>NC_090648.1:156315959-156675422 GCF_040937935.1 Hyperolius riggenbachi | reverse complement strand
GGTATAGGAATTACGATTTGACTATCGGAATTAACCTAATTCCGGCTGGAATCACGGAATTTATAATTCCGCGGAATTTTCCGAGCATCCCTACTTCCAGTATTTAATCAACTCGTATTAAATGCAGGCCCAGATTTACCTCCCAGGAGCCTATAGGCACAAATGTCCTGGCGCTTTAGACTTCGCCCTCCATGAACCTACAAGCCCCCACTGAACCGCACCAAGAGTGTGCTGGCTTTCCCAGCTGTCACTTCTCCCTCACTTCCCTTGCTTGTCATAGGTAGCTACAGGTGTCCCTTAGTGTAAGGTAGCCAGAAGTACCCTCAATACTAAGTAACTAGAGGTGCCCCCAAGTATTTGATAGCCAGAGGTACCCTCAGTATTATGTAGCTGGAGGTTCCCCAGACTGAAGGGAGATCTTATGAGGGGAATGCAGAGAGCAGGTTGAGTAACCTCTCATTTACACTCTGCTCAGGACTCTGCATAGGTAGTGAGGAAGGCACTTGGGAAGGGGCGTGAGCCGCCTTTCCATCATCAGGCGCCTGTAGGCACCTGCCTACAGTGCCTTATGGTAAATCCAGCCCTGATTAAATGTATGAAATGCAGTAGCCAATCGAATACTATCAAGCACCCAACTCACCACCTTGGTGACACATGGCCGCTATTTACATTGCAGTATATTACATGGCTATTGAGGCGAGTGCTCAGATGAACTGCTTCATTAATATTAGCTATTTTACAGGAAAAAGGAAAGGTTAGAGGTGTTTCTATATCATTCATTAACCGCTTTACCAATGAGGAAGATAAAAAATACTCCCATGGGGCTGGGGATGGGGCTGGTGGTAGACCATAGCAGGATTTCCACTTTACTTCGAAAATCCAGCAAGGTTTATTTGTTAGAAATAACAACACAGTTTCAGTGGTAAGACTATTAAGCTTCAGCACTACCTCAGTTATTGTGGATGTACTTTGGTTACACTTTCAAACCTGAAGTGAAAATAAACTTATGACATAATTAGTTGTATGTGTAGTACAGCTAAGAAATTGAACATTATTATCAAAGAAAAGAGTCTCATATTGCTTTCCAGTACAGGAATTTAAAAAAAAATCAGTTGTTATGTATGCAAAATTCCTTCTCTGGGCGAGTCACCCCACTGGACTGGGTTTTCTGAAGCACTTAAACAGCCAAGAAACAGTGAGAGACAGCTTGAGATAAGGTTTTACTGCAGGAAAGTTCAAAAGGTCATTATTTCTGCTTTGTTTTATAGTTTAAAAGACAGAGTGTGGTTTATAAACTGCAAATATGACAGAATGATGCAATGTTATATTAAAAAGAAAAGCTATATAACTGAATATAAAAATATGAGACTCTTTTCTTTACTACTAATGTTCTATTCATTATCCGTACTACACATTGATTCATTATATCATCAGTTTGTTTGTTTTTTAATTTCAGGCTTGCTTTATGGTAAAAAAAATGGAGCAGCAAAGTGCTTGACAAATACAAAAGTGATGCCTGGGAAGCCTGCATTTCACAGCAGAGAGCCATCAGTAACCTAGTGCTGCTCTTGCTGTATCATGAAATTATGAAGGTAAGCGGAAACATCATTACCAAATGTAAGCCACCTCCGCTGGCTCAAATGTATTATGTTACAAAGCTGGATATAGTGCTCTGATCTGTCTGCTGCATAATCTTTGTTTTGTCTCTCATGGATCTGCATGGAAGCCTCAGTGCTGCAGAAACCTGGCCTCCCAATTTCCACTTGTGTCATTTTATTGTGAGTAACAGATACAAGCTGATGCTTCATTTCAGTCTACACAGCAAACATCCATGTTAAGCGCTGTGGCCTCAGCCGTTTAAAGAGGCAAGAAGTAAAAATAGTAAAGCTATTACTATGCATCTTTGCTTAGGTTAAAAAGGAAATGGCCTGATTTATAATGTAAGCTCCAGTCTGACCTGCTGCCCCACCGTCCAAGAATTCCATAGAGTTTCATTAGACTGCACATGGAATAATGTCATTTTTACAGCAGAAGCTGCAACAGTTTTTCATGCCTGCTAAGCTGTCTTCCTAGTCAGTAGAGATGGTTAGAGATGGCACGAGCAGTTTGCCAGCGAACGGGAACCAGCGAACTTCTGGGGTTCGCGATCGCGGAGAACCGCAAATTTTTGGGAAGTTCGATTCGCCCCCATAGTGCATTAGTAGGGTCAACTATGACCCT
Organism: Hyperolius riggenbachi; assembly: GCF_040937935.1. Taxonomy (NCBI): domain Eukaryota; kingdom Metazoa; phylum Chordata; class Amphibia; order Anura; family Hyperoliidae; genus Hyperolius; species Hyperolius riggenbachi. Next base: position 156,673,202 of record NC_090648.1, on the reverse strand, counting down.
CTACATCACAGTCAGCAGGCACATTGTAGCCAATCAGGCTACACTCCCTCCTGGAGGCCCACCCCCCCCCCCCTTATAAAAGGCAGGCAGCGTCAGGCATTGGACTCACTCGTGTGCCTGCAGTGAGAAGGGAGAGCTGCTGCAGACTCACATAGGGAAAGCTTAGTTAGGCTCTTGTAGACTTTTTAGCTTGCTCCTTGCTGATTCTTATTGCTAAAAAAAAACACCCCCCAACAGCTCTTTTGAGAGCTAATCTTGTTCTTGTGATCTATTTTTTTTTTCGTGACCCACTTGCATTATATACAGCTCTGTCAGTCAGTCGCAGCTGGCCTTTGGCACCTTGGTGGTAATTCCTACTGTGCCACTGCCAGGCCCAGCACATTCAGTGAGAGATTATCTGTGTGTGTGACAGGCAGCTGCACATTTGTAATCCCAATCACTGCACCTGTTCACTGTTCAGTGCAACTACCTACCTATACCTACGTGAGCGCACGCATTGTTAATACCACCAGTCATTTACGCCCCCAACTCCGGCCAACTTAAATTCACCAGAAACCTTATAAATAAAACAAAAAAGCTTAGAAAAGGGACCCTAATAATAGCAGGAGATTTCAACATCTGCAACGACCCCAAACTGGATTCAACACACACAAACAGAGCTCAGACACCATCTCTACATAAATTACTGCACCTAGAAAGCCTTTATGACCCCTGGAGAGTACTCCACGCCAATGAAAAAGACTTCACCCATCAATCCAGTCTACACAAAACCTGGTCAAGAATAGACTTCTATCTGGTAGACAAAGACACTCTACAACTGGTCAAAGAAGCCCTCATTCACCAAATCACTTGGTCAGATCACGCCCCAATCTCCTTAGTAGTGCTTAATAAAACAAAAAATCCCTCCTTTTCCTCTTGGAAAATGAACAACACACTAATCTCAGAACCATCAGACCAAAAACAAATAAAAGACAGATTGAAGGAATTTTTCCAAATAAATGACAACGGCCAAGTAAGACAATCCACATTATGGTCAGCCCATAAAGCCTATACCAGAGGCATTCTAATAAAACTGGGTGCAAACAAAAAAAGGCAAAACTCACTTAGTCTCTCAAACCTTCTAGAGCAGATAAAACACTATGAAGGCCTCTCCAAAACCACGTCCAATACCTCACACCTAAAACTATTCGAACTCAGACAGGAACTAAAACTCCTATTACAAGATGAATATCAACTATTACTAACGAAAGCTAAACTTTCCAACTACTCGCAAAACAACAAAGCGGGTAAAAAATTAGCAGCCATCATAAAAGCTAGACAAGCAAGGACACGAATCAAAAGCTTGATTCATCCTTTCAGTAAGAAAACGTTATATAACCCCGGAAAAATCATAGACGCCTTCAGTGACTACTACAGCGCGCTATATAATCTCCAAAAAGACCCAGACACACCTCAACCCACAGCACAGACGATTAGTGATTTCCTGAAACCTCTAAGCCTGCCCACAATCAGCAATGAGCACCTACAAATCTTAAGCGACCCAATCACAAATACGGAAGTCCTTACGGCAATTAAAAACCTAAAAGATCACAAAGCACCTGGGCCGGACGGCTTCACAAATTTTTATTACAAAGCCTTTGCCCCCATACTAGCCCCATATTTAAGTCAAATGTTTAATGAAATAATAACTACAGGCAGGCCTCCTAAAGAATTCTTAGAAGCAAAAATTTCAATTATACCAAAACAGGGAAAAGATGAGGACAGCCCAGCAAACTATCGCCCTATTTCGCTTCTCAATGGCGATACTAAACTTTACGCAAAAATTATTGCATCCAGATTACTGCCAATTCTGCCTTCCATAATCCAACTCGACCAAGTAGGTTTCACCAAAGGCAGGCAAACATGTGATGGAACCAGGAGATTCATCAATCTTCTGCGACACACTGAACTGGAAAAAGTGCCTTCTCTGTATCTATCTCTGGATGCAGAGAAGGCATTTGATAGAGTTCATTGGGGGTTCTTGGTGGCCACACTCAACAAATTTGGCATAAGAGGTCAAATACAACAGGCTATCATGGCGCTATACTCATGTCCCTCAGCAAAAGTAGCCTCTGCAGGCTGCACATCTAAGGAATTTACAATAACAAACGGGACCAGGCAGGGCTGCCCCCTCTCACCACTTATTTTCACATTAATCATGGAAACGCTAGCCACTGCAGTTCGCTCAAACCCGGACATAAAGGGTATCCCCCTAAATGATTACTCGCAGAAAATTGGAGTGTTCGCAGACGACACTATCCTCGTGGTTACTGACCCGTTACACTCCCTCCCCCCACTAATGAAAACCTTAGACAGCTTTTCAAGGGCCTCATACTACAAAATAAACCAAACCAAATCTTTTATACTAAGCACGAACATTCCAAACCACACCTCAAGTAAAATTAAGGATCAATACCCCTTTCCCTGGGCTCGGGAATCCATCTCCTACTTAGGAATTAAACTAACCAAAAAGGCGTCAGATCTATACAAGGCTAACTACATTCCTCTCATACAAAGAACCAAAGAAGAGTTAAAAGCCCTATCAGCACACCAGCTCTCCTGGGCGGGGAGAATAATGGCCTTTAAAATGCAGACACTACCCAAAATTACCTACATATTAAGAGCAGTAAATATCCCGGTTAAGGCCTCCTTCTTTAAAGAAATTCAGGCACTCATAGCTCAATACATCTGGCAAGGCAAAAGGCAAAGAACAGCGTTTAGCACTCTAACACTTCCAAAGAAACTTGGAGGCTTAGGAGTTCCCTGCATAAGGTCACTATATCATGCCTGCAACCTTGAGATCTCTAAATCCTGGTGGCCCAAAACTGCGGAAACACCCTTGTGGGCAAAAATTGAACAGAATATCGTAAGAGGAGACCTAAGAGATTTCTTAGTAGCTCAATTAATCAAAAAATCACACAAAACCCATAGATACCCAACTATTCAGGCAACAGTCAATGCCTGGTGCTACCTTATGAAACACAACTCACAGGAAGAAATGGTGTCCCCGAACACCCCAATAACCATAGCTTCCTTCTTGATAGATAACATAAACTTAAAATTTTGGAAACCTCCAAAGATCATTGACATCCAAAACCTACTTAGCGATGGAAGCTTTAAACCCTTTACACAGCTCCAATCAGAGCTGCAACTACCCTCATCTGAGTTTCTTACCTACACACAACTCAGAGAGCTATGGGCCTCAATACAAAAAGACATACCTAACTTCCCAAAAGCCCTATTCCAATTCATGAAAGCCCAAATACCCCTAAAAAAAGGAATTTCCTTATGCTACATGGAAATACTTGGGTCTTCTCAAAATTGTCTTTCTAAACATGTTAAATATTGGTCATATGAATTGAAAACAATGATCACCAAGGAAGATATTCAACTAGCCTCCACCCACGTTTCTAAATATTCTAGATGCATAACCCACTGGGAGACGTTCCAAAAAATCCTGCTCCATTGGTATACCACCCCAGTACGCTTGTCTAAGTACAAAAAAGACCACCCACAGGATTGTTGGAGAGACTGTGGCTATATAGGCACATTACCTCACATCTTTTGGTTTTGTAGTCCCATCCTCAATCTGTGGAGAGAAGTCACAAAACACATCTCATCATCCATTTGGTCCCCCTTCTCATTAACGCCTCAACTAGCCTTACTTCATGTGGGATTAGACAAAATCCCCACACCACATAGGCTGGAGATCTCCCAACTCCTGTGTGTAACAAGACACTTAATCGCATCTAGCTGGCTAGAGCCCCACCCGCCACAATTCACACAAATCCTTGCGCAGGCTAACATAAACATAAATATGGAGAAAAAATTACGACAGATTACAAACTAATCACCAACTAACGCTGCTTAGTGGTCATAAACCCAAGGAACCCTAGTCCCTTAGCAGCTTGGCCAATATAGGTATCCAATAGGTCCGCTACCATAACGCAAGTAAGAGGAAATGAGTCATTTAAGAGAGATGCTTATCCTGTTTACCTTGAGTATCCTGAGTATTTTACAGTTCAGTTCAGTTCAATTCTAGTCTTTAGCTGTATTGTGTTCTTAACAATGCATGTTTGACTGTATATGTTTACACTGTCATGCCAAATGTCCTTTCTTAAGAACTGTTTATAAATTGTACATCTATGCAAATTTGGCAATAAAAAGTTAAATACTAAAAAAAAAAAATACCACCAGTCATTGCACCTGCTTACGGTACCTGAGTGTGTGTGTGACAGGCAGCAGCACATTTGTAATCCCGATCACTGCACCTGTTCATTGTTCAGTGCACCTACCTACCTACATGAGCACACACAGTTTTATATACCACCACCAGTCGCTGCACCTGTTCATGGTACCTGTGTGTGTGAGTGACAGCTGCACATTTGTAATACCAGTCACTGCAACCTGTTCACTGCATCTGTGTAACTGCACTCTGTTTTATATACCAGTCCGTGCATACCTTTTAACTGCACCTGTGTAACCGCACATTGTTGTACCAGCTGTCACTGCAACCTGTTCACTGCACCTGTGTAACCTAACATTATATTAGTCAAGTCAGTGCATACCTTTCCCTTCATCCCCCCAATATGGACAAAACAAAAGGCAGAGCCAGAGGCAGGCCACCTGGCAGGTCAGTTCGAGGTCGCACTGTCATGATTTCGTGCAGCCCTCGACCAAAAAACAGTGTTCAGAAAAAGGCATATGCCATCAACCCCCAATATTGTCAGGATGTAGTTGACTATTTAACAGAGAACACCTCATCTTTCTCAGCTTCCGCACGAAAGCATGACATATCTTCCTCCTCCTGCTCTGATTCTGGCACCCCACTTAACACTCAGTCGGCCACCACCACCAAAGTGCCATCACCCCAGGGCTCAGCGGTGTGGAATCTTTTTTTGTGTGTCTGCCTCAGATGAGAGCAATGCCATCTGTACTCTCTGCCACCGAAAATTGAGCCGTGGAAAGACCAAGACCCACATAGGGACAATTACCTTACGAAGGCACATGATTACAAAGCACAAACTGCAATGGGATGACCACCTGAGGAAAAGCAGAACACAAAAGCACAGCCACACACTGCAGTGTAAGATACCAGGCCGCAATTATTTCTCAAAAAAGACGATACCTAAACTGTACCGAGATGTTGAAAGGCAAGTGGTGACATCTCTGGCACACAGCGTTGGGTCAAGGGTCCATCTGACCACATATGCCTGGTCTGCAAAGCACAATCAGGCCCGCCCGAAGACTAAATCAGTCCCCACACACAGCATCTCTGCCTGCACGCTGTGTGACTGCCTGCCCCAAGACTAAGTCGGTCCCCACACAGCATCTCTGCCTGCAGGCCACTTGACTGCCTTCTTCGCCACCACCAACAGGGTCCACAAGGACTCCAGGTGGATTCCTAGAATTTTTAAGGCTGCTGCTAGCAGCGGCCGCTATAATAATTTCTGGTGCATGTACATGCCTGCCTAATTTTTCTGCCTGCACTGCAGCTGCAACAACAAAGCAAAAGGCATGTACAATAGTCAATTCCCCTTCATGATTGTTACCTTGCTGCGATGAAGAGGCTTGCGAATCACAATGAAGCAATGACCGACGGCTATATGAGTGTTTCGGGGGGGGGGGGGCACACCCAAGATAATGAGTCTGTGGCTTCATTGTGGACAGACCAAATTCGATCAGCTGGACAGTCACTGTTCTGTCATTCAGCTACCTCAGCCCAGCGACCAAATGTGCTTGAAAACCGCCATGGCCTGCACTCTGGCCATGGTGTGCACCAGTCCAGTACGGCCGTCACTACACAAACAGCTGTTTCTGGTGCGTTACACAGTGAGTTTGGTGTGTCAGTGGGAAGCAGTACTCTAATTACACTCCCTGATTGATGTATACACATGCAAGATGTTTTAAACCACTTTAGGCCTGCAATTTAGCATGCAATGTGATTTCTGCCCTTAAAACACTGCTTTGGGTCAAATCCAGATTTTTCCCCGGGACTTTTGGCATGTATCACACTCATCCATGCAAAAACTCAGATGTTAGACCCCTTGAAACATCTTTTCCATTACTTTTGTGGCCAGCATAAATGTTTCTAGTTTTCAAAGTTCGCCTCCCCATTGAAGTCTATTGTGGTTCGCAAAAGTTTGCATGTTTACGAACGTTTGCGGAAGTTCACGAACTCGGTTCGCGAACTAAAAATCAGAGGTTCGGGCCATCTCTAGAGATGGTCTATGTCCGGAGACCCACTCCAGATTGCTGCTGCGCTTTGCAACTACACAAGCACCTTGTGCAGCGATCCCTGGGGCGATATGCGGCGTGATACGTTGGTGTTTGGAAGCACTTCCAATTGGCATTTTTTTTATTTTATTTTATTTAAACCTGTGGAAAGTTTTAAATACTTACCAAACCTAATTTCCGACCGTTTCCAGCCTGTAGCCCTGCCCTCTAGGACAAGTGCTACTCTAGCTCCAATTAACCACTTGAGGACCGTGGTGTTAAACCCCCCTAGTGACCAGGCTATTTTTTACTTAATAGGCCACTGCAGCTTTAAGGCCTCGCTGCAGTGCTGATCCGCCCCCCCCCCCTTTCTCCCCACCAACAGAGCTTTCTGTTGGTGGGGCCTGATCTCTGCCCAGGTGTTTTTTGATTTTTACAAATATTTATTTCTTTATTTTGTTTATAAATATGCCTATTTTTGTCACGCGGCTGTCCCCAGTACAGCGATGCCTTAGATTGCAGTGCTGTACTGTATAAATAGACGGCGGTCCTGGGGCTGCCGCTGTGTTCACGCCAATTGGCTTGGAGCAGTCGGCTAGGGGCCTGTGACCTATTGTGATAGTGGCTGGTGCTATGAGCTGAAAGCTGGCCATCTGGAGAACCAGTAAGTCTCTTTTTAAACTTTATATATTTTTAATTAATGAATAAAAAACTCAAAACCTAACTACTTACAGGAGCAGATTGACAAGTGAGGTGCCTGATCTCTGTGATAACAACTGGGAAGAGGTCTTCCAGGACTTTGTTAAGGTCCCAATATCAGCAAAGGACCGTTTGATACAGTTTAAATTCCTACATAGGCCATACTTGACACTTGGGCGCATGCATTAAAATAGATAGTTCAGATACAAACCTGTGCCCTCACTGCATCATGGAGAAAGATACCTTCATCCATATGTTCTGGGGATGCAGTATTGTGAGGAACTTCTGGAAAGAAGTATTCAATGTAATCAAGGACCTTTTACCAATACACCTGGTGGTTTTACCCAAAGTGGGTCTGTTGGGTCTGCTAGACACTAGACAGGACACTACTCCAATACACTGACAATGTCTGCTGGGACACAGCTCTTCTTTACTGAAGGGCACATAGGGCCGCCTCCACTATTGGCCATTTTAAACCTGCTGACAACAGTTGAAATGCAAACATGCAAGATTCACCATGAAACTCATCCTAAGCTGCAACTTGTCAGAGTCTGAAATGGCCAAGTGATGTTAGATCAGACACATTATCAATATCTCCGTGATATATATTATCTGTATGGACTGCTATTACATCAAATTCCAAAAAGAATCAGATCCATTCTAAGATTTATCACACTGCTAATGATGTTAGCTTTGTATTAGACCACCAACTGCAAACCACTTTTGCCCATGGCACCCCTCACTCGCCATTATGCAAGGGGAACTAGTCAAGTGCCTGCATAGTCCAGGGAACTGAGGAGTGCAGGAGGTGTATGAGCACAAAAGCATTTCAGGCTTTCCACAGGGCAGCAGGGAAATGATAGAGGAACAAAGGAACCAGAATACTGTAGTTGCTCCATATAGTAAGGTGTCCTAGGAGAGAGAAAAATGAATTAAATAACAGTCATGGACACATAATAATTAGCCCCAAAAAACTGAAAAATATGGTTCCTACAAATTGAGGCTCTGCAGGGGGAACACTAGTCGAGGGAGACTGCATTCACTGCGTATTCGCAGGTAAGGATCTAGTAAGAGTTAAATAAGAATATAGGTCATAATCAGTACTAAAGAAGCAAAGACATAAGAGGAACACCTGATATACGTGCAGAGGAATGCACGTGCACACACGGGTAGTGCGCAGGTGCACGCGCACAGTGGCAGCAGCACTGTCTGACTTATAAAAATGTCCTGGAGCCATTAAGAGGCTCTGGCAGGATGTTTTTATAAGTCAGGTTGTCATTAAGTGGTTAAAGTGGTACACTAACACCAAAGTTTACACTGAATTGAGCATATACATATGACAGCTTTTCCTGCATAACAAAACGCTAGAATTACATCTGGCTCCAAAGGTTTTGAGGTGGAGTCTGGGGGGTGAGCAAGCGATTAGATCCTGTTGATCTGAGTTTGTGGGAGGTGTAATGCAGTTGCCTCTGAAGAAGTGTTTTAAAAAGCAAAACAGCTGTCAGGCTTTTTCACCCCCACTCCATACCACAAAATCTGTCTAAACTGTGATTAAGGTACAAGTGCATTGTACAGTGCCTCAGTCAGGGCAGTTTCTAGGCTTAATTGCACCCAGGGCGAGGGTGTAAACATTGCACACCCACCCCACCTCCACCCCGTGGACTTGCGAACCCTTACTCTTTAGGGCCCTTTCACACCAGAGGACTTTTTCGGCGTTTTAACGCCACAGCCGAAGTTGGCGTTTTCTAAGGTAAAATGAAAGTCCATAGACTTTCATTTTACCTTTCACATCTAACTCGGCGTTTTGGAGCATTGCGTTTCAACGCTCCCAGGAGCTTTTTCAGGGCTGTTTACAGCCGAAGTTGGCTGTTGGCGTTTCAATGATAGTCAATGGAAAACGCCAACTTCAGCATTTTCAAAGTGTTTTCAAAGCGTTTTACAGCTGACTTGTTCACTTATTTTTATAGAAAAAAAAAAAGGACGTTTTCATATGAGCTGTAAAACGCTTTCAAAACGCTTTGAAAACGCCATGTATTGGCGTTAAGCAAAAGGCTGACTTTCAGCCTTTTCTACCGCAGCCTCTAGTGTGAAAGAGCCCTTAGGGACAGTCACACAACAACAGGTCACAAGTAGATCTGCCTACTTACTAGTAGTGTTGGGCGAACATCTAGATGTTCGGGTTCGGGCCGAACAGGCCGAACATGGCCGCGATGTTCGGGTGTTCGACCCGAACTCCGAACATAATGGAAGTCAATGGGGACCCGAACTTTTGTGGTTTGTAAAGCCTCCTTACATGCTACATACCCCAAATTTGCAGGGTATGTGCACCTTGGGAGTGGGTACAAGAGGAAAAAAAAATTAGCAAAAAGAGCTTATAGTTTTTGAGAAAATCGATTTTAAAGTTTCAAAGGGAAAACTGTCTTTTAAATGCGGGAAATGTCTGTTTTCTTTGCACAGGTAACATGTTTTTTGTCGGCATGCAGTCATAAATGTAATACATATAAGAGGTTCCAGGAAAAGGGACCGGTAACGCTAACCCAGCAGCAGCACACGTGATGGAACAGGAGGAGGGTGGCGCAGGAGGAGAAGAAGGCCACGCTTTGTGAGACACAACAACCCCGGCCTTGCATGAGGGCAAGAAGCGTGCGGATAGCAGGCTTTGTACCGCCATGCAGTCATAAATGTAATAAAGATAAGTGGTTCAATAAACAGGGACCACGCGGCAACGCTAACCCAGCAGCAGCAGACGTGATGGAACAGGAGCAGGCGCAGGAGGAGAAGGCCACGCTTTGTGAGACACAACAACCCAGGCCTTGCATGAGGGCAAGAAGCGTGCGGATAGCAGGCTTTGTACCGCCATGCAGTCATAAATGTAATAAAGATAAGTGGTTCAATAAACAGGGACCACGCGGCAACGCTAACCCAGCAGCAGCAGACGTGATGGAACAGGAGCAGGCGCAGGAGGAGAAGGCCACGCTTTGTGAGACACAACAACCCAGGCCTTGCATGAGGGCAAGAAGCGTGCGGATAGCAGGCTTTGTACGGCCATGCAGTCATAAATGTAATAAAGATAAGTGGTTCAATAAACAGGGACCACGCGGCAACGCTAACCCAGCAGCAGCAGACGTGATGGAACAGGAGGAGGCGCAGGAGGAGAAGGCCACGCTTTGTGAGACACAACAACCCAGGCCTTGCATGAGGGCAAGAAGCGTGCGGATAGCATGCTTTGTACCGCCATGCAGTCATAAATGTAATAAAGATAAGTGGTTCAATAAACAGGGACCACGCGGCAACGCTAACCCAGCAGCAGCAGACGTGATGGAACAGGAGCAGGCGCAGGAGGAGAAGGCCACGCTTTGTGAGACACAACAACCCAGGCCTTGCATGTGGACAAAAAGCGTGCGGATATAGCAGCAATGCTTTTTGCCGCCATGCAGTCATAAATGTAATACAGATGAGAGGTTCAATAAACAGGGCCCGGAAACGCAACACCATCCCAGATGTTCATTGGTCATGTTACTTGGTTGGGGTCCTGGAGTGTTGCGTAGTCATTTCCAATCCAGGATTGATTCATTTTAATTTGAGTCAGACGGTCTGCATTGTCTGTAGAGAGGCGGATACGCCGATCTGTGACGATGCCTCCGGCAGCACTGAAACAGCGTTCCGACATAACGCTGGCTGCCGGGCAAGCCAGCACCTCTATTGCGTACATTGCCAGTTCGTGCCAGGTGTCTAGCTTCGATACCCAATAGTTGAAGGGTGCAGATGGATGGTTCGACACAGCTACGCCATCTGACATGTAGTCCTTGACCATCTTCTCCAGGCGATCGGTGTTGGAGGTGGATCTGCACGCTTGCTGTTCAGTGGGCTGCGGCTGCATGGGTGTCAGAAAATTTTCCCACTCCAAGGACACTGCCGATACCATTCCCTTTTGGGTACTAGCTGCGGCTTGCGTTGTTTGCTGCCCTCCTGGTCGTCCTGGGTTTGCGGAAGTCAGTCTGTCTGCGTACAACTGGCTAGAGGAGGGGGAGGATGTCAATCTCCTCTCTAAAGTCTCCACAAGGGCCTGCTGGTATTCTTCCATTTTGACCTGTCTGACTCTTTCTTCAAGCAGTTTTGGAACATTGTGTTTGTACCGTGGATCCAGAAGGGTATAAACCCAGTAATTGGTGTTGTCCAGAATGCGCACAATGCGTGGGTCACGTTCAATGCAGTCTAGCATGAATTGAGCCATGTGTGCCAGAGTCCTACCAGAATCCTCATCATCCTCTTGTGAGCGTTGTGATAGTTGTTGTGATGCATCATAGTCGTCACCTTCCTCCTGGTCTGCTTCTGCTGACCATTCGCGTTGAATTGTGGAAGTCCAACGTGCACCGCTCTGGCCCTCGTCAGTGGTGGCATGAAATTCCTGCTCCAACTCCAGCTGTTCCTCCTCCTCTTCTTCGTCATAGCTGCTGGGGCCAGCGTTCCCTGAGGCGGATGGCCTGATGTTGGTACCATCACGCTGATCGTTTTCTCCTTCAGATTCCCCCAGTTGCATCATGACAGCTGTTTCCTTGATTTTTAACATCGACCTCTTCAGTAAACACAGCAGTGGTATGGTAATGCTGACTGAAGAGTTGTCACTGCTCACAAGCAACGTGGATTGCTCAAAATTTTGGAGGACTTGGCAGAGGTCCAACATGTTGGCCCAATCGGATCCACAGAAGCTTGGCAGCTGGCCGGATGCGCCTCGGTACTGCGCCGTCATGTACTGGACCACTGCACTCTTCTGCTCGCAAAAGCGGGCTAGCATGTGCAGCGTAGAATTCCAGCGCGTAGGGACATCACACAGCAAGCGATGGTGGGGGAGATTGAAGCGCTCCTGCATCTTGGCGAGTGCCCCCGAAGCAGTACTGGAATTTCTACAATGTTTGGACACTCGACGCACCTTCAACAGCAGATCGGGCACGCCTGGGTATGTCCTCAGGAACCGCTGAACTACTAGGTTCATCACGTGCGCCAGGCAAGGGATGTGTGTCAGCTTAGCCAACCTTAAAGCGCGAATGAGATTACTCCCATTATCACACACAACCATGCCCGGTTTCAGGTCCAGCGGTGCCAGCCACAAATCCGTCTGTTCCTTTATTCCCCTCCAAATTTCCTCCCCTGTGTGCTGCTTATCCCCAAGGCAGATTAGCTTCAGCAACGCTTGCTGACGCATGCCAACAGCTGTGCTGCACTGCTTCCACGATCCTACTGCTGCTGGGTTAGCGTTTCCGGATGAGGTACAGCTTTGAGATGCGTTGGAGGAGAAGGAGTCAGAGAGGTAGGTGCTGCTGTTATCCAGTGGGAGGGACGGCGGTGCAGCTGTTTGTGGCGTGGGCAACACCCGTGCCGTAGCAGGTGAGGAATCGCTGCCAGGCTCCACAAGGTTCACCCAGTGCGCGGTAAGGGAGATGTATCGACCCTGGCCGAACGCACTCGTCCAGGTGTCAGTGGTGAGGTGAACCTTGCAGGCAACGGCATTCTTCAAGCTTCGGGTTATTTTGCTGACCACGTGCTCATGCAACTCAGGCACTGCAGAGCGTGCAAAGTGGTAGCGGCTGGGAACCACGTAACGTGGGATGGCCACTGACATCATGCCCTTGAAGCTGTTTGTCTCCACCAATCGATATGGCAGCATTTCGCAGGCCAGAAGCTTGGCTATGCTGGCTGTTACTGCCACGGCCCGGGGGTCATTTGCTGGCAATTTCCTCTTGCGCTCAAACATCTCCGACACAGACAACTGAACCGTAGCGCTGCACACGGAAGGGCTGTTGGTTGTTGTGTTTGATGAACACTGGGAGACCTCAAGAGCACTACTCCGGAAAGTGACAGTGTCAGCGTCGTCTGATGTTTGTGAATGTTGTGAACCACGCAATGGCTGGGCTACTGCTGCTGCTGAGGCGGGTCTGGTGAACCCAAGGGAGGCAGTGTTGTTTCTGGTACCCTGTCCTGACGCGTTTGCCCAAAGAGTGGGATGTTTGGATAGCATGTGACGGCTCATGCTGGTGGTGGAGAGGTTGTTAATATTTTTCCCCCTGCTCAGGCGGGTCTTGCACACCTTGCAAATCGCCATGGTAACATCCTCAGTGCAGTCTTCAAAGAAAGCCCAGACTTTGGAGCACCTGCCTCCTTGCTGGCGATTTCTGTTTGCTCCTCTTTTGCCTCTCACTTGAACTTCCACGCTTGTGGTGCCTGAAATTGCGCGCCGCCTACCTTGTGGCACAAGGCGAACTCGTGCAGCAGTGTGTTCTTCAACAGACTCATCTGTGCTGCTGCTACGACGGCGATGTTCTCGTTCACAAACAAAATCTGGGTCTCTGTCCACATTGTCCATACCCTCCTCTTCCATCTCCTCAAACTCGTCATATGTCATTGTGGGCCACCGCCGTGGAGTAGAGCTCCCCACAACAACCTCTGCGCAGCACACTCCAACGTCGTCTTCCAGATCTTGTCGGCCGACCTCCTGCAATTGCAACCCCTCCTGCCCAAATTGCTCTGGGATTTGGGTTTCCGAGTCCTCTTCGGACTCGCCTCGTATTTCAGTGCGCGGTACATTTCCCACAGTTAACGGTTGTGAATCCAGGCACAACATTTCTGGCTGTTCCTCCATTGACCTTTGAAAGGTGGAAGTTTGTTGGGCTGGGAATAGCTCCTGCGAATACCCCATTGTGTCCTGAGGTAATTCATCGGACTGGTTATCTGGCAGTTGTGTGCGTGGTGTCGCTGCCGGTTGTGTCAGCTTTGTGCCCACTGGCTCCTTGTAACTGGCTGAGGACTCGGACCTCGTGCGTGATGTGCTGGTGCTGCTTAACCCACTGCTGGACGCTTGAGAGGTCATCCAAGTAATTATCTGGTCCTGTTCTTTTGGATTTGTGAGGGTTGTTGTCCTGGACAACATGGGTGGTATTGAGTGGGTTTTCTTGGGTGCTCCCCTGTGGCCTGTACGTGAACCGTCAGGGGAAACACCTCTTCCCTTGCCCCTCCCTCTTTCACCGGATTTCTTCCTCATTTCACTTATCCTTACAGTACACGCTGACTGGCAGCAGTACAGTGGCAGTACAGAAATGCTATACAGTACCACTATTCCCAGCAGCGACACAGAGCACAATGCTATACAGTGACGGGTGAGCGGTGTACCACTATTCCCAGCAGACACAGAACAGTGAACAGAATGCTATATAGTGTGGCTGAGCGAGCGGTGTACCACTATTCCCAGCAGACACAGAACAGTGAACAGAATGCTATATAGTGTGGCTGAACGAGCGGTGTACTACTGTTCCCAGCAGACACAGAACAGTACACAGAATGCTATATAGTGTGGCTGAACGAGCGGTGTACTACTGTTCCCAGCAGACACAGAACAGTACACAGAATGCTATATAGTGTGGCTGAACGAGCGGTGTACTACTGTTCCCAGCAGACACAGAACAGTGAACAGAATGCTATATAGTGTGGCTGAGTGAGCGGTGTACCACTATTCCCAGCAGACACAGAACAGTGAACAGAATGCTATATAGTGTGGCTGAGCGAGCGGTGTACCACTATTCCCAGCAGACACAGAACAGTAAACAGAATGCTATATAGTGTGGCTGAGCGAGCGGTGTACCACTATTCCCAGCAGACACAGAACAGTGAACAGAATGCTATATAGTGTGGCTGAGCGAGCGGTGTACCACTATTCCCAGCAGACACAGAACAGTGAACAGAATGCTATATAGTGTGGCTGAGCGAGCGGTGTACCACTATTCCCAGCAGACACAGAACAGTGAACAGAATGCTATATAGTGTGGCTGAGCGAGCGGTGTACCACTATTCCCAGCAGACACAGAACAGTGAACAGAATGCTATATAGTGTGGCTGAGCGAGCGGTGTACTACTGTTCCCAGCAGACACAGAACAGTACACAGAATGCTATATAGTGTGGCTGAACGAGCGGTGTACTACTGTTCCCAGCAGACACAGAACAGTACACAGAATGCTATATAGTGTGGCTGAACGAGCGGTGTACCACTATTCCAAGCAGACACAGAACAGTGAACAGAATGCTATATAGTGTGGCTGAGCGAGCGGTGTACCACTATTCCCAGCAGACACAGAGTGGCAGTAAACAGAATGCTATATAGTGTGGCTGAGCGAGGTACACAGAGTGGCAGTAAACAGAATGCTATATAGTGTGGCTGTGCAAGCGGTGTACTACTATTCCCAGCAGACACAGAGTGGCAGTAAACAGAATGCTATATAGTGTGGCTGAGCGAGGTACACAGAGTGGCAGTAAACAGAATGCTGAGCGAGCGGTGTACTACTATTCCCAGCAGCGACACACAATGACTGGGGGGGACCCTGGCTAGCGTGGCTGGAGCGCGAACTACCCTGCCTGCCTACCCAAAGCTAAACCCACAGACAAATGGCGGAGATATGACGTGGTTCGGGTATTTATTTACCCGAACCACGTGACAGTTCGGCCAATCAGAGCGCGTTCGGGTCCGAACCACGTGACCCGTTCGGCCAATCACAGCGCTAGCCGAACGTTCGGGGAACGTTCGGCCATGCGCTCTTAGTTCGGCCATATGGCCGAACGGTTTGGCCGAGCACCGTCAGGTGTTCGGCCGAACTCGAACATCACCCGAACAGGGTGATGTTCTGCAGAACCCGAACAGTGGCGAACACTGTTCGCCCAACACTACTTACTAGTGACCAGCCGGAAGCAGGAAGCAGGAAAACACACAGGCGAAGACCTGGAAAGCTGACTCCTCCATGAGCACCACACATGACAGCCTGCAGTACTGCTACAGGACATCAGGTGTCATCCCGCGGTGGTGACGTGATGATGACTTGATGTCTGGCAAAGGCAGCCTAGGAGGATTCAAGGAAGGTGATCGAGCTGGTAATCTTCTTCTTCCATCTTTGGCTACATCGCGTGTCACCAGCTCCCTAGCAGTTATGTCCTTCTGCCTGCGCCCCCCCTCTTCTACTTGCCGGTCTGTGCCCAGGGCAGTCGCCCTGCCCGCACTGTCCAAGAAACGGCCCTGGCCTCAGTCTTCTCTTCAAAGGTACAACTGAATCTCCACATTCTCTAGAGAGCTGTGTACAAATCCAGTATTGTCTACTTGTTGCCCAGCTGTATTTAGTGCCAGTCTTTCTCTTCTAATTTTTTCATGGAAATGTGATGCAGTTGCAACAAATCCTCCCAGTATCTATAGATATTGGTACTATATTATTCTGGGCCAGAGCCAGTTACCCCACTCATATGCTGCCAAGTAAAAAATGAAAAAATAAAAACAATTATGAAACAACAAGCTTATCAAACCAAACGTCTGATGAAAGGGTACAGGGCAAGATTGGTCAGCCGTTTCAGGAACAAAATGTGAAACTGATTTTTCTTGGAGCTTGATAGTTTACTCCCACATCTAAAAAACATGCTGATAAGTTAATTGGTCTCTGTCGCCCAACTCGACTGTTTCCCTAAATCGCATTAGACTATGAAAGGGTCATTAGACTTTTAGGGATCAGATTATGAGCTCTTCTGAAGGACAGTTGTAGACATATCTATAACCTCTGTAACAGGTTTCAGAAGATGTCAGCACTAGTTAAATACTTAATAGTAACAAAGTGTTTGATGTAAAAGACTGCTCAAAATAGAGTTGCCATGGATATTCACAAAACATTTTTTTTTTTGTCAACTAAGCAGATGTGTGTGAGAAAAGACAATATTGAAATCCTTCTATGTTTGTGATGATCCCTAATGTCCTGACCCTCTTCACAGCTGAAGGTCACATTGTATGTAACCTAGAAACCATGCAAACAAGCCATAGTTTGGTGAGGTGTAACAGCTGTGAAAAACACAGAAAAAGAATATGCATTTACTTTTTCTTGTTTTGAAAGATTCCTCCCTGAACCATGAATCTTTCCTGCCTCGAGATCAATGAATGTTAAGCTTTCTGTTTCATTTGACGGCAGAATATAATAATATTAATTTTCTTGTTCAATAAAACAATTACATGACTGCCTTGGCCAGGGCGTCCATCAATAATGCTGTTTACTAAACTGTTATTGACCTGTATTTTAGGACAGGCTCAGACTATGTGATATTAATATCCCTGTCTGCACCAAGCAATATTTTTCCAAGAATGATGAGTTCTGTTCATCTCTACTCTCAAATCAATAGAACTGTAATAATAGTAACTATATAGCTGCCAAACCAAAGGCAAAATGCACATTAATGGCGTAATACATATTTTGCTTTATACGGCTGTGTTTTAACACAATTAGTATCTGCTAAAGGGCAGCAACAAAACCCCTTGTAGGCAGAGGGAAAGGACCATCGGTGTCCATATTTCATAGAGAAAAATATAATGGATTGTCGTTAAACCCTGGGAGCCATTACTTTCCGCACATACAGTTAAAAGATTATTTCCATTTGTGACCAGTGTTGCCAAATGTCTTTAAGCCTATTAAAAGTCTGTAACAGGTGGCCTCTTTTTTAACTCCATCCATGAAGAAACAAACCAGACAGATTTATCAAAACCCCTGCATGGCGTAAAGTAGCACATATTGCACAATAAAGGTCCAATCAGTGTTACCCAAATATTGCACATATTGCTACGATAACATGCATTGCACTACTTGTGTGATGCACATTGTACTAGTAAATCAAGGATTGTGTAAGTAACGTGGATTGTGATGATTGCACTATGTGTACTATGTCCTTCCATTAGAGTCAGTAAAATTTCTGAGCTACCTTGTCCTGGAGATTTGAATATACACATTCCTTAATGTTTAGTACAGTAGGCATTTTGGAAACATTACTTTCCGGTACCAAATAATTTCTGCACAATTCCACAGCAAGGACAGTGGAAATGTCCAAAGTTCCAAGTTTCCAAAATAATCAGATCAAAGGAGAGGAGAGTAAATGTTCCTGCTCTAACTCCCAGGCATCATCATTTACTCTCAACAGCCTCTTCCAGGAAAAACTGGTAATTTAAGCATAACACTTGCCTGGTGATTTGGGCACCATCATAGACCTCAATGTAATTAGCCTCTATTGTGATGCCACCAGGTTAATTTAGGCACAAGGCCCCAAAGTTTGGCTATGTACAGCCGGACTCCAGCTAGTGGCAGCGAACGCGGTGGTGAATGAGATCAGAGTTTGGCTATTCTATACACAAAATCTGGCTATGGCTAGAGATGGTGTTAATGGTGGTAGTGCACGAATGGTAGTAGTGCAGGCACTTGGCAATAGTATGACCAAGCGCCGCTTAGCTCTGATCATACTGTATGGTGTGGACAAGTGTCATTGCAAAAATGGGCGCTTGGCTAAAGAAAAGAAAAGTGCCAGGAGGCTCGTTTGGGTGCCGGAAATAGTAAAAATAGACCAGATATTGGCAGAGGCAACAACAGGGTAAGTAATGGGCACCTGTAGTTTGACTATTCCAAACCCCATCTCCATCTTTGGTTACTATTTAGTAGGGATGGTCATAAATACCCATTTCCGATTCCCGCAAAAAGTCAGATTTCCGCCAATGCCAATTTACATTTTTATAAATTGAGGTTTTCTAATTTTTGATTTTCTGATTTCCAAGGAGTATTTTCTTTGTATTTTTTTTTTTTTTTTTTTTGGCACCAGAATGCAAAAAAAATGACAAAAAAGGTGGAAATCAGAAAATTGGAAATCGGTAAAAAGGAAAATCTTGTGATTGGTCTCAAATTTTGTGATTGGTCTAAAATTACCGCAGTAATCAGATTTTGGCAAAAAAAATCTGCATTCTCTGATTGGTCCAATGTTTACGAGTTCTGTGATTACCGAGTTGCGGTAAATCAGATTTCCGCGGAATTCTGTTTTCCGAGTTCCAATTAAAAATGCAGAAATTTCAATTCTGTGGAATCCAAATGAGCATCCCTACTGTTAAGTTTAGGTAGGGGAGGTGAGTGTTAGGAGTAGGAAGGAAGGGGGCAGGGTTAAGAGTAGGTAGGTGGGAGGTTAGTGTTAGGCATAAGTAGCGGCGTACTAGTGTGAGAGATAGGAGGGAAAAGTGATGGTAGAATATCAGTAATATTACCAAAATTATACTACCGGCATTAGCCAGTGCCAAAATTGCCCAGTTTTGCCTATCTTCATTTGCCAGCTCATCTGTCATATATGTTTTTTATTTCAGGATTGCACTGTGGGTGAGTAATTAATATATTTCACACCTCTTTGATGGAAGAATGGTACATGAAGATGTCAGCTTATCCCTCCTGTTTGCAGAGGATAGTTAACACTTTAAAGGGAACCAGAGATGAACGATTCACACAAAATAAACATATCAGTTGATAGCTTGTAAAGAATAAATGCTCTACCTGATAATTTCACCGCTCTGGTGTGCCTTTTTGAGTGTTTTTTTATCCATTATTGCTCCAGGAAATATCCAATATGGCCGCCGGCTCATAATTGTTCTGCTTCCGGGTTATGAGGTGTTCTGGATGTGCTGTCTAGCCTCTATGAGACTATAGACAAGCAGGGCTGCTGCAGCCTTTCATCTGTCTGCTTTCATTATTCTGGTATGCTGTGTGGCTGCCTGTAGGAAGTGTCTCTCATAGAAATGAAACTGCATACAGTAGATAATGACTGGCTGCACAGTGCACACAGATACACTTGTGTGTGTCAGAGCTTCTTTCTCGGCAGCAGCAGCCCCTCCCATGTCAACAGCTCTGAGTATGAAATCTGAGCCAGGATGGGGCAGGCTTGGGCTTGAAAAGACTCCACAGAAGAGTGACTCAGCTATAATGATTCCAGGTCAAACCTCGACTGAATCAGTCGGTGGAATCTTATCACAGTTGATAACAGATAGATTAGACTGAGAAGAATAAAACTAAAAGCAGGGTAGGTGTTTACTGTCATGTTCTAACTGATAAATGTAATAAAATACATGAGGGTGCTTCGTCTCTGGTTCTCTTTAAACTTCAGCCTAGTTTGGGCAGCGCATTACTTATGTCATGCTTATTCCATCTTAAGTCTTTAATTAATATTCATACCGTGGGACTAACATTTTCTATTAATACCCTGGAAAGTAACAGGGAAGCCTTTCATGAGAATGTTTTCATATAATCATAGCATGGAAGGAAATCTATTGCAGAATAACACACGAAAACCAAAAGTTAAGAAAATCTGCAGCCCTGGCTTATTTCACTGGTGTTAAAAAAATCACGTACAGCCATAACCATTCAGGATCCACCTCCACTCCCACTATGGGGTAAGCAATTTAGTCTATTTCATTTCTAAGTAAATACAGTTCTACAAACATATTTTATCAGCCATGCAAGATCCTGCTTTATTTGTCCATCGTCTCTTTGTACACAGTTAGGGCTTAGTGCGTAACATACGGTGAGTAGGTGGGTGAGTGGGTTGGTTACTGGGGTGTGACGGGTGATAACTCCTTGTTAAGAAAACAAACGTTGGTTATTTTTATAGATTGCTCATGCTGACTAGTTATTCCTGGGATGGGTTCATTTCTCTCTGAGCATTTTGGCTGCACTGAATTCCCTTTTTCAAATGCAA
The DNA here is from genome assembly GCF_040937935.1 of Hyperolius riggenbachi. Lineage (NCBI taxonomy): Eukaryota > Metazoa > Chordata > Amphibia > Anura > Hyperoliidae > Hyperolius > Hyperolius riggenbachi. The sequence goes on along the minus strand of NC_090648.1, from coordinate 156,652,687 downwards.
AAACTTTGCACCTAGGAAAGATTATACGGTAAGTGGTAATAAATACAGCCACAAATGGTGTATTACATCAGCTTCTTTCAAAGGATTATATTCTCTTACTATAGAATAATTGCTATAGGCATCAGTTGTTTTTACAGTATAGGTATTTTTATAGAATTATACTATATTTCATCAGGGATGGTCGTAGTCAGCCAACTTCGCTACGCTGGAACTACGCAAATACGCTTCGCAATCTATGGCTATGTAATCAGAAACTTCACTACGTTTGCATTCCGTAGACTACGTGTTAAAATATGCAAGCTTCGCGTAGTGCGAAGCGTAGTTGATGCGACCGCTTATGCCCTCATGCGGAAAAATTTCCGCAATAATCTTCAACCTATTTGCAAAAATAAACTAATAAAAGCGTACATTCCACCTTCCAATGCGGAATTGTATGCGTATAAAAGGGCAATAATATTTCTGCGCATGCGCAATGATCCATATAGATGCAGTTACCGCACGCATAGTTGACTTCGCAATACATACGTCAACTACGCGTAGCGGGCGAAGCTTTGCATAGCGGGAAGACGACTACGCGGAAATGCGTACGCGTAGTTCTTAAACTTCGCCTATGAACTACGATGCGTAGTTGCGTACTACGACGCGTAGATTCGCCCTGGCGTAGTTTACGAGCAACCCTGTATTTCATTCATTAAATTACGTATATGATTAAAAATGAAAAGTATACAAAAAATGAATAGTATTTATACCCATAAATACTTTTTGTGTACCTTTCATTTTTAATCATAAAAGTAATTTAATGTATTTGAATGATGCAATTAAAATTGTTGACGTTTTTCATTTTCAAAGCTTTATTTTAAAGCAAATCTGATACGAAAATAAACGTATGAGGTAATGAATTGTGTATGTGTAGTACAGATAATAAATAGAACATTAACAGCAAAGACAAAAATCTCATTTTCCAGTACAGAAAGATTTAAAAAACTTGAGTTGTTATCTATGCAAAAGAGCATCTCTAAGCTATTCGACCAACTTGGTTGACCTCAGAACTGTTTTCTGAAGAGCTAAATCAGCCAAGAAAGAGTGAGAGACAGCTTGAGATAATGTTTTACTGCAGGAAAGTTCAAAGGGGCATTGGTTTGCTTTTTTTTACAGTTTTTTACAGTTTAAAATACAGAGTGTGGATTCTAAATTGCAACTGTGAAAGTCTAGTGCAATAACTGAAAATAAAAATAGAAGACCCCTTGCTTTGCTACTGAAAACAAATACATTATTTCTCAATTTTTAACAATTATAGTTTTAAAATAAATAGATAAAAACCACAAATTCTATTGGGCTATTTTTTCAGTTTATCATAAAACTTAAATTATGTTCCTGCCACAATGTATGGTGAAGATATTTGATATTGAAATAAAGGTGAATTTTAGCTACAGTGTGTACTTTTCACCTTGAAGGAAGTGAAAAAGTAATACAAGTATTTTTAATAGTAGCATTTATGGAGAAAGGGTTAATGGAGACAGTTAATTAATATTTTATTATGTAGAGGGCGTGGTTTTAAAAGTGGTTGTGGTTAAACAGTATATTTTATTGTAATAGTTTTCACTGCATCTCCATCACTATGGTTTTCCTATTATATTTCTCTATTTGACCTCCATCCCTTTCATAAAAATCTCCTTGGTAGTTTAGTGTTTCCCACATATGTTTCCTTAGTGGTCTTGTGGCACCCTGTTTATCCTTCGTAGTTTAATGACCCCCAATATGCTTTCCTGGTAGTCTAGTCGTCCCCTATAGTTGCCCTGGTAATCAGTGGTCCCGCATAACTGCCCTGGTGGCCATTGGTCCCCTATGGCCTTGATAGCCAGTGGTTCCAAAAGTTTCCCTGGTGGTCAGTGGTCCACTTAGATTCTTTAGTTGTCAGTGGTCCCCTTATAGTGTATCTGGTTTATCTGACGGTCAGTGGCCCCCTTAGCTTCCTTGGTGGTCAGTGGTTCCCTTTGTTTCCCTAGTCGTCAGTGATCCTCTTTGTGTCCCTGGGGGTCAGTGGTCCTCTTAGTGTCCCTGGTGGTCAGTGGTCCCCTTTGTTTCCCTGATGGTCAGTGGCCCCCTTGACAGTCAGTGGCCCTCTTTGTGTCCCCGGTGGTCAGTAGTCCCCTCTGTGTCCCTAGTGGTCTAGATGGTGTGGCATGGTGAGTAAAATATTACTCACCACCCCCAGTTTCAGCAGCTCTCCCCTCCGCTCAGATCAGCATCCAGCCTTGTACTGCCACCAGGGGCGTAGGAATAGGCCCTGCAGCCCCTGCACCCGCGGGGGGGCCCGGCCCCCCCCTGGGGCCCGCTTGGGGCCGTTTTGTGGGTGCTGGAGGGGTGGCAGCATGAGGGGAAAGCCTTGCCCACAGTCGGCGGGGAGAGGGGTAGTTCCCCCCTCTCCCTCACCTCGGGGCTCTCCCCTCTGTGCTCCCCTCCAGCTCGTAAGTGTCTGTGGGGCTGTGGTGGGCAGCGAGCGGCGGGCAGATACATACCTGCTTCCGTGCGTTCCATCGGAGACTTCTCCCTCTAGCGGCTGACGTCACTTCCGGAAGTGACGTCAGCCGCTAGAGGGAGAAGTCTCCAATGGAACGCACGGAAGTAGGTATGTATCTGCCCGCCGCTCGCTGCCCACCACAGCCCCACAGACACTTACGAGCTGGAGGGGAGCACAGAGGGGAGAGCCCCGAGGTGAGGGAGAGGGGGGAACTACCCCTCTCCCCGCCGACTGTGGGCAAGGCTTTCCCCTCATGCTGCCACCCAGGGGCGTAACTAGAAATCACTGGGCCCCCCTGCGAATATTTGGATGGGGCCCCCCCCATAGGTGCCAAATAATCGTAATGGGGCAGCGTTTCACTGTAAATTAATTGTAAAGTGGGCAGCATTTTACCAGACAATCGTAATGTGGGCCAGAAAATCGTAATGTGGGCAGAGTTCACCAGAAAATCGTAATGTGGGCCTTTAGAAAATCATAATGTGGGCAGAGTTCACCAGAAAATCGTAATGTGGGCACCAGTCACCAGAAAATAGTAACGTGAGCAGCAGTCACCAGAAAATTGTAACGTGGGCAGCATTTACCAGACAATCGTAATGTGGGCAGCGTTCACCAGAATATCGTAATGTGGGACAGAAAATCGTAATGTGGGCAGAGTTCACCAGAAAATTGTAACATGGACAGCATTCACCAGACAATCGTAACTTGGGCAGTGTTCACCAGAAAATCGTAATGTGGGCCAGAAAATCGTAATGTGGGCAGCGTTCACCAGAAAATCGTAACGTGGACAGCATTCACCAGACAATCGTAACGTGGGCAGTGTTCACCAGAAAATCGTAATGTGGGCCAGAAAATCGCAATGTGGGCAGCAGTCACCAGAAAATCGCCATGTGGGCAGCAGTCACCAGAAAATTGCAATGTGGGCATCAGTCACCAGAAAATCCTAATGTGGGCAGCAGTCACCAGAATATCGTAATGTGGGCAGCAGTCACCAGAAAATCCTAATGTGGGCAGCAGTCAGTCACCAGAATGTCGTAATGTGGGCAGCAGACACCAGAAAATCCTAATGTGGGCAGCAGTCACCAGAAAATCGCAATGTGGGCAGCAGTCACCAGAAAATCGCAATGTGGGCAGCAGTCACCAGAAAATCGCAATGTGGGCAGCAGTCACCAGAAAATCCTAATGTGGGCAGCATACACCAGAAAATCGTAATGTGGGCAGCAGACACCAGAAAATCGCAATGTGGGCAGCAGACACCTGAAAATCGCAATGTGGGCAGCAGACACCTGAAAATCGTAATGTGGGCAGCAGACACCTGAAAATCGTAATGTGGGCAGCAGACACCTGAAAATCGTAATGAGGGCAGCAGACACCTGAAAATCGTAATGAGGGCAGCAGACACCTGAAAATCGTAATGTGGGCAGCAGACACCTGAAAATCGTAATGTGGGCAGCAGACACCAGAAAATCGTAATGAGGGCAGCAGACACCAGAAAATCGTAATGTGGGCAGCAGACACCTGAAAATCACAATGTGGGCAGCAGACACCTGAAAATCGTAATGAGGGCAGCAGACACCTGAAAATCGTAATGAGGGCAGCAGACACCTGAAAATCGTAATGTGGGCAGCAGACACCTGAAAATCGTAATGTGGGCAGCAGACACCTGAAAATCGTAATGAGGGCAGCAGACACCTGAAAATCGTAATGAGGGCAGCAGACACCTGAAAATCGTAATGTGGGCAGCAGACACCTGAAAATCGTAATGTGGGCAGCAGACACCAGAAAATCGTAATGAGGGCAGCAGACACCAGAAAATCGTAATGTGGGCAGCAGACACCAGAAAATCGTAATATGCCCCCCCTGGGGCCCGCTCGGAGTTTTGTGGGTGCTGGAGGGGTGGCAGCATGAGGGGAAAGCCTTGCCCACAGTCGGCGGGGAGAGGGGTAGTTCCCCCCTCTCCCTCACCTCGGGGCTCTCCCCTCTGTGCTCCCCTCCAGCTCGTAAGTGTCTGTGGGGCTGTGGTGGGCAGCGAGCGGCGGGCAGATACATACCTGCTTCCGTGCGTTCCATTGGAGACTTCTCCCTCTAGCGGCTGACGTCACTTCCGGAAGTGACGTCAGCCGCTAGAGGGAGAAGTCTCCGATGGAACGCACGGAAGCAGGTATGTATCTGCCCGCCGCTCGCTGCCCACCACAGCCCCACAGACACTTACGAGCTGGAGGGGAGCACAGAGGGGAGAGCCCCGAGGTGAGGGAGAGGGGGGAACTACCCCTCTCCCCGCCGACTGTGGGCAAGGCTTTCCCCTCATGCTGCCACCCCTCCAGCACCCACAAAACGGCCCCAAGCGGGCCCCAGGGGGGGGCCGGGCCCCCCCGCGGGCGCAGGGGCTGCAGGGCCTATTCCTACGCCCCTGCTGCCACCCCTCCAGCACCCACAAAACTCCGAGCGGGCCCCAGGGGGGGGGGGGGGGCATATTACGATTTTCTGGTGTCTGCTGCCCACATTACGATTTTCTGGTGTCTGCTGCCCTCATTACGATTTTCTGGTGTCTGCTGCCCACATTACGATTTTCAGGTGTCTGCTGCCCACATTACGATTTTCAGGTGTCTGCTGCCCTCATTACGATTTTCAGGTGTCTGCTGCCCTCATTACGATTTTCAGGTGTCTGCTGCCCACATTACGATTTTCAGGTGTCTGCTGCCCACATTACGATTTTCAGGTGTCTGCTGCCCTCATTACGATTTTCAGGTGTCTGCTGCCCTCATTACGATTTTCAGGTGTCTGCTGCCCACATTGTGATTTTCAGGTGTCTGCTGCCCACATTACGATTTTCTGGTGTCTGCTGCCCTCATTACGATTTTCTGGTGTCTGCTGCCCACATTACGATTTTCAGGTGTCTGCTGCCCACATTACGATTTTCAGGTGTCTGCTGCCCTCATTACGATTTTCAGGTGTCTGCTGCCCTCATTACGATTTTCAGGTGTCTGCTGCCCACATTACGATTTTCAGGTGTCTGCTGCCCACATTACGATTTTCAGGTGTCTGCTGCCCACATTGCGATTTTCAGGTGTCTGCTGCCCACATTGCGATTTTCAGGTGTCTGCTGCCCACATTGCGATTTTCTGGTGTCTGCTGCCCACATTACGATTTTCTGGTGTATGCTGCCCACATTAGGATTTTCTGGTGACTGCTGCCCACATTGCGATTTTCTGGTGACTGCTGCCCACATTGCGATTTTCTGGTGACTGCTGCCCACATTAGGATTTTCTGGTGTCTGCTGCCCACATTACGACATTCTGGTGACTGACTGCTGCCCACATTAGGATTTTCTGGTGACTGCTGCCCACATTACGATATTCTGGTGACTGCTGCCCACATTAGGATTTTCTGGTGACTGATGCCCACATTGCAATTTTCTGGTGACTGCTGCCCACATGGCGATTTTCTGGTGACTGCTGCCCACATTGCGATTTTCTGGCCCACATTACGATTTTCTGGTGAACACTGCCCACGTTACGATTGTCTGGTGAATGCTGTCCACGTTACGATTTTCTGGTGAACGCTGCCCACATTACGATTTTCTGGCCCACATTACGATTTTCTGGTGAACACTGCCCAAGTTACGATTGTCTGGTGAATGCTGTCCATGTTACAATTTTCTGGTGAACTCTGCCCACATTACGATTTTCTGTCCCACATTACGATATTCTGGTGAACGCTGCCCACATTACGATTGTCTGGTAAATGCTGCCCACGTTACAATTTTCTGGTGACTGCTGCTCACGTTACTATTTTCTGGTGACTGGTGCCCACATTACGATTTTCTGGTGAACTCTGCCCACATTATGATTTTCTAAAGGCCCACATTACGATTTTCTGGTGAACTCTGCCCACATTACGATTTTCTGGCCCACATTACGATTGTCTGGTAAAATGCTGCCCACTTTACAATTAATTTACAGTGAAACGCTGCCCCATTACGATTATTTGGCACCTATGGGGGGGGCCCCATCCAAATATTCGCAGGGGGGCCCAGTGATTTCTAGTTACGCCCCTGACTGCCACTAAGTACTGGGTCTATCATATGATGACATCATCAAGCCGAGACCTGAAACTAGAGGAAGTGCAATCCTGGATGGCGTGCGGAGCAGAGGGGGAGCGACTGAGAGACAGTCTTTTTGTGCAGATGCAAGGTGATCACTTTTATCAATGGCGATTGTAGCGATCATGTGATAAGATGCCAATTGCCATGGCTCCTGATCAGTGAGGGGAGATGTCAGCTGTCATATGCAACTTAATCTACCCACTCAGGTATGTACGATCGCGGGAGCACGCGGACAGCAGCAAGTGAAATCTACACACTGGCAGAAATAACAGCACCAAAACAGGGCATAGATTTCAATCACTGCAGTTCACAAGTGATTAAAGGACCAATATCACTAAAAATTGCAAAATTGAAAATATATGTGTACACATACTTTACTTTTACTTACTTTTCTCCTATGCCACTTACTTTAGCCGGTACATATTTGACAGATCTGAAAGGTTTCTTCATAGGGGATTCTCAGGGGTTTGATTATTTTCAAAAGCCTTTACTGAATGGCAGTTGTTCATTCCAACTGCCCAAATAGCGTTTTGTGAGTAGGCAGGCTGGGCTGCATCCTTTACATATGGTATTTTTGTATAGAGTAAGAAAATTCAGCGCTGTGTAATATGTTGGCGCTTTACAAATACAATAAATAAATAAATAAATAATAAATAAATTCTGAGAATCCCTCATGAGGAGATGGACTAGTCAAAACCCTGTCAGATCTATCTAATTTTTACTGCTTACTGTAAGCAACAGCAACACAGAGAAAAGTAATTTATAGTGCAATTTACTTTGGGAGAAGGGTACTAATATTTAAAATTTTGCAACTTGTTTGAGATAGTGGACCATTAATAACTCAAAATAGCTTCTCACTGAAAATTCACTGTACATTTTCTTTATATGCATACCAGTTCACTAAAGAAGTATGGTGCATTATCAAAAATATAATCTCTTTTCTTTAGCATTGCTGCTGAGGCATAATTAAGCAGTGAAGCAATAAGTGCAAATCAAAAGAAACTTAATGTAAAGAAGTTATAACATAAATCTATTTCTGTACAGTAGGGATGATCGGAAGGAGCAAATTCCGTTCCGCCGGAATTCGCGGATTCCACCAGCGCTAAATTTCGTCGCTATGAAAATTCCGCTGGGTTTTTACGAATTTCTGCGGAATTCCAGATTCCGGTGAAAAAATTAAAACAATCGCAAATAGAACCTTGTTTATGCTATATGGTAGCCCATAGACCCTATTAACTGTTCCCTTAGTCCTTTTCCTCACTCCCTCCCGCCGGAGGGAGGAAGAGGTTCTCGTCTTTCAGGGAATTGTAGGATTTCAAAAGCCAGCTTACATACCTTGGCTGGGAATTGAACCCAGGTCTTGTGCTCGGTAGGCTGCTATCCTAACCATTATACCACCAACACTAAATGCTTAAACTTCTTGGAGCAGACTTACTTCCTTCCTCCAAAAGACACACATACATCCCCATAAAATCATTCAACAGCAACTGCATGCACAGTCTTTGTGGTACACAGTCTCTGTGGCACAATTGGTTAGCGTGTTTGGCTGTTAACTGCAAGGTTGGTGGTTCAAGCTCACCCAGGCATGGGCTTGCCTTTTGTGTTCAACAGTTGTCCGAAGAGAACCCCAGATAGCCATGTAGATCTCTCTCTCTCTCTCTCTCTCTCTCTCTCTCTCTCTCTCGCCTGGGTTCAATTCCTGGGCCTAGCCAATGTATGTGAGTTGGCTTTTGAAATCCTACAATTCCCTAAGCAAGCTCATTTTTCTCTTGGATATATCACAATGGTACATGCTAGGCTGGCTTCAGCATGTAGTGTTGGTGGTGGTATAGTGGTGAAGAGAGCTACCTGCCGAGCTTTAGACCTGGGTTCAATTCCTGGCCAAGACCTGGGTTCAATTCCCGGTCAAGGTATGTAAACTGGCTTTAGAAATCCCACAATTCCCTGGAAGACGAGATCCTCCTCCCTCCGGGATGAGGGAGGAGGGGAGTTTATTGAGTAGAAATACTTCTTATTAGGCAGAAATCAGTTAGGGGGAAAAAAAATTAAAATTCCGCGGAATTTTGTTTTGTTCCACGGAAATTCCGAATTAGGGCTATAGCAATTCCATTCCGTCACTACGGAACCGGAATCACCAAATTCCGTCTGGAATCGCGAAATTTATAATTCCGCGGAATGCAGCGACCATCCCTACTGTACCTTACCAAAACAAGCAATAACTAAATTTACAAGCTTGAATAAAGGAAACAAGTGAGGAAAATGATGAGATCCACATAAGCATTTTCAACTTCTGTAGAAAAAGAAGTACATTCATTATTTACAGTATTTATTTATAGTTATAAGTTAGCTGTTACTGTACATTGCTCTCAGTTTGTGTTTGTGTACTTATGTAGTGATAAATATCTCTTGGTCCTTCCTACGGCCTAAGTAAACATGATGATTTATTTAATCATGACATCTGCAGCATAGTGCTGGCCAAATATGTGGAGATGGGACTGGAGGGAAACGTAAATTACAGGAGAAAGCACTGTGCAGTCACCAAGGAAGATTTTAATCTTAGTTCAGCCAGATTCATGCAAATGATTTGCTGAGACATACAAGCTGCCAATAACAAAAAAAAAATAGGAAACATTGTAGAAAAGGCACTACAGAAACAATAAACAGACTGACATTAAGCCCCAGTCCACTCATTCTTAAAGGGAACTAAGCACCCCTTTTTCCCTGGAATTACTCCAGGTTTCTAACAGAGATGCTCCTCCGGATTCTGGATATCCAGGTAACCTGGATATACAAACTTTTTTTTCGCTATCCAATTCGGATTCGGATTCTGGATTTTTTTAAAAAGCAGGATAACTGTCTGTAACGTGGATATCCACGGATATTGCAGATATCTGGATCCCAAATACTGTAACTAAGGAGATGATGTCCTGGAGCCAATCAGAGGGCTCCCAGCCTAAACCCTGGCACCCAACCACAGAAAGGAATAATAAGGAGGGCTTAAGGAGGGCTGCCATGATGAGACATTTCGTCTTAGTTTGCTGAATGCTCACTGAGAGACATGCTCCAGTGCTGGTGGCCTAGCAAGGGCTGTACACAGTTATAAACCTAAAGCTGTTCAGTGATTAACCCCTTCACTACTATCACTACACTGTTGTTAAATCGTTAATTAGCTTGATTGATGTCATAGTGTGACAGTCAGAGTGTGTGCTGCAGTGCTGCTGGGCCTAGCAAGGGCTGTACACAGTGATAAGCTGTTCAGTGATTAACCCCTTCACTATCACTACACTATTGTTAAATCGTTAATTAGCTTGATTGATGTCATTGTATGACAGTCAGAGTGTGTGCTCCAGTAAGTGCTGCTGGCCTAGCAAGGGCTGTACACAGTGATAAACTGAAAGCTGTTCAGTGATTAAAGCCTTCACTATCACTACACTATTGTTAAATCATTAATTAGCTTGATGTCATTTGTGTGACAGTCAGAGTGTGTGCTGCAGGCAGCTGCTATGTGTCTGTGTGTGTGCTGTGCACAGACCAGGCCAGCTGCTGCCTGCTGGCCAGCTATTAGCCTTAAGTATAGGTTAGGGATTAGGGGATAGGATTACTGTGTTATTGTGTAGTTAGTACTGTAGTACTGCAGTCAGTGCTAGTAGTAGTTAGAGTAGTAGTACTACTGTTTTAGCTTTCTACAGAACTGCTGTGCTGTGGGCAGTGCCAGTGTGACAGTTAGGGTGCACTAGTGTCTTCTCCTCTGCTGTCTGACTGTCACTCGGCACTTGGCATGTGTCACGTGGCACTTGGCACGTGTCACGTGGCACTTGGCACGTGTCACGTGGCACTTGGCACGTGTCACGTGACACTTGGCACTTGGCACGTGTCACGCGACACTTGGCACGTGTCACGTGGCACTTGGCAAGTGCCACGTAACACGTGGCAAGTGCCATGTGACACTTGGCAAGTGCCAAATAACACACGTGCTAAGTGCCAATTGCCACGTGCCACGTCCGGCATGCTCCTGGGACACGTTACACCTGCTGCTGCTGCATTGCCCTGCTCCTGCTGCCTGTGCAGCTCCCACCGCCAGGCCAGGGTGCCACTGGCCACTGATACCACCTATATTTAACCCAAGACAAAATTGCTGCGTAATTTTTTAGAGGTGTCTTGGCTGAAAACTGTCATGTCCCAGTTGTGCGGTTGGACTTTGGACACAATGTGGGCTGCACGACCGCTGTCTGGAACCTAGGCTTAATGCTAATTGACAGACATTTTTTTGGGGGGGGGGATTTTAAGTCCCCACATCATCAATTAGTGTTCCCCTTTAAAAAATAATGATGCTACATGCCTCATTTAAACAAAAAAAAAGTTTTTAAAGCAATTTAAAGAGCACTTCTGGTTTTTCTATCTGGATATCCGAATCCACCCGGATAGCCCGGATAATGTGTTCGGATATCCGCATGAACGCGGATATATTAAAGTACGCATTCGGATATACAATCTGGATCTGGATATCTGGGTATCCGGATCCGGATCCATTTCGGATTTTGAAAAGGGGTATCCGAGCACCCCTAGTTTCTAGATCCAGAGAAGGAGCCTCTCGTACTGATTGTGGAAATGAGTTCCATAGAGTAGGGGCCTCATAGGAAAAGGCCCGAGCACCGAATGTTAAGTGTATCCTGGGAATAATCAGATTCATCTTACTGGCAGAGCGAAGGGTCCGTGGAGGGGCGTAAAGTTCCAATAGATCCGATATGTATTTGGGTCCCATGTGGTTTAGAGCCTTGAATGTCAACAGGCAGATCTTAAGATGTATTCTCCATTTTACTGGCAACCAGTGAAGAGTTTGCAGTACTAGGGAGCTGCGGGGGGCATTGGCTAGGAGTCTGGCTGCCCATGCATGCTTGCGGTTGTGTGTGTGATATCAATGTATATGTTACGGCCAGAACCCGAAGTTTGGCCAGAACTAGAAGTGGCCGGCCACTTCGGGTTCTGGCCGGCCAATGTGCGAACTGGCCGCTGCGCTGCGGCCAATGTGAGAAATGCAACAATTCCTGTAAGGTTAATGGGATGTTGTGGCCGCAGCGCAGCGGGCAAATGTATCACACATCTTTACTTTATTCAATGACATTAAGCCGCCCGGCTTTTTCTCTGCCTCTCTCCTCCCCCCCGCCGCCTCTCTCTCCTCCCCCCGCCTCTCTCTCTTCTTCTCTTATGGGCAGCCGGGCGGGGACACGCGTGTCCCTCCGGAGTCGTTCGTCGCGGCAGGGGAATCCTGCCGTTCTTGCAGAGCGGGTGCTGGCAGAAGCGATGTCTGCAGCCTCCCCGCTCTGCTCTCCTGCCGCGACGAACGACTCTCCTGGACACGCGTGTCCCCCGCCCGGCTGCCCATAAGAGAAGGAAGAGAGAGAGGCGAGGGGAGGAGAGAGAGGCGAGGGGAAGAGAGAAAGCGGGGAAAAAGCCGGTCGGCTTAATGTCATTGAATAAAGTAAAGATGTGTGATACATTTGCCCGCTGCGCTGCGGCCACAACATCCCATTAACTTTACAGGAATTGTTGCATTTCTCACATTGGCCGCAGCGCAGCGGCCAGTTCGCACATTGGCCGGCCAGAACCCGAAGTGGCCGGCCACTTCTAGTTCTGGCCAAACTTCGGGTTCTGGCCGTAACATATACATGGAATGTATTGATGCATTATAATATATAACATGCAACATTTGTTTCATTCATTTAATCTTGCAATTGGACTAGTATTTATGTTTATATAATAAACTATGATTTTATATTACTAACTAGTGACCCTAGCCCGTTTAATTTCACCGCCGCCACCTGTCAGCGCACACGCCCTCTCTCCCCCACCACATGCGCACCTGCTTGGTCACCGTGCACGTGCACAAGCCCGCCCGCTCCCCCCTAGTTGTCCTGCTCCTATCCAAACAACGGCTGTCCCTGCGGCACATGCGCAGTAGTGCAAATGCAGGGACACACTCGGACATGGGACGCAGAGACACAGGGGTTTTATTAGGTAGGATACCCAGTGCTAGACTACATTCGTACCTTTTAATTTCTGTACTCTTAGTGGATCAAGTGGGTAGATCCACTTTTATTGTAGCAGCAACAGGGTTGCAAAACATTGCTATCATCTTCCCATACAACGCTGACTCCATTGTACAGTTTATCTAGTAGCACTCTTAAAGAGAAACTCCGACAAAGAATTTAACTTTATCCCAATCAGTAGCTAATATCCCCTTTTACATGAGAAATCTATTCCTTTTCACAAACAGACCATCAGGGGAGCTGTATGACTGATATTGTGGTGAAACCCCTCCCACAAGACACTCTGAAGACCGTGGTACTCCAGGCAGTTTCCTGTCTGTGAACCTTGTTGCATTGTGGGAAATAGCTGTTTCCAACTGCCAAAAAAGCAAGCAGCAGCTACATCATCTGCCAACAGTAAAAATGTCACCATGTGATAAATGTCAGAATGTATATCAGGGAGGGGAAAGATTTTACAATGGACAAACACTGACTAAATCGTTTATACATAATTATTGTAAAAATGAAGCACTTTTTGGATTACATTATTTACACTGGAGTTCCTCTTTAACTACCACTCTGACAGGGATCCTTCACCCTATGGTTTAAGTATAATGCAACTGAGAGGTAGAAAGGGTCGTGAGAAGATTTAGTTGTCAGTCACAAAATTAAGCAGAAATTATACAAAATTATGCAATTATGCAATTATTTCAATTGCAGACAAAATTATTCACGATTTTTACTGAAAATTTTGCATTGCGATTTCGCATAAAAATTTGCAATTCTGATGCAACATTTAAATGCGAAATTTTGGGTAAAAATTACATCAATGCCAAATTTGTGCTCATCACCAGAGAAAAGTAATTTATAGGTCATTTTACTCTGGAAGAAACATACTTCTTATTTTTATGTGTTTAACCTCCTTGCCGGTTATCCCGAGCTCAGCTCGGGGTAACCTGCGCAGGAGGATTTCTCAGGCCCCGCTGGGTCGATTTGCATAATTTTTTTTTCCTACACGCAGCTAGCACTTTGCAAGCTGCGTGTAGTACGCGATCGCCGCCGCTCGTCGCCGATTCGCTGCTACCTGCCGTGCCGATCGGGGTTCCCTGTGACATCCCAACGTCCATGACGTCGGTGACATCATCCCGCCCCGTCGCCATGGCGACCGGGGAAGCCCTGCAGGAAATCCCGTTCTCAACGGGATTTCCTTCATACTCTGATCGCTACATGATTTAAAACAAATAAAAAATTAAAAAAAAGTGCGGCACTGCCTCCTTGCCGGATTTTTTAGACCGGCAAGGAGGTTAAATGATTTTGAATTTTTTTTTTCAATAGTGGTCCGTTAAGTTGCAAAAGCTTGTAACCCTACCATGGATCACATCATAAAATAACAAGCACTTTTAAAGGGTCAGTGAATTTAAATATGTGCTAACATGGTCACATGCAATTGCAAGGTGGAGTTTCTCTTAATAGGCCTGATTCTATTCACTTTTTCTATTCACTTTTTCTCCTATGTTTTCTCCTAGGTGATATTTCACATCCTATGAATAAAATGCCTTTTAAGCCACCAGCAAACAAGAAAATACTCAGAATAATTTTAACAGTACTTTTTCACCTACTTTTTGGTACCTTTTCAAGCGCTGAAAAGTTATTTTAAAAAAGAAGATGAAAATGATCCCCCAAGAGAACTTGGGAGAAAAAGTGAATATAATCGGGCCCAATGAATCCAAAACTGCTGGAATTTAAAAATGACAGCGTACAGCACCAGTGGCGGACACAGCCAGCAGTGGGCCCCTGTGCAAAATATCAATTGTGGGCCCCCTGACCTGCGGCGCGCAAAGCGCGCCGCGGCAAAAAATGGGCGTGGCTATAACCTGCGGCAAAAAATGGGTGTGGATAGAACATGCGGCACGTAGCGCCGCGGCAAAAAATGGGCGTGGCAATGACCGGATAAGGGCGGAGCTAACTGTAATTTAAAGTGATCCCGGGGTGAGAGTGATATGGAGGCTGCCATATTTATTTCCTTATGCCCAGAAAATACGTGCAATGATGTCGGCAGATATGCCCAGAAAATACGTGCAATGATGTCGGCAGATATGCCCAGAAAATACGTGCAATGATGTCGGCAGATATGCCCAGAAAATACGTGCAATCATGTCGGCAGATATGCCCAGAAAATACGTGCAATGATGTCGGCAGATATGCCCAGAAAATACGTGCAATCATGTCGGCAGATATGCCCAGAAAATACGTGCAATCATGTCGCAGATATGCCCAGAAAATACGTGCAATCATGTCGGCAGATATGCCCAGAAAATACGTGCAATCATGTCGCAGATATGCCCAGAAAATACGTGCAATCTTGTCGGCAGATATGCCCAGAAAATACGTGCAATCAAGTCGGCAGATATGCCCAGAAAATACGTGCAATCAAGTCGGCAGATATGCCCAGAAAATACGTGCAAGCAAGTCGGCAGATATGCCCAGAAAATACGTGCAATCGTACGTGCGATGACGGGTACATGAACTTAGCAGCAGTTAATTCAGCAGTTGACATCAACAGGGAACTTTGAGTAAAGCCCTGTCTCCTAATAAAAAATTATGCGCTATTTACTATACATATAGAAGATATTAGATAGTGAGCTCCTCTGAGCACAGTCAGTGTCGTGACTATGTACTCTGTAAAACGCTGCAGAAAATGTCAGAGCTATATAAATACTAGGGATGGGACGAATCCACAATTTCTTCGAATCCGAATCCGGATCCGAATCTAAAAAGGTTCTCGAATATCTCGAACCTTTCGAATCCCGAATCTAACGAATCCTGCACATACGAATTGTGCGATCCGTGGTATAGTTGCCCGCAGTATAGGTAGCGAGGTAAAGGTGCCTTCAGTATAGCTAGCTAGGTATGGGTGCCTTCAATATTGGTAGCTTTCAGTATAGGTAGCAAGGTATATGGGCCTTCAGTATAGGTAGCAGGGTATATAGGCCTTCAGTATAGGTAGCAGGGTATATGTGCCTTCAGTATAGGTAGCAGGGTATATGTGCCTTCAGTATAGGTAGCAGGGTATATGTGCCTTCAGTATAGGTAGCAGGGTATATGGGCCTTCAGTATAGGTAGCAGGGTATATGGGTCTTCAGTATAGGTAGCAGGGTATAGGGGCCTTCAGTATAGATAGCAGGGTATATGTGTTTTCAGTATAGGTAGCAGGGTATATAGGCCTTCAGTATAGGTAGCAAGGTATATGTGCCTTCAGTATAGGTAGCAGGGCCGGGCCGAGGCATAGGCTGGAGAGGCTCCAGCCTCAGGGCGCAGTGTAGGAGGGGGCGCACAATTCATTTAGCTGTCATTCCTAATTGTGTTTGAAGCAGAAAGAAATAAGACAAGGGGATACATAGCAGTGACTGCAAGCCAGATAACTAGATATTAAGGTGTTGGGGAGGTTGTGGGCCCTGTGGCACCTCTTAGTCTAATAGCAATCAGTGTGTGATGGCTGGGGGGGAGGGATGGAGGGGCGCACTTTGGTGTCTCAGCCTTGGGTGCTGGAGGACCTTGTCCCGCCTCTGATAGGTAGCAGGGTATATGGGCCTTCAGTATAGGTAGCAGGGTATATGGGCCTTCAGTATAGGTAGCAGGGTATATGGGCCTTCAGTATAGGTAGCAGGGTATATGGGCTTTCAGTATAGGTAGCAGGGTATATAGGCCTTCAGTATAGGTAGCAGGGTATAGGGGCCTTCAGTATAGGTAGCAGGGTATATGGGCCTTCAGTATAGGTAGCAGGGTATATAGAGGCCTTAAGTATAGGTAGGTATGTAGGTAGGTATAGGGGCCTTTAGGTAGGTAAAGGGACCTTCAGTATAGGTAGCAGGGTATAGGGCCTTCAGTATAGTTAACAGGGTATATAGAGGCCTTAAGTATAGGTAGGTATGTAGGTAGGTATAGGGGCCTTTAGGTAGGTAAAGGGACCTTCAGTATAGGTAGCAGGGTATAGGGCCTTAAGTATAGGTAGGTATGTAGGTAGGTAGGTATAGGGGCCTTTAGGTAGGTAGGTATAGGGGCCTTTAGGTAGGTAGGTAGGTACGTATAGGGGGCCTTTAGGTAGGTATAGTGGCCTGTAGGTAGGTAGGTAAGTATAGTGGCCGGTAGGTAGGTAGGTATAGTGTCCTGTAGGTAGGTAGGTAGTTAAAGGGACCTTCAGTATATGTAGCAGGGTATAGGGCCTTAAGTATAGGTAGGTATGTAGGTAGGTAGGTATAGGGGCCTTTAGGTAGGTAGGTATAGGGGCCTTTAGGTAGGTAGGCACGTATAGGGGGCCTTTAAGTAGGTAGGTAGGTATAGAGGCCTGTAGGTAGGTATAGGGGCCTTTAGGTAGGTAGGTAGGTAAGTATAGGGGCCTTTAGGTAGGAAGGTAGGTATAGGGGCCTTTAGGTAGGTAGGTAGGTAGGTAGGTACGTATAGGGGGCCTTTAGGTAGGTATAGTGGCCTGTAGGTAGGTAGGTAGGTATAGTGGCCGGTAGGTAGGTAGGTATAGTGTCCTGTAGGTAGGTAGGTAGTTAAAGGGACCTTCAGTATAGGTAGCAGGGTATAAGGCCTTAAGTATAGGTAGGTAAATAGGTAGGTAGGTATAGGGGCCTTTAGGTAGGTAGGTATAGGGGCCTTTAGGTAGGTAGGCACGTATAGGGGGCCTTTAGGTAGGTAGGTATAGAGGCCTTTAGGTAGGTATAGGGGCCTTTAGGTAGGTAGGTACATATAGGGGGCCTTTAGGTAGGTATAGGGGCCTGTAGGTAGGTAGGTATAGTGGTAGGTAGGTAGTATAGGGGGCCTTTAGGTAGGTATAGGGGCCTGTAGGTAGGTAGGTATAGTGCCCGGTAGGTAGGTACGTATAGGGGGCCTTTAGGTAGGTATAGTGGCAGGTAGGTAGGTAAAGTGGTAGGTAGGTAGGTAGGTAGGTAGGTGTCGCTCACCCCCATGGCCTCCTCCGTCCCCTGTGCCTCCTCGCTCACCCCTGCATAAGTATCAACTTACATGTCCAGTGGAGCGCAGAGCGGCAGACCTCGTCCTTCCTTCTCGGTTCCCTCTAGTGGCCGGACCGGCTTTTACTGATGACGTCATTGTAAAAGCCGTCACTAGAGGGAACCAGGAAGTCAGCGAGAGGTCTGCCGCTCTGTCTGCGCTCCACTGGACGGGTGAGTTGATACAAAGTATGCGGGCGGCCGGGCGGAGGAGGCGCGGGGCGGTCGGAGGAGGCGCGGGTCGGAGGAGGACGAGTGCGAGCGGCGGATGCGCGGCGATGCAGCGTCGGGATTCGGCGGATTCGTAAAGTGGAAAATGGCGTCGGGATTCGAATCCACGAATCTCGAATATTTCCCAATATTCGAGGGATTCGTGGATTCGCCGGATTCGTCGTCCCATAATATGATAAGACATTCAACTATGACTATGGTAGGAGTAGTGTGAGCTCCTCTAAAGGACAGTGAGCGACATAACGATGTACTCTGTAAAGTGCTGCAGGTGGGTGGGTGGGCTAAACGATTACCTGGTCGGGAGGGTGGGTGAGCTAAAAGATTATCTGGTCGGGAGGGTAGGTGGGTGTGTGGGCTAATAAAATTACCTGTGAGGGTGGGATGGAGGATTACCTGGGTCTGGGTGGGTGGAGGATTACCTGGGTCTGAGTGGGTGGGTGGGCTATAGGATTACCTAGGTCTGGGTGGGTGGGCTATAGGATTACCTGGGTCTGGGTGGGTGGGCTATAGGATTACCTGGGTCTGGGTGGGTGGGCTGTAGGAATACCTGGGTCTGGGTGGTTGGGTGGGCTGTAGGATTACCTGGGGGGGCTGTAGAATTACCTGGGGGTGGGCTGTAGGATTACCGGGGGGGGGCTGTAGAATTACCTGGGGGGGCCTTTAGGATTACCTGGGGGTGGGCTGTAGGATTACCTGGGGGGCGGGCTGTAGGATTACCTGGGGGGGGAAGCTGTAGGATTACCTGGGGGTGGGCTGTAGGATTACCTGGGGGGCGGGCTGTAGGATTACCTTGGGGGGTGAAGCTGTAGGATTACCTGGGGGGGGGCTGTAGGATTACCTGGGGGGGGGCCTGTAGGATTACCTGGGGGGGTGAAGCTGTAGGATTACCTGGGGGGGTGAAGCTGTAGGATTACCTGGGGGGGCGGGCTGTAGGATTACCTGGGGGGCGGGCTGGTCGGTCTGGGAGGGTGAAAGATAAGATTACCTGGTGGGTGGACTATTTGCCGAGGCTGGGAGGAGGGCCCGATCACTCCCTCACCTCGGCGGGCCCCCCTCCTGTTATGCGCGGCGCCGAGCGGGAGATACAGCCAGCTATTAGTCTCCGGGCTGCAGCAGACACTAGAGCACCAGCCGCCTGTCCACTCCTGTCTCCTCCTCAGCAATACCGCTCTGCACGCACTGAATCAGGAAGTAGTGCAGAGCGGTATTGCTGAGGAGGAGACAGGAGTGGACAGGCGGCTGGTGCTCTAGTGTCTGCTGCAGCCCGGAGACAATAGCTGTATCTCCCGCTAGGCGCCGAGCATAACAGGAGGGGGGCCCGCCGAGGTGAGGGAGTGATAAGAGTCGGGCCCCCCGGGGTTAAAAAAAACTAAAAAACAAACAAAAAAAAACCGCCTGCAATACATAATGGGCCCCTCAAAAACGGAGCTTGAGGGGCCCCTGTGCGCTTGCACGGCCTGCACGGCCGTATGTCCGCCACTGTACAGCACATTACTGCAGTCACACAACTGCTAATTTACTAACCCTGGTGGGATTAGCGTATACTCCCAAAACGAAAAAAAAAATCATTAACTACTCTTAACTGATGAATTATCAATGAAAGCATTCCCATGCAATCCCTGTGTGCAGGGGCGTAACTAAAAAATCATGCCCCCCCAATCGAAACTTTGATTGGGTCCCTCAATTTTCTCACCCCTTCAAAGTCTTGCCTTATCTTTGGTGACACTCACAGCCTTGGGGCCCATCTTGAAAGGGTCATAAGACAAGTGTGGCCATCCTGACCTTCACACCAATAACAAGTGTAGCCATAAAAACACCTAATCTAACAGCTCTCGGCCCCCCTGCAGTGGCAGGGGCTGCTCCCCTGTAGTTACACCTCTGCCTGTGTGTAAAAACCTTTACTTTAACTGCAGTAGAGGTTTGCTTATCTCTGACTAACAAGCAAATGTAATCCCGGACAGGAGACACTCTCCGCCTGTGTGTTCACTCTGCTCCCTCCCTCCCTCAGCTTAATAGACACAGTGCCTTGGCAACAGCTTAGTCACTTTATCAGAAAAGAAGTGAAGTTGCAGAGTGTCTCTTGGCCAACTATGATTACATTTGCTGATGAGCCAGAAATAAGCAAGCCTGTACTGATCTCTGCAGTGAAAGTAAACAAGTATTACACACAGGGAATGCTTAGGGATGCTTTCAAATGTTCTTTTATGTAACTAAGAGTAGTTACTGAAAGTTTAGTTTTGGGAGTATAATATCAATTTAAGCAACTTCTCCACGTTCCAGTATGAACCAAAAGAAAGCTGCAAACATTTGCTTCCTAATGACAGTCCATTCATTAAAAAACATCCTATCCAAGTCAGCTTCGTTACTCATGTTGTTTGGTGTTTCCCACTGTTCTTCATTCTAAGTAATTCAGCCCTGCTCACAATATTTTTCTTTGTACTAGACACACAAACCTGGTTATTACATATCTGCGCACTATGGTTTTAATTATTCCTTAAAAGGGATTGTTCTTGGATACATTTTAAGTCGTTTTAGAACAAAGGCAAGATACGCAAGATTAGTAATTCTAATTTGTTCAGGAAATGTAAAGTAGAACATGGGCAAAACAAGCTGTTTCAAACCAGTTTCAAAGGGATTTCAAATGACCACTAACATAAACACACATAATTACCTAAACAAATAATAAACTCTTGTTTGTTGAAAGGACTAAAAACACTTCAGGACACATACTTCCTAAATTATATTTGCAATTACATGCAAACAAATCAAGTGCCAAAATCTTTCCATTGGAATAAAAGCTTAATAATATGTTGACAAATGCTGGTTTTATCTACACCGGCTTAATTTGCGTGACTGACCAAACTATAAATCACAAATCCCCATTTTATTCTTTCCGAAATTACAATAATGTGGCCACACTCTTCCAGTTGCATATACAGTATCATTGCAGATCTCAGTTAATTATACAGATTGTTTTCAACATGTAGGTAAATGAATCAAGACAATGCTGTAGTCATACAACAAAGACAAAAGTTAAGAGAGAACTCCAGACAGAAGTTCAGTTATTTTTCATCTATGTCAGGACCGTCCAACTCCAGTCCTTGAAGTGTTTGATGCCAGTGTTTAGGATGGACTGAGAAATGGAGAAATATGTTCTACTTGATGAACCACACCTTTCCTGGTTCAGTTCCATCAATAAGTTTGAGGTGTGTCAACAATGTGTGAGGTCCTCCACCCTTAAAGTGAACCCGAGGTGAAAATAAACTGATGAGGGAAACAATTATATTTATCCTCATACTCCTAAAAATGACCTTTTTTAGATGTCTCACGGTTTTATTTTATATTTAAACATTTATAAAGTAGGTTAAATGTTTTACTGTCTTTAATCAGTGGCAGCCCATTAAAGGGGTTCTGTGGGGGTTTGCTAAGGATAAAAACCACCACTTACCTGGGGCTTCTATCAGCCCCCTGTAGCAGTAATGTCCCATGCCATCCTCCTGATAATTGACGTCCATCACTGATAATTTGCTTATCAGTGATGTTTACTATATTCCCGACAAGGTTCCGACAAGATAGAAGCTGTCACTTCCATGCCTAGAAATTAACTCTTTCAGGCAGCAAAATAAATCAAGTAAACAGCCTGTTTATTAATATGTTTTGTACCGTACCGTACATACACATTTCATCTTATCATATCACATATCGCCTTGGGGTACTCTTTAAGGACTGGAGTTGAACAGCCCTACTCTATGTGATGAGTAGTGTTGGGCGAACATCTAGATGTTCGGGTTCGGGCCGAACAGGCCGAACATGGCCGCGATGTTCGGGTGTTCGACCCGAACTCCGAACATAATGGAAGTCAATGGGGACCCGAACTTTTGTGGTTTGTAAAGCCTCCTTACATGCTACATACCCCAAATTTACAGGGTATGTGCACCTTGGGAGTGGGTACAAGAGGAAAAAAAATTAGCAAAAAGAGCTTATAGTTTTTGAGAAAATCGATTTTAAAGTTTCAAAGGGAAAACTGTCTTTTAAATGCGGGAAATGTCTGTTTTCTTTGCACAGGTAACATGTTTTTTGTCGGCATGCAGTCATAAATGTAATACATATAAGAGGTTCCAGGAAAAGGGACCGGTAACGCTAACCCAGCAGCAGCACACGTGATGGAACAGGAGGAGGCGCAGGAGGAGAAGGCCACGCTTTGTGAGACACAACAACCCCGGCCTTGCATGAGGGCAAGAAGCGTGCGGATAGCATGCTTTGTACCGCCATGCAGTCATAAATGTAATAAAGATAAGAGGTTCCATAAACAAGGACCGGCAACGCTAACCCAGCAGCAGCAGCAGCAGCACACGTGATGGAACAGGAGGAGGCGCAGGAGGAGAACTCCACGCTTTGTGAGACACAACAACCCAGGCCTTGCATGAGGACAAGAAGCGTGCGGATAGCATGCTTTGTACCGCCATGCAGTCATAAATGTAATAAAGATAAGAGGTTCCATAAACAGGGACCGGCAACGCTAACCCAGCAGCAGCAGCAGCAGCACACGTGATGGAACAGGAGGAGGCGCAGGAGGAGAAGGCCACGCTTTGTGAGACACAACAACCCAGGCCTTGCATGAGGACAAAAAGCGTGCGGATAGCATGCTTTTTACCGCCATGCATGCAGTCATAAATGTAATAAAGATAAGAGGTTCTATAAACAGGGACCGGCAACGCTAACCCAGCAGCAGCAGCACACGTGATGGAACAGGAGGAGGCGCAGGAGGAGAAGGCCACGCTTTGTGAGACACAACAACCCAGGCCTTGCATGAGGACAAGAAGCGTGCGGATAGCATGCTTTGTACCGCCATGCAGTCATAAATGTAATACAGATGAGAGGTTCAATAAACAGGGACCGGAAACGCTAAACCATCCCAGATGTTCATTGGTCATGTTACTTGGTTGTGGTCCTGGAGTGTTGCGTAGTCGTTTCCAATCCAGGATTGATTCATTTTAATTTGAGTCAGACGGTCTGCATTTTCTGTGGAGAGGCGGATACGCCGATCTGTGACGATGCCTCCGGCAGCACTGAAACAGCGTTCCGACATAACGCTGGCTGCCGGGCAAGCCAGCACCTCTATTGCGTACATTGCCAGTTCGTGCCAGGTGTCTAGCTTCATGCCCGGTTTCAGGTCCAGCGGTGCCAGCCACAAATCTGTCTGTTCCTTTATTCCCCTCCAAATTTCCTCCCCTGTGTTCTGCTTATCCCCAAGGCAGATCAGCTTCAGCAACGCTTGCTGACGCATGCCAACAGCTGTGCTGCACTGCTTCCACGATCCTACTGCTGCTGGTGCTGGGTTAGCGTTTCCGGATGAGGTACAGCTTTGAGATGCGTTGGAGGAGAAGGAGTCAGAGAGGTAGGTGCTGCTGTTGTTATCCAGTGGGAGGGACGGCGGTGCAGCTGTTTGCGGCGTGGGCAACACCCGCGCCGTAGCAGGTGAGGAATCGCTGCCAGGCTCCACAAGGTTCACCCAGTGCGCGGTAAGGGAGATGTATCGACCCTGGCCGAACGCACTCGTCCAGGTGTCAGTGGTGAGGTGAACCTTGCAGGCAACGGCATTCTTCAAGCTTCGGGTTATTTAGCTGACCACGTGCTCATGCAACTCAGGCACTGCAGAGCGCGCAAAGTGGTAGCGGCTGGGAACCACGTAACGTGGGATGGCCACTGACATCATGCCCTTGAAGCTGTTTGTCTCCACCACTCGATATGGCAGCATTTCGCAGGCCAGAACCTTGGCTATGCTGGCTGGCTGTTACTGCCACGGCCCGGGGGTCATTTGCTGGCAATTTCCTCTTGCGCTCAAACATCTCAGAGACAGACAACTCAACCGTAGGGCTGCACACCGAAGGGCTGTTGGTTGTTGTGTTTGATGAACACTGGGAGACCTCAAGAGCACTAGTCCGGAAAGTGACAGTGTCAGCATCGTCTGATGTTTGTGAATGTTGTGAACCACGCAAAGGCTGGACTACTGCTGCTGCTGAGGCGGGTCTGGTGGTGAGTCTGGTGAACCCAAGGGAGGCAGTGTTGCTGGTGGTACCCTGTCCTGCCGCGTTTGCCCACAGTGTGGGATGTTTGGATAGAATGTGGCGGCTCATGCTGGTGGTGGAGAGGTTGTTAATACTTTTCCCCCTGCTCAGGCGGGTCTTGCACACCTTGCAAATCGCCATGGTAACATCCTCAGTGCAGTCTTCAAAGAAAGCCCAGACTTTGGAGCACCTGCCTTGCTGGCGATTTCTGTTTGCGCCTCTTTTGCCTCTCACTTGAACCATGCTTGCGGTGCCTGAAATTGCGCGCCGCCTACCTTGTGGCACAAGGCGAACTCGTGCAGCAGTGGGTTCCTCAACAGACTCATCTGTGCTGCTGCTACGACGGCGATGTTCTCGTTCACAAACAAAATCTGGGTCTATGTCCACATTGTCCATACCCTCCTCTTCCATCTCCTCAAACTCGTCATATGTCATTGTGGGGGGCCGCCGCCGTGGAGTAGAGCTCCCCAGAACAACCTCTGCGCAGCTCACTCCAACGTCGTCTGGTTATCTGGCAGTTGTGTGCGTGGTGTCGCTGCCGGTTGTGTCAGCTTTGTGCCCACTGGCTCCTTGTAACTGGCTGAGGACTCGGACCTCGTGCGTGATGTGCTGGTGCTGCTTAACCCACTGCTGGACGCTTGAGAGGTCATCCAAGTAATTATCTGGTCCTGTTCTTTTGGATCTGTGAGGGTTGTTGTCCTGGACAACATGGGCGGTATTGAGTGGGTTTTCTTGGGTGCTCCCCTGTGGCCTGTACGTGAACCGTCAGAGGAAACACCTCTTCCCTTGCCCCTCCCTCTTTCACCGGATTTCTTCCTCATTTCACTTATCCTTAAAGTACACGCTGACTGGCAGCAGTACAGTGGCAGTACAGAAATGCTATACAGTGGTGGGTGAGCGGTGTACCACTTTTGTCAGCAGCGACACAGAGCACAATGCTATACAGTGGCGGGTGAGCGGTGTACTACTGTTCCCAGCAGACACAGAGTGGAAGTAAACACAATGCTATATAGTGTGGCTGAGCCGTGTACACAGAGTGGCATTAAACACAATGCTATATAGGCTGCTATATAGTCACCCCGAACAGGGTGATGTTCTGCAGAACCCGAACAGTGGCAAACACTGTTCGCCCAACACTACTGGGAGGGAACGCAGATTTTAGTACCTAAACACACGATACAACATGTTTTCCGGGGTCAGACTCTGAGGCACATACAGATGGTCCCGATCATCATCCTCATCATACAACTCTTCTCCTGAGTCTGAACCACCCACCACCTCTGCCACCCCAACATCCCCAGACACAGACCCCTCATCGTCCTCAACATTAACTTGGGATGCTGGCCTGAGCCAGACCTCCTCCTCCACATCAGGCCCCATCATCTCCTCAATGGCAGCCCTCATTAATCGCTCTGGCGCCGGACCGATGGACACAACGTTCTCCTCCGGGGAGGGCTGCTGCTGACCACTGGCTGCTGGGGTGGATGTTATAGCTTGCGTGGGGCGTTGGCTGTTGCTGTTGTTGGGAGTGCTGCTCACAGCGGAGGTCTCTGGGGAACTCATGTTGAGCTCATATAGTGGTTGACGGTGAGTGGAGTATTACTGATCCCAGCAATATACACACTGACTGGCAGAGTACGCAATGCTATATAGTGTGGCTGAGCGGTGTACACAGAGTGGCAGTAAACACAATGCCATATAGTCTGGCTGAGCGAGCGGTGTACTACTGTTCCCAGCAGAATCAGAGTGGCAGTAAACAATGGTATATAGTCTGGCTGAGCAGTGTACACAGAGTGTCAGTAAACAATGGTATATAGTCTGGCTGAGCGGTGTACACAGAGTGTCAGTAAACAATGGTATATAGTCTGGCTGAGCGGTGTACACAGAGTGTCAGTAAACAATGGTATATAGTCTGGCTGAGCGGTGTACACAGAGTGTCAGTAAACAATGGTATATAGTCTGGCTGAGCGGTGTACACAGAGTGTCAGTAAACAATGGTATATAGTCTGGCTGAGCGGTGTACAGAGAGTGTCAGTAAACAATGCAATATAGTCTGGCTGAGAGGTGTACACAGAGTGTCAGTAAACAATGGTATATAGTCTGGCTGAGCGGTGTACACAGAGTGTCAGTAAACAATGGTATATAGTCTGGCTGAGCGGTGTACACAGAGTGTCAGTAAACAATGCAATATAGTCTGGCTGAGAGGTGTACACAGAGTGTCAGTAAACAATGGTATATAGTCTGGCTGAGCGGTGTACACAGAGTGTCAGTAAACAATGGTATATAGTCTGGCTGAGCGGTGTACACAGAGTGTCAGTAAACAATGGTATATAGTCTGGCTGAGCGGTGTACACAGAGTGTCAGTAAACAATGGTATATAGTCTGGCTGAGCGGTGTACACAGAGTGTCAGTAAACAATGGTATATAGTCTGGCTGAGCGGTGTACACAGAGTGTCAGTAAACAATGGTATATAGTCTGGCTGAGCGGTGTACACAGAGTGTCAGTAAACAACGGTATATAGTCTGGCTGAGCGGTGTACACAGAGTGGCAGTAAACACAATGCTATATATAGCGTGGCTGAGCGAGGTGCACAGTGGCAGTACACACAATGCTATATTAGTCAGGCTAAGCCGTGTACACAGAGTGTCAGAAAACACAATGCTATATATAGCGTGGCTGAGCGAGGTGCACAGTGGCAGTACACACAATGCTATATATAGCGTGGCTGAGCGAGGTGCACAGTGGCAGTACACACAATGCTATATTAGTCAGGCTAGCCTAAGCCGTGTACACAGAGTGTCAGAAAACACAATGCTATATATATAGCGTGGCTGAGCGAGGTGCACAGTGGCAGTACACACAATGCTATATATAGCGTGGCTGAGCGAGGTGCACAGTGGCAGTACACACAATGCTATATATAGCGTGGCTGAGCGAGGTGCACAGTGGCAGTACACACAATGCTATATTAGTCAGGCTAGCCTAAGCCGTGTACACAGAGTGTCAGAAAACACAATGCTATATATATAGCGTGGCTGAGCGAGGTGCACAGTGGCAGTACACACAATGCTATATATAGCGTGGCTGAACGAGGTGCACAGTGGCAGTACACACAATGCTATATATAGCGTGGCTGAGCGAGGTGCACAGTGGCAGTACACACAATGCTATATATAGCGTGGCTGAGCGAGGTGCACAGTGGCAGTACACACAATGCTATATATAGCGTGGCTGAGCGAGGTGCACAGTGGCAGTACACACAATGCTATATATAGCGTGGCTGAGCGAGGTGCACAGTGGCAGTACACACAATGCTATATTAGTCAGGCTAGCCTAAGCCGTGTACACAGAGTGTCAGAAAACACAATGCTATATATATAGCGTGGCTGAGCGAGGTGCACAGTGGCAGTACACACAATGCTATATATAGCGTGGCTGAGCGAGGTGCACAGTGGCAGTACACACAATGCTATATATAGCGTGGCTGAGCGAGGTGCACAGTGGCAGTACACACAATGCTATATTAGTCAGACTAGCCTAAGCCGTGTACACAGAGTGTCAGAAAACACAATGCTATATATATAGCGTGGCTGAGCGAGGTACACAGTGGCAGTAAACAGTGCTATATATAGTGTGGCTGAGCGAGCGGTGTACTACTGTTCCCAGCAGCGACACACAATGACTGGGGGGGACCCTGG
Organism: Hyperolius riggenbachi; assembly: GCF_040937935.1. Classification (NCBI taxonomy): domain Eukaryota; kingdom Metazoa; phylum Chordata; class Amphibia; order Anura; family Hyperoliidae; genus Hyperolius; species Hyperolius riggenbachi. Next base: position 156,625,025 of record NC_090648.1, on the reverse strand, counting down.
CTAGCGTGGCTGGAGAGCGAACTACCCTGCCTGCCTACCCAAAGCTAAACCCACAGACAAATGGCGGAGATATGACGTGGTTCGGGTATTTATTTACCCGAACCACGTGACCGTTCGGCCAATCAGAGCGCGTTCGGGCCCGAACCACGTGACCCGTTCGGCCAATCACAGCGCTAGCCGAACGTTCGGGGAACGTTCGGCCATGCGCTCTTAGTTCGGCCATGTGGCCGAACGGTTTGGCCGAACACCGTCAGGTGTTCGGCCGAACTCGAACATCACCCGAACAGGGTGATGTTCTGCAGAACCCGAACAGTGGCGAACACTGTTCGCCCAACACTAGTGATGAGCACGAATAAGCAGAACTGCCAGTTTTTACAATATGCATACTATTTTTAAAAACTGTAATGTAAAAACTGATATATAATTTTAAAGAACACCAAATATTGTTACTTGTTTAAACCCTATTTGGTGCTCCACAAATGAAGGCCTTGCAGTAATCCTAGAAGACTGAACTTTATTTGCCAATATTCATGGCAAAATGTCTTGAAAATAATTCTACAATCATCTAGATGTTGAGTCTATGAGATCCTTTAGTAGTAAGTGTTACTCCATGTAAGGATCTCTCCTGTAGCATGTCCTATCGGAACCGAGCCGTTTTGATTTCTCTGCCTGCATTAGGACGCTTAGTTTTGTTTGCATTCGCAATAAGTCTCATTGCCATCTGCAATCACTATGCAGTTCAAAGCATAAATCCACCTATAGCTTGCTGCAGTTGAACTGCAGCCAGAAAGCTCTGGATTTCCTACATGCATGTTGGTGCATAATATTGCATGCATTGGTAATGAGAGTCCTTTCCATCCACAGTCAGCCTTTAGTCTTCAATCACACTAGCACAGGATTGAGTGATTACCATTCAGTGTGTGGGAATTTGCATGTCTGCTCTCATTGGCTGATGTCCATAGAAAAGCCTGCTACTCTTCTCACATCTTGCCAGTCATAGCATTCAGCTTTGCCTTAGCTGGCTGCTGGGTACCTCGTGTGAAGTTTGTATTGTATTACTTACATTGCCTTGCTTGCGGGGGTTGAGTGAAGTCTTTCCAATCCTGATAGCTTTGACACTGCCTTCACCACGTTGGTGACTGGTAGTATTCCTGCTGGTTCTGTTCCTGTGGACGTAACTATAACTAACTGTGGTTGCTATTAGTTATGCTCCTTCCTGTTTGTCTTGTCTGTGCCTGTGTGGATGCTTGCTATTGCTGGGGCAGCAATTAGATTTGCAAGCATTCCTTCTGTCTGTCTGTTCCTGCTGGTTCTGTTCCTGTGGACGTAACTATAGCTGCTGTTGATATTAGTTACGCTCTTTCCTGTTTGTCTTGTCCATGCCTGTGTGGATACTTGCTATCGCTGGGACAGTGATTAGATTGGCAAGTATTCCTTCCATCTGTTAGTTGTCTGTCCTTGTTTACTTGGTGTGGTGGACATCAGATTCTTAGTGCTGCGGTCGCACTGATCAACCATTTTGTCTTGTTTATTGTGGCAGTTTATTTATTGTTTATTATGGAGCAATCTTGCTCCCTTGTTCATAGCTCCTGGTGTGATCTGTGTAATCTCCTCCACAAGGGCATTCTGCTCTATTACCTGATATCACCCAGCTGCATAGTCTTGCTTTGTAGGCTCTGGTGGCTCTGGTTTCCCTGACTCAGCCTCTATGCCTTGCACATTAAGACCTGGGGGTAACTGTAGTCAGGAGACATATTCAGTGTCCTGTTCACGTGGGGGCTTGTCTATAGGTGAAGACCGTGGGCCGAGCTCAGAGCTACAGCACAAGATTGGCTGAAGGAAAACGAGAGATCTGCCAGACATGAAACTCCACACATGGAACTGGTATAGTACCAGAAGCATCCATGCCACTCACAAATGGTGCAAAATGAAATGATCAAAGCTTAAAGCGGATCTGAGATGAAAAACTAACTGTAACAAGTAACTTGTCTATATATCTTATCTAAAGTTTAGATAATTTATTCCTGTGATACAATGAGAGCGGCCATGTTCTGTTTGTCATCATTACACAGGTAATCTGCAACTGCATCTCCACCCCTCAGCCTGTGAAAAATGTACTCCCCCTCCCCTCTGGCTCTGAAATCTCTGGCTAGTAACCTCCTCATCCTCCTGACCAGACTGAGCTCCCATAAGCCCTTGCTACATGGGTCTGAGTGTCTTTGTTGTTTTGGAGAAGTTGTGGGCAAGGCTTGTTTAGTTTATAGGGAATTAGAGTATTAAAACAAAAAAAAAGTATTTGGCTTGAGGAATGCCCTATAAACTATATGTAAGGAACACAATTATGCAATGAATGAAAGTTCATCTCAGATCCACTTTAAAGCCACGTACCCACGCAGTGTATTTCCAATGATTTCCATGATTTTGCAATGCGGGTACGTGTGGGCTTACGTGAATGATGTTTTGTGACACACAGCGATTACAACCGTCACAGTGGATCAGATCATTATGATCCACTACTACTCCTGCACAAAGTGCTGTGATCATTTGAACTCTCTTTCACGCCTGTTGTGTGCCATCGCATCATGTTCCGATACCGCTGGTAGAAAGATGGGTCGGGGAACGCTCTTTTATTGGGCCACATCGCTACAGGTTCCCCGGTCCATCTTCCAGTAAGTGCGAGCCTTATAATACAAAACTATTGAGAAGTGGCAAAAAGGAAGGACTGACTAGTCTGACAATACATCAAAAATTATCACCAGGAATTCAAGAATTTCTATCAAAAGTATAAATCTAATTTATTTTATTTCAGTAATCTTATAAAACTATATAATTTAAAAGCACATGGGATGGCCACCCCACCATGCGTCCAGCACACTCATACCATCTTCTCTTTAAAATAACTTTACAGCACTTTGCAACTGAAAAAGTGGAAAAAGTAGGTTGAAAATTACTGTGAAAATTATTTTGCATATTTTCTAGCTCGCTGGAGGCTTACAAGGTCTTTTCTTGACAAGGTGTAAAAAATATTACCTATTAAAAGGGACCATGTACCACTATTCAGGTAGGTAAATGAAAAAAAGGCTAGTTATTTAAAATAAGAGTGGCCTTCAACTGCTGCTATTCAACATGAATCATTAATGCCTAAGAAATCTAATTCTACTTACCACTTTTGTACCTGAAGATTGAAATTATGTCAGGAAGACTCAACAAAAAGTGTGGCCTAAGTAGAGTCTCAAGAGAGGGTGTTACCATATGCAACTCTTTCACAAACAAATGCTATGCAAGACTCAGGTGTGCTAAACAGTCTACTGTGAGCACCACAGTATAGTTTCACAGGAACAGAGAGAAGTGGCACAAACTCTACTATGAATCAAGCTTTCCAGGAGAGTCCAGGAGGCAGGCAATGATGAATTAACTGTGATGTGTCACAGGCCTGTTGAGCACACCAGGAATACCAGGTGGACAGTGACCATCACTTTTTGGCAAAAGTGCAGTAATGGGACAAAGGATCAAGTTACACAGCATTTAGTCACACTGAAGTTTCACCACAGGAACTTCTACAAATTGTGGCCTAAAGTAAAGACATGTTTTTCATTACCCGTCAGCCAGCCTTACACATAAACTTCACCCACATACACCAATGGCAGCATAGAGTTGTTGCTAGGCAACTTCATGCCTGCTGGGATTATTATTATTATTATTGTTATTATTATTATTATTATTTATTGTATTTATTAAGAACCAATATATTATGCAACCCTGGACAATAAATAATAATGTAAACATGGGGTGACAGACAGAGATGTAGCACATGGTTAAACAACATAGCACAAGGTTATACATAAGAACAGGGTATAAGATACATAATCATGCGATTTAACAGAGACCCAGAAATTCAAGTCCAAGTTAGTCCATGGGAAGGGTGTCATTGGTGGAGTTGCAAGATTAAGAAGGACACACTAAGGGGGGAGGAGACCCTGCCAAAGGCTTGCAACCTAAAAGGGAGGGGGGGAGGACACATTGGCTAGGACTGCAGATAAGTGAGTTAAAGTGTGGTAGATGGCGGGGATAGGCCATTTTAAAGAGGTGTGTTTTGAGGGCTTGATTGAAGGTGTTGAAAAAGAGGGCGAGTAATTGTTTTGCTGTTCATTCCACTCTGAGTAATTTAACTGAGCTTATGAAGCAGAGAGGATGAATTGGCTGAAATATGTACTTCAAACAGATAGGTGAGTTCTGTCAGGTGGACAAAGCCAGAAGAAAGAGATTGAGAGGAAGAAAGGGTGAAGATAGGAAAAGAAAGACGGATAAGTTAGAACAGGAGAAAGAGAGAAGACTGTAAAAGAGGGGGAATAGAGAGGAAACTTTATATATATATATATATATATATATATATATATATATATATATATATATATATATATATATATATATACAGTATATGCCTCTGCATTTTGATACACAATAGATTGTGATGTCTCTTGAGGGACAGGGATGGATCTTAATTTTCTTCACTTAAGCAGTAGTGATACAGTATATTATTATTGTTATACAATATGTGAAATAAATGAATCCTGTACTGACAAATATGTACTAAATTGTTACTTATAGCCACATTAAAATATAATTATGTATTAATAGGTATAATGCAATATGGTAGCAGTGAAGCTATTGCCCCCTAAGGCCATTGTACATATTGTTGTTGATTCAAGACCACCATGCCCTACCATTATGTAATATTGTATGTTCTAGTCAATAGGGAATCACTTAAATAAATTTAGCAATTTGTGCTCTAGAGTGAAACTGGATACCCTCCCATTAATTGTCCACTCATTCCCCCTTCCTCTGTCTGCTTACAGTGTAAAGAGCATACACTGAGCGGGTTTCCAAGGATGAGGTCTAACAATAATTGTAAACAGATGCATCCATATATACACTACTCTCTAATGCATACAAAATATTTATCCTCTTTACAGCAGAAAACACAATATGCTGAGCCAAACATTCTGAAAAACATTGTTCTGCTGGAAATTATTTTCTGTACATGGTTTTTCTTATCTGTTCCTTATTACAATCGATTTGTGCTATTCTAATGTCATTAATTTGGCTGCCACATGGCAATGGTATGGCATGGTACAGCTTTCTAAATTAGGCATATTGGGTAGGGATGGTCAATGAGATGCAAATAATTCTGAGTTGATGCAGCATGATGCAAAATTTGATTGCAAACCTATGCAGCCAATAAGATTCCACCATGCCAGGATTTAATTGGTCCAATTTCAAGCTGCATGAATTTGTTAACAAAATCTGCATCATCTTGCATCAACTCAGAATTATTTACATCTCAATGACTAGCCCCAATCTTGGGCCCTGTGCTGGGGAATCATTGCACATTATTTTCAGACCTCACTTTTTTGGCAGGTGATTTCTTCTTCTCATGTCCAGCTCAGATTTTAATATCACATGTTAACTTTGAGTTACAGAGTACCTAGCAAGCTCACAGTGAGCCAGAACTCCTAGAAATGTGTAAGGGGCTACAATGGACCAAAAAGTCCTCTTACTAAAACACTTTGGAAAATAAAAGTTTGCTTGCTCAAAACAGAAAGTATTTGCAATAATTCAGGTTGGAGTGAGCTCCGAGATGTCTCCCAGTGCATCACTGCTGAAATATGGAAATATAGCCATATTAATCCATGCCATGCACTGATGAAGACCAACCAGTCTGAAACAGTCTATAGGCACTCTGGATTATTGTGGCTGACACATCATTGCATGCCAGTGGATCTGGAGGTGTGGCTATCTTACATGGACAACAATGGATAATTTGCATATTTCAGGAGTGACGCACTGAGGGACATCTCAGAGCTCACTACAACGTGAATTATTGCAAATACATTCTGTTTTAAGAAAGAAAACTTTTATTTTATGTTAACTTTGGTACCACATTGATCATACATTAAAATAAAATAATTATTTTGTCCCAAAAATAACTGTTTTAATAAAAAAAATTCCAACAGAGCATGTGGGCACAAGTAAATCCAGCACTCATTTATTGCACATAGGTGTAAAAAGCAGATAGCAGCAGATGCACATAGATAATAAAATCGTAGTACATCACCCGTACAGACCCCCCACACAGCCCCCTCGCCCTACAATTGTTTTGCACCTACCGATACTTGATTATGGATCGCAAAGCTCAATGGCGGTGATGTAGTTCAAACATGCAAAGGAGCGGGTTGTGTAGATGTATGTTCACACTATGCCTTTTGCAGTTCTCGAACCAATGGCCAGCTGGTTTGGGATTGTTGGTGCGGGTGCACTGCATCATCCAATACCTTAACGCCATGGTTACAGGTAAACATACTGTACCTGTGCAGCAGCGAGTACATGTGACCACTCACTTCAGAGGTAGTCAAACCCACTTCAGCAGCCACAAGCAAAGCCACTATGGGGCCAGCTGTGCCATAAAGGGACAGAGGAAACAGGCGATTGGACACTGACCCTCATAATTAAATGCATCAGAGATTTGCTAACAACCAGTGCGAGAATAATTGCAAAAAAGAGGGAGAAAAGAGTGTGTTTAGAAAAAGCCCATACACCACCAGAGAGAAATAAAACAGAAACAAAAAAACCTAATATTATCACAAACCTTAGCAAATAAAGCAAATAAAGCCCCAAATCATCTGTCCAGAAACACGCTCAATTCATTTCTGTCTTTAAAGCCCAAAGGGCCTATAGCCTCAGTTTGGAAATCCAAAGTGCTTTCCTCTGGGGAAGAAGCCTATCCCGATCTCTCCCTCTTCTCAGGGTCATGGCAGCAATCAGACCCAACATTTTAAGATGGGAGGGATCCCATGTACTGATCCAGTGTTTTACAAGTTTTGTGACTCCACTTTTCTAATGGATCTCCCATGTTCCACCAAATGCTCCCTCATGGGGCTGGTGGGTTTACCAATGTAAAAAGGCTTTTCTCAAAGTATCACATTATAACTGTTATTAATGTTGTGGAGTTGAAGGTCCATTTGTCTGGTGTGTAAACAAATGCAGTTTTATCGCAGGGCTTGGCTGAAGATGACTGCTCTTGTGGTGGGTGGAAGCTGTCGCTCCTCAGGTAAGAGGGTCTGACCACTGGCTTCAGTTATACAGCAGTCTGGAGCTGATTGTTTTTTATCTGTATTGTGGTGTGTCCAGGACATGTATGGAGGAGGTGGAGTGACTCTTTTTTTAGTTTGATGGTGGGTGACATTTGGTAAAATCCCTGTGGAAATATTATTTATTATTATTATTTATTGTATTTATAAAGCGCCAAACATAATACACAGCGCTGCACAATAGATAAATGGGTTAACATACAAGGTAGGACATACAGAAAACTCACAACAAAACAAGATCATGCAAATGATTTGATAACAGTAACGTGTCATAGGTCAAAATAGAGACTGTTCTAGTCCACAAGATTGGTGACTGACAGTAAGATTGCATAATCAAGCTGGAAACACTAGGGAGGATGGCCCTGCCAGAGGCTTACAATCTAAAGAGTGGAGGTGGAGACAATAGGTGCATCTGTTGAGAGGGTGTCTAACAGAACATGTTATGGTGCTGGTGTCATTTCCATTCCAGACAAGAAGGTCATCAATAAAGCAGCAATAGAAAAGAGGCTTGTGGGTATAGGTTGCTAGAAAGTCACTTTCTAATTTTGCCCTGAACAGGTTGGCACATGGCAGTGCAAAAAGTGTTCTCATACTGGTTCCCATTCTTTGCAGAATAACTTCACAACGGAAGGTGGAATAAATACAGGGAAGTGTGAACCTCATCAGAGGTATCACTATATCTAGTTAAGAAAAAAACATGACTGTCAGTTTGTTACAATGGCTTGCTCAGAACCAGGTTTGCAGAGAAAGAAATGAGACATTTACTTATCTGCTTTAGTTGTGCCAGATTTCATTTCCAAGGTAAACTCTGTAAGCCACAAAATGATATTTTGGGATGCAAAGTTACCTCAAGCACTGTGCAGCATATTTTTCCTGTCAGAACATACACATTCTGTGTTAATCTGTACAATAAATACAATAAAGACAGCAATTTATTTATATTGGCAGTAGGTGTTAAGTGAAATTAGACCCTATTAACAATTGGGGAGTATCATAATTAACTGCAAAATTAAATAGATTTTTTGTTCTGCATTAGCTACTGGTAGATGAAGGAAAACTTACTTACCTGGTGCTAGCTCCGTACCAAGACTATTTACATACGTACGGAGAGGCACTTAACAAGAACTCAGGTCTCCAAAATTAACTTTCTTGTGAAATGATGGAGTCTTCCTGCAGCTCTTGGGTTTTCTCCTGTTTTACTTCCTCTTGTACGCTGTGTCATACTTTAATTAAATGAATGTAGAATACGTTCCTCAGGGACTCTGTGGCAGTAGAAATAAATGAAAACTTCAAACGACACCCAATCAAAAATGTGAAGGCAAGATGTCCAGTGGCAACTGGAAGACTGGACTTCCTAACTTTGAAGGAAGATATTCACTGATGCCAATCTCTAGGTAAGTATGAAAATCTACATCTCACCCTTATCCATTGAAGGCTATCTTAAACATGACTGACAGTAATTAGTCAAGGTTGTATGAAGATGGGATGCAGTTCCAGCTAGAAAGAATCCATGAACCTACACTTATTTGGAACACGGAAGAGTGGATGTGAAGTTTCAGCATAGTAGTAACTGACACCGCAGAAGCAAATGTTTTCATTATGGGAAATTAAATTACTATGTTGGCACTAGTTGGTTTTCAGTGGATAAAATCCAAAATGTGTTTAAGTCCGAAATGTGAATATTCAACTAAAATTTAAATTCCGATTTAAAATGTTGAACTTAGAAAAGAAGACAATAGGGTGGCTGCTGTGAAGATATACAGTTGTTAGAAAGTATCTCTTGCTGAAATAAAGATTGCTAATTATAGAATCGGCTGTACACTGATTTACATTTGTGTTACATATCCAGCGATAGTCTGAGTACTGCCTATTACAAAACAGGCAGAATTCTAATCATAGTCATCGAGTTACTATAGAAATAGAAATGTTTTGATAAAAAAACTAGTAATCCTGTTCTATGGACCTTTATGGGTCAGATAAATCCCCATCTAAACGCTAAATCTACTGTATGTCTAAATAGATGTATCACCAAAAGAAAAATTATTTATAAGCCCTGAAAAAGCTATTTTGTAAAATAATTATTAAAATGTACCTTTATTTCTGCTTCCAACTTTGCTTTTCTAGCCAAGGCAGATGCGTTAAAGAGAATCTGTACTGTGAAAATCTTACTAAAATAAACATACCAGCCTGTTTGTTGTCTTCTCCTAGCCCCCTCTGTGACATTTTCGCTGCTCCCTGCTGATTTCTTGGTGATAAAATCACTGTTTTATTCGTTGTTTTTGTAAACAAAGAAGATGGCCACCAAACAGGATATACATCTTTAGAGCAGGTGCCTGTTTGCAGTGGCTCCTCTCAAAGCCTGACTTGACTGCTGGAATGTTACTCCCATTTGTTGCCTTAGCTGCTTGTCTGGGATTTGAACTGATCTTTCTGCACTCACAGCTGTTCATAAGATCACAGCTCTGTGAGCCTTGCAGACATGCTGGCTAGGAGCAGAGACCTTGCCTGTGACTCATACACACCGCACACAGGAGAGCATAGGGGGGCGTGGAGGGGGCATGCATAACTTCTCCCTATCACAACAGATGCAGTGCATTCCTCCCTGGGTCGACAAAGCTTGACAAAGAAAAGAAAATTAGATATATTACAGGGAAAGTGCAACTAGAAAAGGCTGCAGAAATCCAGACCACATTAGAACAGGTATAGGAACTTATAGGATAGAAGAAATAAGGCTGAAAATGTTGTTACAGGGTCTCTTTAAATCATGTTGCGCTTATATTTTAATCTGCAGCCAGCTATAATTTAAAGACATGCAAGAGGTATTGAAATGTAATTCTGTGCAACCTTAGCAACAGTATTCTGTTCCCAGAATGGCAGGGCATGCCCCAAATTCCCATTTCTTAAAAGATACCTGACACGGAGGCTGCTTTATGTATTGCCTTTTAGAAAAACTTAACTTTTCCCCCTTAATTTTCTTCTAGGAGATAATTTTTCATTTTGTATTTAAAATATTTTTTTTCAACACTTTGCAATTGGAAAATTACCAAAAAGTAGGTGAAAAAGTACTGTCAAAATGAGTATGTTCTTGCTTACTGGTGGTTTAGAAGGCATTTTATTGATAAGATGCAAAAATATCACCTACAAGAAAACTCAGGTGAATTGAATAAGGGCCCTGGGCCCTTAATTGCATAAGGGCTTTTTCTCATACGTTTTCTTATAGGAGATTTTTCATCTTCTGTTTGAACTAACATTTATGTAAAAATATTACCTAGGAGGAGATAATTTTTCATCTTCTGTTTAACCACTTAAGCCTATCTGGACGAACATTTTCGCCCAGATAGGTTGCGCACACTCCCGCAGCCAGCCGTTAGCCCAGTGATCAATGAATGGGATTATAGATCCCATTGATCAAATTCATTGATCAAAGCCCCCGCAGATGAGTTACAAAATGTTTACTGTCCTCATTCTTCTTCCTGGAATCGTACGATCATGCTCCCAAGACTTTTTCACTGTGGCCATCTTGTGGCCAAATAATAAAACTACACCCACATCCATTTATTTTTAATAAATAAATAGCTAATATTAAATATAAAAAAATGTGTTTACCTCCCACACCAAAAATTACACACATAAAATTTTTAATACAAAAAATAAATTAAAAAATGTACAATAAAAAAACAAACAACATAAATAAATAAAAAAACACAAACAAACCTAAGGGTCTGAACTTTTTAAATATACATGTCAAAGGAGTATATTAATATATTTTTTAAATTATGGGCTTGTAAATAGTGATTGACGCAAATTGAAAAAATGCACCTTTATTTCCAAATAAAATATCGGCGCCATACATTGTGATAGGGACATAATTTAAATGGTGTAATAAGCAGGACAAATGGGCAAATAAAATACATAGGTTTTAATTATGGTACCATGTATTAATTTCAAACTATAATGGCCAAAAACTGAGAAATAATGATTTTTTTCCATTTCTTTCTTAATATTCTTGTTAAAATGGATTTAGAATAAATTAATTATTAGCAAAATGAATCACCCAAAGAAAGCCTAATTGGTGGCGGAAAAAACAAGATATTGATCAATTCATTGTGATAAGTAGTGATAAAGTTATTGGCAAATGAATGGGAGGTGAAAGTTGCTCAGATGCAAAAAATAAACAACCCGTAGGCTGAAGTGATTAAAATAACTTTCTGCACTCTGCAACTGAAAAAGTTCCAAAAAGTAGGTGAAAAAATACTGTCAAAATTATTTTGAATATTTTCTTGTTTGCTGATGACTTAAAAGGCATTTTATTAACAACTAGGTGTGAAAATACCACCTGGGGGAAACTCAGGAGAAAAGGTTAATTGCATATGGGGCTTTATGTTGTTATGGTGTCTTTTTAAAATACTTAAAATGTCTGAGTAAAACTTGATATAAATAATGATATAAACAAGCCTAGTCAGGACAGGGAAATTTGACAATGGCCAAAGAAACAAAAGCATTTGTAAATTGGAAATGATCTCATAATTGAAGAGTAAGTCTAGGTAAATATCTCAGTTATTTTACAGCACAATCCATAACAGATTTGTCTGAGGAACCTCACTGCAGTGATGTAAGTGGCTATTATTTTGCATAGCCAGCAAAACAAATGGCTTGGTCTTCCATGCTGCTCATATATCTCATCATTAGAATTTCATTTCCCTTAATGAGAACATTTGTCTCTGCACTGCCAATTATTGCCAAGCTTATAAATTCTCCCAGCATGCCGTGCAAGGAAAAAGGCAGATTTATTCCAACACTAAGCAGTGTTTGTTTTTAATTAAATATTTACTTCCGTGTGCTGTTACCCATATATTAAGAAAATGATGCCCGCTGTCTTTCTGTAATAGCAAAGAGCACAGTTCAATCAAGGGCTTGATAGAAAAGCGCAGCGGCTTGCCGCTACAGCTATTTAGTTTCACATAATTTAGTGATACTACTTCATGATGGCTGGCAATAATTAGTGGAAAAACCTATAAAATGGAAGATGTTCCAAAACATAATATAAACGATAGCTATTTCATGGATTGCCTACTGACAAAGGGAAACTAATTTATGTTGTTAGAATGTAGGCAGGACAGCTCCAAGTTACACATTAGACTCTAATGCCGGCTCTGTTGTTTAGTGTGTTCTATTGATTCTAGGCACAGTTACAGGGAGGGATTGAAAGCTTGCACTTTTAGCATGTCAGACGGATTCACTCAGATCTGTCTGTGCTATAAATAAAGAACTACTGTCCAGATTAATTACAGCCCATAGCCATGCACAGAGCTGGGATTCAGAAGAAGTAACAACAGATAGTTCTCACAGCGCTGGAGTCAATTGCTTGCATATTAGGGCAGCACGGTTGCCTAGTGGTTAGCACTCTCCCTTGCAGCACTGGATTCCCGGTTTATCTATAGGAACATGAATCTCCCTTGAAAGGCATGGACCAATTTGGTTTAAAAGCAGAAGGTTTTCTACTACCATCTACACAGAGAAGCAGTGATTCCGAATTACTCCCTCTCGGCTCTCAAAGCAATAAAGGGACATAAAATTGGTAATAGGAGGATGTGAATATAATACTTTTTAGAAGGGACTGCTCTCAGGATTCAGGAACATGCATTGCCAGTTAATCACAGCATGCTGGAAACTTCCAGGAAATGTATTTTGAGTGGATGAATGTAACTGTAACAGATACATTTATGATCTTGCACAACACAGATTTTCCAAGTTCACTGGCTTGGCCAACTAGAAAAGGCTCACAACAATTTATATCTGATAACGGTGCAGTTCTTGTAGCTCCAGCATCTCCCAGGCTGGTCACCATCTAAACCATCTCTGCTACCTGGTAGCGTAAAGGTGGTCGTACATAGGCCTCAATTCACTAAGCTTATCTCCTGTCTTTAAAGAGACTCTGTACCAAAAATTGCATCCTGTTTTTTATCATCCTACAAGTTCCAAAAGCTATTCTAATGTGTTCTGGCTAACTGCAGCACTTTATACTATCACTGTCTCTGTAATAAATCAATGTATCTCTCTCTTGTCAGACTTGTCAGGCCTGTGTCTGGAAGGCTGCCAAGTTCTTCAGTGTTGTGGTTCTGCTATGAACTCCCCCTTCTAGGCCCTGTTCTGCACACTGCCTGTGTATTATTTAGATTAGAGAAGCTTCTCTCTTCTATCTTATCTTTTACAAGCTGGATAAATCGTCCTCTGAGCTGGCTGGGCTTTCACATACTGAGGAATTACAAACAAGGGCAAAGCTGTTTGCAGGAAGAAAAGAGCAGCCTGAAACTTCAGTGCATGAGAGATGCAGGGGGAAAGAAACACACAATGATCTCTTGAGATTCAAAAGGAATGCTGTATACAGCCTGCTTGTGTATGGATGTATTTTCTATGTGTGGACATGCTGTACATCAACCTACTTCCTGTTTTGGTGGCCATTTTGTTTGTTTACAAACAAACTTTTTAAAACTGTTTTTAACCACTTTTAATGCGACGAGGAGCGGCAAAATTGTGACAGAGGGTAATAGGAGATGTCCCCTAACGCACTGGTATGTTTACTTTTGAGCGATTTTAACAATACAGATTCTCTTTAATAACTTTTCTAGAGTTATCACCATGGTGATAAGGCATGTAGTATTCAGGAAACATTTTACCTCAGGCAAACCTAAAGTTAATTCATGGGCCTCGATTCATCAAGAATCAAACAACAATTACCGACGGTAAAATACTGAAGAATACTAAGATGATTTCAGGATTCATCAAAGTTATCTACAGCTGTTAGTGAGCATTCAGTAATCATTTGTTAGTGATGCAATAAAACGGAAAAAAGTGCAAATCATAAAAATGAAAGTGGGCGTGGTTTAGAGTTAAATTTAGGATTAGTCACTGCTCTGTCGCTATTCGTGTCAGATTATTGCTGACAGAGAAGATGGAGCAATTTGAAGTGGTTATGTATCAGCTGAGAGTGATTCAAAGGCACAGAAGGGCAAGAATAAGGTCTAGAACCATATCAATTTGCAAGAGAATGGGTTTATTTGCTATACCAGGGCTAGTGTTGAGCTGAAATTTTCATAATTTCGTGTTTCCTTAATTACGGATGCGAATTTTACTGCTACGACATGAATTTGTATTTCATAATTGCCATACAAACCGTAATTTGTAATTCCGTAAGCAAAATTTTGGTTTCGTAATTTCGCGTTTCGGCGCACATTCGTGTTTAACACAAAATTTTGTAATTTTATGTTTTTTATAGAAACAAAGTTATTTTAGTTACGAAAATGGACGTAATTTCGTTTCTTATAGTAATTATGCACATTTAGGTAATTACTAAACTCAGGAAAGTCACTCATTGAATGCAATTACTGATTGCAAATTACTGATAATGCAAAGGCCCATGCATGCACATGCTGTCAATTTAAATATAACAGGAAGCTCTATCTGCAGCCACTTCTAAGACAGGTGCTCTTTGCCATGGTGCACTTAGCGGTCATGTTGAGACTCTTGGTTTAGGGCCTGGCAATATCTGATAATGCAAAGGTCCCTGCACGTGCAGTCACTTTAAATGCATCAGAAGGCTCTACCTGCAGCCACTTCTAAGACAGGTGCTCTTTGTCAAGGTGCACTTAGTGGTCATGCATGCTGAGACACTTGGTTTTGGGCCTTGCAATATCTGATAATGCAAAAGTCCCTGCAAGTGCTGTTGCTTTAAATGTATCAGAAGGCTCTGGACTGGAACACAATTTTGAGAACGGATGAATTTCCGATATTCTGATCTGTTTGTGTTACGTAAATGATCGTAATTACGAAAAACGATTGTAATTACGAAATTCCCCATAAACACAAAATTTTGCATAATTTCATGAAATTCTCAAAATTTCGATTACGCCCATAATCGCAATTTCACGTATTACGTGAAATTTTGCGTAATCGCAATTAAGTCATTACGCCCATCACTAACCAGGACATCGGATTTTCTCTTGGATCATCTCGTAAGAGAACACAGGCAGTGCCAGGGTTAACTAAATTGCTAGCTGCACATTTTTTCAGAAAAGGCTCCTATCAAGCCATAGCTGGTGAAATTGTGGGATTGTCCCAAGCCACTTCCAGAATCCTGGTCCAGGTGTTAAGCCCTATTCGGAATGTTGCTACGTGGTGTTCAAAGGACTGCCTTTTTACCCACAATTCCATGGGAATCTTATGGCCTTGTGTTAAATTACCGCTGTAAAATGGAAATATCGACACATTACCGAATGGTTACCACATTGTTATCAATATGTTATCGAAGTCACACCGAATACAGAAAAACCTTGATGAATACAACTAGAAATCCATAAACTTCGAATTCGGTAATTTAACACACTAGAAAAAGTTATTGCAAAGAAAATGATGAACCGAGGCCTTGATCTCTAAAGTTAACTCTTCAATCCTTAAAATAACTCCCGAATTCTAAAGTAAAGACAGGCTGTTAATTAACTGCATGTGAAAATAACTACAGAGGAGGTAACTTTCCTCCACACATCAATCTTGCCTTATTAAGATGTAGAGATAAGTTTTCACAGTGAGAGGGTTATCTTTATCTCTTCAGTCCTTAAGTTACCTCCTCTGTAGTTATTTTAACATGCAGCCTGTCTTTAACTTTAGAATTCTGGAGTTATTTTATACTACATTCCTTATCACCATGGTGATAACTCTAGAAACATTATTAAAGACAGGAGATAAGCTTAGTGGATTGAGGCCATTGTCTGGTGGCAACCAGATTCCACCATCTGATAGATCCCTCTCTAACCGAATCTAATAAGAGAGGGATGTATTAACTGCCACATGCTGCAAACAGATTTCCAATAGAATAGAAAAAAAACGAGAGCCCAATATGGTGTAGTATGTTAAAGACAATTGGTAAGTGGTTTAGTGAGAGAATTTATACTCACAAACATGGGTTACCATTCAGGCAACCACTCAATAGGCAGGTGAGGAGATTAGACCTGTCCTCACTCAGGATTCAGAAGTCGCTCTCTGTAGTAAAGAAACAAGAAAGGGGGTAGCACTACCCTCCACCAGGAGTGGACACAGTATTTGTATGTAGAACAGAGGCGCCAGCAGGATAAAAGTCCATAACATTTTTAAAAATTGCATTGAGGAAGTGGTGGGCTTGCCTCCCAAAAGCAGACACGAGATCCTGTCTTCATATAAATCAATACATTTATTATACGGTACCCCAAAAACAGTGCAACGCGTTTCGCAGGCCCATCCCGCTTCATCAGGCAATAAAAGTGGGGACAAAACAGAATTTCGTCAATAGCTGGTGTAGCGCCTCAGATTTCCAATAGAGTTTAGCATGACATATATTGGAAATCTGTGGAGCTGCATCCATCTGCCGGGCTCCTCACGTTTCAGGCTTATCTGTCCTCCGTCATGCATGTCCTGTGCCTTTATCCATTGCCTCTGGGGGAGTTGGTACCCTGTGACATCACTTACATGCTGCAGAGTCACAGGGTACAGGTGCCCCAGCGCCAATGGAGAAAGACGCGGAACACAAGTTGTGCCAGAGGACAGTTGAGTCTGTAATACTCAACATGAGTCCAGGGGGTACACATTTTGCATAGGGGAAGGCCGGCCCTTTCAAGCATGGTTATTCCAACATGACGGATTGAACGTTTTCATTGATTTTGCCCAAAATTTGCGCAATATGATGATCAGGCAGCCACGTTCTGACATTAATCTCTGCCTGATTTGATCATTATCTTGAAAATGCCCAGAGATTCATGCCGCAAATCGAGTAATGTTTGCGCACCCTAAGAATAGCTTCACCACTCAGCTTAATACCTGCAAAAAAGGGGAAAAGGTGGTCCTCAGCCATTGGGTGGCAGAAAAGTTTGAGCATGGCCACACCAGATGTGACTCCATGTGGGGCCGCTTCTTCCCTGTCGGTACAGAGCTCTAGCAGGCACTCAGCCGGTGCAAAGGAGCAGCTGACAGACAGGGAATTTAGTCCCTTCATTTGTGTGAATGTGCTAATAAAATGAATAGATGTGGATATGTACATATACCAGGAATTATTCAAATAATCATACCTGCTTATGGAGAAACACAGGTGACAAAGCTATTATGCTTACATCTACAGCTATAATGAACATATTTAGAGATATAGAAATATCCTTCATATATGTTATGTACTAAACCAATTCCAGATCTGGACCTGTTTGGGTTTGGTTTGGAAGGTGTGAGGTTAACAGTGGCAGAGGCATATTTAGGGAAAACAGCGCCTATTGCAAACATTGAAATTCACCCCTAGGGAAGAGGGGGGGTGGCCCTCCAAATATTTTAATGTGAAGTTTTGTTGCGTCCAAGTTGAAGTGAAGCATGGCCTACAACAATAGAGTATTGCAATAGGTCAGCCTATACATAACCCCAAATAACAGTTAGGCAGCTTGTCCCCCCAAAACAGAATACCACGATGCTACAGAGCAGTGCCCCCAGTAAGAGGCACCCATGACACATGCCGTTCTTGCACCCCTGTAGATACGCCTCTGACCAGTGGCTCCGTCCCACTCTTGATTTATGGATAATCATATACACAAGCAAGGTTTACTGAAGGCCCTTGTCTGGAGATCTGACGCGTGAGGGCAAGCTTCTGTAGCTGCTTCTATGTCATTAATACAAGTTATTTTATACCAGTTTGCTACATCCTGCTCGAGCCCTGAAATTCAAAGGTCACCATTTATTTCACATTATTATTACTTGAACATATCCTACCCAAAGCAAAGACAGAGATATTAACAGCTTGTAAATGAAACACAGCCTAGTTCTTGGAAATGTTGTGGTGTAATGCTTAACTTCATCGAAAAAGTGACATGAAAATCCGTAATGAAAAAACAGCCGCATGCCAAAAAGTGTCCCATGACCTAACATCTGTTTGGCTAACACAATGGAATATAGCACCTGCAAACATGAAGAGTGTTTATTTTGTAACTATTTTTCTCATATCCACATGAAAATATGTCTTTAAGCTGTAACAGGCTGTTTCCTGCCAGGGTAAGTCTGTTGTGATATGCTGGGCTGTTTGTACTGGAATCTTCCCATCCGTGCAGACCAGGCGCACAGCTTCTACAAATGGAATGTTCACATTCACTTTAGCAGAAAAAGGTTTATGACTTACATCCAAATAATTTAGGGCTGCTCACCACGGCAGTCACCTCCTACCAGTCTTCCACAGAAAAAGAGTTTATCATCCCGTAAAATACTGTGTTTAATAAACAATGATTAAATACATTGAATAGTGTACTTGTTAAAGTGAATGGGAACCGCATTTAAAAAACAATTGAAGCAAATACTTACCTAAGGAGAGGGAAGGCTCGCCTCTGGGTTGTACAGAGTCTTCCGTCTCCTCTCTCTGTGCCCTCTATCCTGTGCTGGCTTTCCTCCGTTTCAATCCCCCGTCGAAAGGGTATTTGGAAGTCTTCGGGAGCCATGTCCTCCCGAAGACGTGCGACTCCAAACTGCACAGGCGTGAGCGTGCAGGTGCAGTACAGGGCCGCCCTTCTTCAGGAGCACTCGGGCTCCCTGAAGACTTCTGAAGCCTCCTTCGGCCGGATAAAGCAGTATTTGACTAATTTAGTCAAATACTGCTACCGGGCGAGCCAGCACTAGATTGAGGGGACCCATTCACCCATTCACTTTAAGGCCTCTGCCTTTGATATAGGAGACCAGGGTTCAAATCCTGGCTATGGTCAGTATCTATTCAGTAAGAAGTCCTTGGGTAAGACTTCCTAACGCTGCAGGGTGGCCCCTTGAGCCTAGTGGCTGTAGCTCTTGAGCGCTTTGAGTCTAACAGAAGAAAAGCGCTATACAAATGATAGGATTATTATTGTTAATTACAGCCAAGTCAGATCCTGTCCCCATCATGTAATCTCCTTCACACACACACACATTACCCTCAGACCGAGAAGGGAAGGGCCACAGTGGTGGCCAAACAAATTTCCTGCATTGCCCCATGTGCTATGCTGACAGCGAAATGTTCATTTATAGAAGGTAGGAAGAGAAGAATGATGATTAATCAGGTTCATTGGGAGAGAGGCCAAAGTATGTATAAAATAATTAAATACAGCTTAAAAGGCAAAAATAACTTACCCCAAGATGAGGACTAATATAATAGATAAAAATGTATTCTAAAACCCTGAGTTGACTTTAAAGTATTGGACCAATCAGAGAATGAAGAATTTAATCAGAATACCACAGAGGTTTTAGGCCGAACACAAGATTCGGAAATACTCAGTAGTATCTGAGTCTTGTGATTGGTCTAAAATTACAGCGGAAATCCGATTTTCACAGAAAAATGCTGCATTCTCTGATTAGCCCAGTGCTTTTGAATTCTGTGATAGAGCAAAAATGACCAAGTTGCAGTAATGCAGCATTTCCATGAAAATCCGAATTCTAATGCTGTTTCCAGATTTCCGATTATGGCCAACTTCCAATTGGAAACTCAGAAATCGGTATTCCGCAGAAATTTTCCGACCAACTCTACTTGCATGCACACTATTTTGGCAATGAGACTAAACTGCTGTTCAGTAAATGCTCCCTCAAGTGAAGATTGACAGTCCAAAACCTGTCAGATCTTATGATCAGATTTTAAATTGTAAAACATTTCACAATAGTGGTCCTTTAAAGCACAATTCCTCAACCCTGTCCTTAAGGACCACCAACAGTACATGTTTTGCAGAAAATCACAAACATGCACAGGTGAGGTAATTAGTGTCTCAAGAAGAGCTGATTAATTACCTCTGTGGATTTCCACAAAACGTGCAATATTGGTGAGCCTTGAGGAGAGGATTGGGGAACATTGCTTTAAAGTACAGTTGCAGTGCAGTTTCTAGGCTAAAATGCACCCAGGGTGAGGGTGTAAAAATTGCGCCCCCCCCGAGCAAGGTATGGGTTCCCGCAGTATAGGTTAGCCAGGTCTAGTTGCACTTAGTATAGGTCCCCCCAGTATAGGTAGCCAAGAATAGGTACCCCAGTATAGGTAGCCAGGCATAGGTGAGCCGGTATAGTTGCCCCCGCTATAGGTTAGCCAGGTAGGTGCCTCCAGTATAGGTAGCCAGTATAGTTGCCCCCAGTATAGGTTAGATAGGTAGGTGCCCCCAGTATAGGTTATTTAGGTAGGTGCCTGCAATATAGGTAGCCTGTATAGTGGCCACCTGTATAGGCTAGCTAGGTAGGTGCCCCCAATACAGGTTAGATAAGTGCCCCCAGTATAGGTTAGATTAGGTAGCTGCCCCCCAGTATAGGTTAGATTAGGTAGCTGCCCTCCAGTGTAGGTTAGATAGGTAGCTGCCCCCCAGTGTAGGTTAGATAGGTAGCTGCTCCCCAGTGTAGGTTAGATAGGTAGCTGCCCCCCAGTGTAGGTTAGATAGGTAGCTGCCCCCCAGTGTACGTTAGATTAGGTAGCTGCCCCCCCAGTGTAGGTTAGATAGGTAGGTGCCCCCAGTGTATGTTAGATTAGGTAGGTGCCCCCCAGTATAGGTTAGATTAGGTAGGTGCCCCCCAGTATAGGTTAGATTAGGTAGGTGCCCCCCAGTGTATGTTAGATTAGGTAGCAGCCCCCCAGTACAGGTTAGATAGGTAGCTGCCCCCCAGCGTAGGTTAGATTAGGTAGGTGCCCCCAGGATAGGTTAGATAGCTAGCTGTCCCCTATAATGGAGGGGGAGCCGGAGCCGCGGGGAGGGCAGCCCTCCCTCTCCCTCCCTCTCCTCTCCCGGGCGCCCTCCGTGCTCCCCCCTCAGATGCAGAGCGAGCAGCCGGGAAGCGCTGTTTACAACTCACCTGCCTGGCTCCAAGCGCTGCTCTCTCGCCGCTGGTCTGTCTCCTCTCTCTGCATAGATGCGGATACACACGCTGCTAAACAGGAAGCAGCGTGTGTGTCCGCATCTATGCAGAGAGAGGAGACAGACCAGCGGCGAGAGAGCAGCGCTTGGAGCCAGGCAGGTGAGTTGTAAACAGCGCTTCCCGGCTGCTCGCTCTGCATCTGAGGGGGGAGCACGGAGGGCGCCCGGGAGAGGAGAGGGAGGGAGAGGTCGGGCTGCCCTCCCCGCGGCTCTGGCTCCCCCCTCCATTATAGCGCCCCCCTCCCAACAGCGCCCCGGGCGGCGGCACACCCCGCACAGCGGTAGAAACGGGCCTGTACAGTTGAATTACTGATTTTTCCATCATCAAGCTTCTAAACAGGACATCAGCAGCCTAACATATATATGACTACATGGTTACATGGCCAGCCTATTTTCTGTATTCCTGCTGCAGTCATCATAATTTATGTAAAGGATACATCAAGTATGAAGCTGCCAAATTAGGCCTTTTACCTCCCTGGTGGTGCATTTCTGTCTGGAATTATGAGTCAAAAGTGATACTTTTTTTTCAAGAATTTTAGGCTTCCAATTCTTAAATCAATACTCATCAAAATATGTCAGAATAAAAGCCTGGTAGACATTCTGCATATAAATAAAAGACTGGAACACAACATTGTTGGATTACCGTAATTAAATATATGAATAAACTTAAAAAAATTGTGAAACTGTACTATAAGGCAGACAGAGAGTAGTCAAAATCCAGGCAGAGATTGGTGCAGGCGGCAGGCAGAAAGAAGTCAAAATCCAGGTAGAAGTTGGTGCAGGCGGCAGGCAGAGAGTAGTCAAAATCCAGGCAGACGTCGGTAACAGTAAGGCACTTAGCTCTTCTAGCAACTAGATCTCAGCCCAAGCTCAGCTTGGGAATACCGCCAGGGGGTTAAATTAAAAAATCCTAAAATGATACCAAAGAAATACCAAAGTATATAATATCTTTTTACCTGGAAGCCATTCTTTCTCGTACACATGACAGAACTGTAGGCATTCCTTCAATACAGCCAACTTTAGTGGGGAAGAAGTTTTTATGTTGTTCCATGATCTTCCACAATTTGGAGGGAGCTTAGATAAACTGGTAGGATTTCTACAGCAATGTAAGGCATATCTGAGGAACTTTACCATACGTAACTTAATAAATAAAATTGCTTGGTTCTATTTTATTTTACTCATTTACTGTGATGACAAAATTTTCTTAAAAGCTGTATAAAAGACTTATTATACTGTAACTCATGTAAACAATCAGTTTCAGAAATGTATATGCCAGTAATTTTGGGAGTAAAGTGCTGAGAATCTCACTGGTTTTGAAAAGACAACCACAAAAATGGCGTGAACAGCTAGAATAGTCAGCCTTCTGGCAGTAAACGTCGAAGTGCCTCTATATTTCACCTACCAAATAAAATGGAAAGACAGTTTTTATACCTTTTGTTTAACCTACAAAACAGCAAGTGGTCACTTTAAATCAGTATTGCTACAAATCTGGAGCTAGTAGGCAGCGTGTCTGTAAAATTACCACATTTTAAGTTATTGAGAAAAAAAAAATCAATAGAAAGAAAATGATATTTTTGAAGTACAGATGGCTACAGCAATACATCATCCAGCTAACAATATTAGTACCTACTGTATCTCTGCAGCAGAGATAACTTTGATTATCACATTTACGGTACTGCAAGACACCAGGGGAATGATTCACAAAAACATGAACTAAGGTAGTTTTTTTTATTTAATTTTTTATCTCCTCTGTGCATGTTTGGATTTTCCATGCACAAAATGATCACATTTTCTTTTTCACTTAACTTACAGTTTACTGAGTCAAGTCTGGATGTCAGTGTGTAATGAACTTACAGTTTAGTGAGTCAGGTGATGCCAGTGTGTAATGAAAAAAAGAAAAAAATGTAACCAACACACTATGGGCCTGATTCACAAAGCGGTGCTAACAGTTAGCACGCTGGTGAAAAGCCCTTTATCATGCCTAAACTCAGTTTAGGCATGATAAGTTTAGGTGTGATAAGTTTAGGTGTGATAAGTTTAGGCATGTTAAGTTTAGGTGTGATAAGTTTAGGCATGATAAGTTTAAGCACCAACTGCGTTAGCACCGCAGTGCACAGCGGATCAAAAGTTTTGCTCTAGCAAAGTCTGGTGCACTTCGCATACAGTTCAATGGCGCTGCTTTGCGTGCGGGACTTTGCATGCGATCTAAACTTATCTAAACTTAGCATGCCTAAACTTATCATGCCTAAACTTATCACGCCTAAACTTATCACACCTAAACTGGCTCTTCACCAGCGTGGTGCAATGGTTATCATGCCTAAAGTATCTAACTGGGTTAGCACCGCTTTGTGAATCGAGCCCTATGTATGTTGTGTAGGGGGTCTAGTGAACAACCTCATCCAATTATAATCACCTGTCTGGCCTTGTGTTAATTGTACTGATATTGTCTATAAATTGCTTAATTAGACTTCCATGTGTATGAACATTATTAAGTTAGTCTTAACCACTTCAGGACCACAGTCTTTTCGCCCCTTAAGGACCAGAGCCTTTTTCTCCATTCAGACCACTGCAGCTTTCACGGTTTATTGCTCGCTCATACAACCTACCACCTAAATGAATTTTACCTCCTTTTCTTGTCACTAATAAAGCTTTCTTTTGGTGCTATTTGATTGCTCCTGCGATTTTTACTTTTTATTATATTCATCAAAAAAGACATGAATTTTGGCAAAAAAATGATTTTTTTAACTTTCTGTGCTGACATTTTTCAAATAAAGTAAAATTTCTGTATACATGCAGCGCGAAAAATGTGGACAAACATGTTTTGGATAAAAAAAAAACCATTCAGTGTATATTTATTGGTTTGGGTAAAAGTTATAGCGTTTACAAACTATGGTGCAAAAAGTGAATTTTCCCATTTTCAAGCATCTATGACTTTTCTGACCCCCTGTCATGTTTCATGAGGGGCTAGAATTCCAGGATAGTATAAATACCCCCCAAATGACCCCATTTTGGAAAGAAGACATCCCAAAGTATTCACTGAGAGGCATAGTGAGTTCATAGAAGATATTATTTTTTGTCACAAGTAAGCGGAAAATGACATTTTGTGACAAAAAAAATAAAAAAAAAAGTTTCCATTTCTTCTAACTTGCGACAAAAAAAAATGAAATCTGCCACGGACTCACCATGCCCCTCTCTGAATACCTTGAAGTGTCTACTTTTCAAAATGGGGTCATTTGTGGGGTGTGTTAACTGTCCTGACATTTTGGGGGTGCTAAATTGTAAGCACCCCTGTAAAGCCTAAAGGTGCTCATTGGACTTTGGACCCCTTAGCGCAGTTAGGCTGCAAAAAAGTGCCACACATGTGGTATTGCCGTACTCAGTAGAAGTAGTATAATGTGTTTTGGGGTGTATTTTTACACATACCCATGCTGGGTGGGAGAAATATCTCTGTAAATGACAATTTTTTCATTTTTTTTACACACAATTGTCTATTTACAGAGTTATTTCTCCCACCCAGCATGGGTATGTGTAAAAATACACCACAAAACACATTATACTACTTCTCCCGAGTACGGCAATACCACATGTGTGGCACTTTTTTGCACCCTAACTGCGCTAAAGGGCCCAAAGTCCAATGAGTACCTTTAGGATTTCACAGGTCATTTTGCGGAATTTGATTTTCAGACTACTCCTCACGGTTTAGGGCCCCTAAAATGCCAGGGCAGTATAGGAACCCCACAAATGACCCCATTTTAGAAAGAAGACACCCCAAGGTATTCCGTTAGGAGTATGGTGAGTTCATAGAAGATTTTATTTTTTGTCACAAGTTAGCAGAACATGACACTTTGTGGAAAAAAACAATTAAAATCAATTTCCGCTAACTTGTGACAAAAAAATAAAATCTTCTATGAACTCCCCATACTCCTAACTGAATACCTTGGGGTGTCTTCTTTCTAAAATGGGGTCATTTGTGGGGTTCCTATACTGCCCTGGCATTTTAGGGGCCCTAAACCATGAGGAGTAGTCTGGAAATCAAATTCCGCAAAATTACCTGTGAAATCCTAAAGGTACTCATTGGACTTTGGGCCCTTTAGCGCAGTTAGGGTGCAAAAAAGTGCCACACATGTGGTATTGCCGTACTCGGGAGAAGTAGTATAATGTGTTTTGGGAGGTATTTTTACACATACCCATGCTGGGTGGGAGAAATAACTCTGTAAATGGACAATCGTGTGTAAAAAAATCAAAAGATTGTCATTTACAGAGGTATTTCTCCCACCCAGCATGGGTATGTGTAAAAATACACCACAAAACACATTATACTACTTCTCCCGAGTACGGCAATACCACATGTGTGGCACTTTTTTGCACCCTAACTGCGCTAAAGGGCCCAAAGTCCAATGAGTACCTTTAGGATTTCACAGGTCATTTTGCGGAATTTGATTTTCAGACTACTCCTCACGGTTTAGGGCCCCTAAAATGCCAGGGCAGTATAGGAACCCCACAATTGACCCCATTTTAGAAAGAAGACACCCCAAGGTATTCCGTTAGGAGTATGGTGAGTTCATAGAAGATTTTATTTTTTGTCACAAGTTAGCGGAACATGACACTTTGTGGAAAAAAACAATTAAAATCAATTTCTGCTAACTTGTGACAAAAAAATAAAATCTTCTATGAACTCCCCATACTCCTAACTGAATACCTTGGGGTGTCTTCTTTCTAAAATGGGGTCATTTGTGGGGTTCCTATACTGCCCTGGCATTTTAGGGGCCCTAAACCATGAGGAGTAGTCTGGAAATCAAATTCCGCAAAATGACCTGTGAAATCCTAAAGGTACTCATTGGACTTTGGGCCCTTTAGCGCAGTTAGGGTGCAAAAAAGTGCCACACATGTGGTATTGCCGTACTCGGGAGAAGTAGTATAATGTGTTTTGGGGTGTATTTTTACACATACCCATGCTGGGTGGGAGAAATATCTCTGTAAATGACAATCTTTTGATTTTTTTACACACGATTGTCCATTTACAGAGTTATTTCTCCCACCCAGCATGGGTATGTGTAAAAATACACCCCAAAACACATTGTACTACTTCTCCCGAGTACGGCGATACCACATGTGTGGCACTTTTTTGCACCCTAACTGCGCTAAAGGGCCCAAAGTCCAATGAGTACCTTTAGGATTTCACAGGTCATTTTGCGGAATTTGATTTCCAGACTACTCCTCATGGTTTAGGGCCCCTAAAATGCCAGGGCAGTATAGGAACCCCACAAATGACCCCATTTTAGAAAGAAGACACCCCAATGTATTCCGTTAGGAGTATGGTGAGTTCATAGAAGATTTTATTTTTTGTCACAAGTTAGCGGAACATGACACTTTGTGGAAAAAAACAATTAAAATCAATTTCCGCTAACTTGTGACAAATAAATAAAATCTTCTATGAACTCACCATACTCCTAACGAAATACCTTGGGGTGTCTTCTTTCTAAAATGGGGTCATTTGTGGGGTTCCTATACTGCCCTGGCATTTTAGGGGCCCTAAACCGTGAGGAGTAGTCTGGAAATCAAATTCCGCAAAATGACCTGTGAAATCCTAAAGGTACTCATTGGACTTTGGGCCCTTTAGCGCAGTTAGGGTGCAAAAAAGTGCCACACATGTGGTATCGCCGTACTCGGGAGAAGTAGTACAATGTGTTTTGGGGTGTATTTTTACACATACCCATGCTGGGTGGGAGAAATAACTCTGTAAATGGACAATTGTGTGTAAAAAAATCAAAAGATTTTCATTTACAGAGGTATTTCTCCCACCCAGCATAGGTATGTGTAAAAATACACCCCAAAACACATTATACTACTTCTCCCGAGTACGGCGATACCACATGTGTGGCACTTTTTTGCACCCTAACTGCGCTAAGGGGCACAGAGTCCAATGAGTACCTTTAGGCTTTACAGGGGTGCTCAAAATTTAGCACCCCGCCCACTTGCCAGGACAGTTAACAAACCCCACAAATGACCCCATTTTGGAAAGAATACACGCTAAGGTATTCCATGAGGGCCATGGTGAGTTCATAGAAAATTTTATTTTTTGTCACAAGTTAGCGGAAAATGACATTTTGTGAAAAAAAACAAAAACACAAAACCACAATTTCTGCTAACTTGTGACAAAAAATAAAACATTCTATGAACTCACCATGCACCTCACGGAATACTTTGGGGTGTCCTCTTTCCAAAATGGCATCATTCGTGGGGTCTGTCCTGGCATTTTAGGGTCTCTGCAATCATTACATGTATGGCCAGTATTAGGAGTTTCTGCTATACTCCTTATATTGGGCATAAGGGTAATGCACTGTGGGCTGAAAGGAAAAATGAACGTCAAACAATCAATCAATGTGGATGCCAAAAAATTTTGAAAAAAAAAAAGAGGAGGAAGGCGTCTGCCAGGACATAGGAGCTGCCGCCCCAAAAATCCAAACCCACCAGCTCGTATGCCCTGGCAAACCTGATTTATCCATTCACACCGATCGATGTGGATGAACAAATCATTGCCAGAGTTCTTTTTTGATACAAAGTGTTTGCCAAAGCATATGAATCCCCAACACCACTCCTCGGCCCATATGCCTCGGCAAACGTATCTTTTTGACTGCGGAGGAGAAATCTCGTCCTGCAGCGCTGCATGCACCGACTTGTGTGTAAGCTGACAGACGCGCAACGTTCTGTCAGGATGCACCATCAGTACTGCAGCTGGTTAGTCGTTCGCTCGGTCCACCTGGAAGGTTATTGGATGGAAAAAGAGAAAAAAAACCCCAAAAAACAAGCAAGCAGCAAAGCAATTACTTCATTAACATTAATAACCTTTGAACTTTTTTTAATAAAAAACTTAACATTGCAAACCAAACATTAACTTCTTTGCTTACCTGTTTTTTGTTTTTTTTTAACTTACCTCCCGAGGACAAACCTCTCCTCCCCCATGGAACAATGTGCGAAGTGCAAATCGCACAGAGTTGTGGCGAAATACATTACGCAATTTGTCCCAAGTGAAAGGAGAGGTTTCTGGCAGCCCTGTGTATTAGGGTCTCTGGAAACCCGATGTTTGGTTTCACACTGCATATTGACATATCCGGTGGGTCGAGCCCGCCGCACCGTATCGTCCAAAACAGACCTTCAGGCAATACCACAAGAGTAGCATTCGGCCTAGTAATGAACTGCGTCGCCATAGACTAACATGACTTCCGCGCCGATCGATATTGCCACAGAAGCCACGCAGTAACGTAGGCATGCACTAGCGTTAAGTCAAGCACTTCCGGCGTAGGGGGGGACCGCAAAGTGTGACTTTTGCTAGGCATTTTGCCCTAACGCATCGCAGCAGTGTGAAATAGCACTGAGAGACCCTTGTGTGCCTACCGCTGTGTGTGGAGTTCCCTACTCTCTAATAGTGTACCTGCTCGTGGTACCTCTCAAAACACTCCCCTAGGCATAGGCCAGGCTGGTCAGGACAGGTGGGACAATAAACAGTGGTGTCACGCCTTATTCCAGCCCTGCTGCAGACACGACAGCGTTTTCTTCGGATTCGTTGACCTGGGGTAGTCGGAATTGGATAGGCGTAATGCCTTCCATGCAGCCGGCTAGTTGCATCTTGGGGTTGGGCCACGGCACCTCCTGGATACAGGAGTTCCATCACGATCTGTTTATTAAATCGAATAAACGAGCCAGTTCTCCCAGCCTTACTGTAGAGAACAAAGCTGTTGTAAATTGCCAATTGAATGAGGTAAAAAGACACTTTTTTATACCAGCGTCTTGTTTTTCGGGCAACTAAATAGGGCGCTAACCTCTGGTCATTGAAGTCCACCCCTCCCATGTTAGTATTATACTCGTGGACGACAAGGGGTTTTTCAATGACCTCAGTTCGCCGTTGAATTTCAACTGTCGTGTCTGCGTGAATGGTGGACAGGAAGTAAACCTCCCTCTTGTCCTTCCATTTCACCGCGAGCAGGTCGTCAGCACACAAGGCGGCCCTCTGCCCCCGTTGAAGTCTGGTGGTAATGAGCCGTTGGGGGAAGCCCCGGCGACTAGGCCGCACGGTGCCACAGCATCGGATTTTTTCTATTTTTAAGTGCTGAAAGAGGGCCACACTTGTGTAATAATTGTCCACAAAAAGATGGTACCCCTTCTGGAACAAGGGTGACACCAAGTCCCACACAACCTTTCCACTGCTCCCCAGGTAGTCAGGGCATCCGACCGGCTCCAATTTTGAGTCTTTTCCCTCATAGACCCTAAAATAAGATGTATAGCCTGTGGCCCTTTCACAGAGCTTATACAGTTTCACCCCATACCGGGCGCGCTTGTTTGGGATGTACTGTTTGATGCGAAGGCGCCCGGTAAAGCGTATGAGGGACTCGTCTACGCAGATGTCCTGGTCAGGGGTATAAGCATCTGCAAATCTGGATGACAGGTGGTCTATGAGGGGTCGAATTTTGTGGAGCCGGTCAAAAGCAGGGTGGTCACTTCGATGACAGGTTTCGTTGTCATTGAAGTGCAGGAAGCGCAGGATGTTCTCAAATCGTGTCCTGGACATGGCAGCAGAGTACAGGGGAACATGATGTGCTGGGTCCGTAGACCAATAAGACCGCAACACATTCTGCTTTACTAGTCCCGTGTGAAGGAGAAGGCCCAAAAAAATTTTCATTTCGGAAACTTGGACTGGTTTCCACCGAAAAGGCTGGGCAAGGAACTTTTCCGGATTGGCGGTTATATATTGTGTGGCCTTACGGTTGGTCTCTGCCACAATTAAGTCCAAGAGATCCTGGGTGAAGAACAGATAGAAAAAGTCTAGGCCCGATCCTAGATTATCTGTCTCCACCTGGACTCCAGACTGGGCGGTGAAAGGGGGAAGTACGGGTGCGGCGGAATCAGGGGATTGCCAATTTGGGTTTGCCAGCACCTCTGGTAAATTAGGGGTAGTACGGGCCCGTCTTCTTGGTGGCTGTGACTGGGATCTTACTGCACGTGCCACCGAACCAGTTTCAACTTCCATGCTGGTGCTGGCCACTTCACCAGGGTTTACGGAAGTACTGGTGCTAGGTCCAGGAGATGTTGTGCTGCTGGTGCCTGCCCCACCATGAAATCTCAGATCAGCACGAACACCACTCTGCTGCCCTTGAGGCTGATCCTGCGCCACCTGCGGTCCAACAACATGGGGTGTGGTACGCCTGGCTTTAGCCGGGACCTCAACCTCGTCATCACTATCGGTCAGTGAGCCACTGCTCAATTCAGGTTCAAACTCTGACCCGGAAGATTCGTCGAATGAGGCGTCCCAATCGTCCTCATCCGACTGGGCCATGTACCTGAGAACCTCATCATCGGAATACCCCTTTCTTGCCATGGTGGGCTGCTAAATTTAGGGAGTATTTGAGAGGTAGAAAGCTGTGGTCACTGAGTTTTGATAAAAAAAAATAAATCAAAACTGAGGTTTACAGTGCCACAGCTATTGTACAGTGTTTTTTGCAGTGATCAGTAAAAAAATTCTGTCACTGCGGTGGGGCGGGCTGAACGCAAGTGCAGGCGAGCGATTAGGCCTGATCGGGCAAACACTGCGTTTTTTTGTGTGGATCCTAGTGACCCTAATAGATCTGACTGCGATCAGTAATGATCACTTACAGATACTATATAGTACCAATGTTGATTAGCGACAGTGATGACGCTAATTAGTGACTGTGGTGCAGTGGGCTGAGCACTAACTGACACTTACAAAGGGGCCTAGCTAACTGGCCTAACTGCTAACACTAGTGATACTAAAAAAGTGACAGTTTTCACTGATCACTGTTTTTAGATCACTAGGATAGTGACAGGGGGGTGGTGGTGAGTGGGGAATCAGAGGCAATCAGAAACAATCACAGGACAATCAAAGGCAATCGCAGGCCAATCACAGGGCACTCAATTCACGGGACAATCAAAGCCAATCAAAGCCAATCACGGGACAATCAAAGCCAATCACAGGCCAATCAAACCAATCACGGCACAATCAAAGCCAATCGCGGGACAAAGCCGATCACGGGACAATCAAAGCCAATCACGGGACAATCAAAGCCAATCACAAGCCAATCAAAGCCAATCACAGGCCAATCAAAGCCAATCACGGGACAATCAAATACAATTACAGCGCAATCAAATTGAATGTCAGCACAATGAAATTGAATGTCAGCACAATCAAATGCAATTACAGCACAATCAATTACAATGCACTGGGAAGGTGATTGGGGGGGGGGGGGGGCTGAGGGCGATCAGAGGGTGTGGGGGGTTGACTAGGTGTCCGCACGGGGCAGACTGGGTCCTGATCTGGGGGTGACGATAGATCAGTGAGGGATTACAGGGGAGAATAGATGTAAACAATGCACTGGGGAGGTTATCAGCAGGGGGGGGGCTGAGGGCAATCTGAGGGTCTGGGTGGGTGATCAGGTGCCCCCAAGGGACAGTTTAGGGTCTGCTCTGATGGGTGGTGGTGACAAGGGGTGATAAGCAGGTGATAGACAGGTGATCAGTGGGTAAGGCAGCTGTATACAAACGTATACAGTATACAGGGGGGTGGTCTGGGGGGTGGTCTGGGGGGGATCTGAGGGTAGGGAGGGTGATCAGGGTACCCTAGGGGGCAGTTAGGGACCTACCCTAGGGGATAGCGTCCCTAGATAGTGACAGGGAGTGATTGATGGGTTTTTAGGTGGGTGGTGGGGTGCTAACAGTGGTGTGCTGGGGTGGTCAGGGGGGGTTCTGAGGGCTGGGGTGGGCGATCGGGGGGTCTGGGTGGGCTAAAGTGTGTGTTGCTGTGCTTACTGTCAGGGCTGCCGTCCTCTCTGATGGTCGCACGACGAGTGACCATCAGCGGAGGAGGCAGCCAGTATAATACACTTTGTTACAATAACAAAGTGTATTATACACTCTGATTGGCCAGATCGCGCAAGTTTGAAACCCGCCGGCGCTGCTGATTGGCCAGCGGGTTTCCGAGTAGGGTGGGCGGAGCCTATTGCCGGCGGCGATCGCGTCATTGATGACGCGATCGCCGCACAGCCACCTCTGATGCCGCCCCCGCCGATGGGCGTATTGCGGTCGTTTGGGCCCGGACTTTGCCGCCGCCCATCGGCTGGGGGCGGTCGTTAAGTGGTTAAAGAGTACCTGTCGCAAAAATCTTAAAATTTAAAACACATAAAAATAAGAAGTACATGTCTTCCAGAGTAAAATGAGCCATACATTACTTTTCCCCTATGTTCCTGTCACTTCCAATAAGAAGTAGAAATCTGTCATTACCAACAGATTTTGGACTAGCCCTTCTACTCATAGGGGAGTTCTCAGGGTTTTCTTTAATTTTAAAAGCACTTAGTGAATGGCAGTTGCTCCGTCCAACTGCCAAAATAGTGTACAGCGAGCAGGGAGGCTGGCCAGCATCTTTGTATAAATATTTTTCAGGGAATGTCTTTATAAAGAATAAAGGCCATGCTGAGAATCCCCTACGGAGAGATGGACTAGCCCAACACCTGTTGGTAATGTCAGATTTCTACTGCATACTGTAAGTGTCAGCAACATAGGAGAGAAGTAATTTATGGCTCATTTTACTTCTTATTTGTATGTGTTTTAAATTTTAAGATTTTTCGCGACAGTTCCTCTTTAAGCTAAGTTCACACTGCATTGTGTAACTCCCTGGCTACAATGCGGGCATGGCACAATGTGCATTCTCCATATTGTAATGTGCATATTACATTTTTATAGCATGAAGATTGCAGTGGTAACATGCTTGTTAATGCACATGTTATTCAGAAAGACTGTAGAAAGTGTGAAAATGCCCATATAATCAAATGGCCAGTGTTTTTGTAGTACACAGTAATGTGCATAGTGTGAAGGCAGCAAGTTTTTTGTGCTCTTCTTTAAAGTGGTATGAAACTCAGTATTTCCGCTTGCATCTAAATTTATTTACAGCATAAAATCTACTACCACAAAAAAATAATTGTAGCAGAATAACATTCAAACAGTTAAACACAGGACTTTGTTCTTCAGTGGAAAGCTCCTTGTTTCAGTGGAAAACTTTGCATCAGAAGAGTTGATAAGATTATCTTATGTTTACATTCCTTTGTCAGATTCATTTAGTAAACATTAGCTAAGTGCTGAAACTGAGCTCTTTCTGCTTCTAGCATGTGTGCCGATGAGAAATGATCACTAAATGGATTTTAATACATAAATACAGCAGCTATGCAAAACAATGCAATGGCAGCTTTCAAACCAGATAAACTGTATTTTGAGAATTTGTAATTTGTAGACACAGACAATATTACTTGTGCACAAAAGCAAATATGGTAACTGTGTGGGTAATAAGAAGTAGGAAAACACATGATTGAATGTTATGCCACAGTTTTATCCCACTTTAAAGTAATGATGAAGAAAAAAAGTGACATACTGACTGTGGATCCTATATAGCCTTCCCTGTCCTCACTTGGTCCTCTCATTCCAGTGTTGCCCCCCCCCCCCCCCCCCCTCCCCTTGCACTTATTTGACTTGTTAAATACACCTTTGGGGATCCTCGTAAGCAGTTGCGTCCCTAAGTGCTTTAAAAGAAGGGTGCCTCTGTACTGCACATCAGGGTCGGGCTGATGCAGAGGCGAGAGGGGGGGGGGCGCACAGCTCACTCAACTATCATTCCCCTATTGTGTTTGAAGCAGAGAGAAATAAGAAAAGGAGATACATGGCAGTGACTGCAAGCCAGATAACTAGAGAATAAGGTGTTGGGGGCCCTGGGGTGCCTCTTAGTCTGATAGCAATCAGTGTGTGAAAGCTGGGGTGGGAGAGATGGAGGGGCGCACTTTGGTGTCTCAGCCTTGGGTGCTGGAGGACCGTGTCCAAGCTCGGATGCACATGCACTAGCGCGCTCTCTTGCATGCACAGTACAGAGCCAGTTGTCTTTATTAGCACAAGGGGACACAAGTGCTTCCAAGGGCTCCTGGAGGGGGCAGATTCGAATGAGGGGCAGCATTGTAATCAGGTCACCGTGAGAGGACTGGGAAGGTTCCACAGGATGCAGAGTCCTCCCTCTCTATCGGTGAGTATGTTAATGTTTTGTCACTACAAATTTGCTTCAAATGTAACCAGTGTTGAATGCAGTGTTGCAAGTAGGAGCCCACTTTTTTTTAAAGAAATGGTAAAAGATTGCTACTAATTTATAAATGAATCATTTGCATCATGAAATGGGTTTTTCGTTGCCACCAGAATTCCACGAAAAAAACGTGTTTGTGCATATTTTCAAGACAATCCAAATATGTATCCCTCTACAAGAGACAGAAAGTCCATGTGGAGAACCTCCACACCCTCCTTACATTTATACACATTTTACATGAGGTAAACAATCAATATCTAACTGATATCATTTACCACTTTGCCACAAATGTTACATGGTTTGGTTGAAACCAAAAGACATCTGTCCATTAAGTTCAACAAATGCCGCACTGGTAATTAGATCAGATCTTGGCAGATATGTGATATAATATACCTCTCTGCACTGCAGCTCTATGACTTTTACTGCTCACTAAAGATGGTCAGAAATGCTCGTCACCGATTCGGTGGAAATTCCGATTTATGCCAATGTCAATTTCTGTTTTTCTGATTTCCAATTTTCTGTTTCTCCAATTTCCGATTTTCCATTTTACTGATTTCCGATAAAAATATGGAAAAAAAGTAAATGAAAAAAGAGATCGGAAAAATAGAAAATCAGTTTTGTGATTGGTCTAAAAATACCACAGTAATCCGATTTTGCTGAAAAAATCTGCATTCTCTGATTGGTGCAATGCTTACGAGTTCTGTGATTGGGCTACAGTAACCGAGTTCCAGATTTCCGTGTAATTACGATTTCTGTTTTCTGATTTCTGAATTCCAATCAAAAATGCCGATTTCCAATCGGAAATGCAGAAATTTCAATTCCGCGGAATCTGAAAGTGTATCCCTGCTGTTCATTACAATGTAAACCTCACTGTACTGCAGCTCCACTCCCAAAAACACACACACTTCAGGCAACTGACACTCCCGCAGGTGGAATAAAAAACTCTATTATAATATACTTTCACTGAAGTGATTAAGCAACAATCAAGGCAGCTCCTTTTTAATGGATTTTTGTTAAATTGTAGCTTTTTGTTAACCACTTGAGGACCGTAGGCTTACACCCCCTTTAATAGCGCACTGCAGAGCCATATAACTTAGCACACAAATTAATCTGCCTCCCTCCCTCCTTTTCTGCCCGCAGAGCTTTCTGTTGGTTGGCTCTGAATACTGCTGCAGGGTTTTGTTTTTTAATTAATTTATTTATAAATTTATTTTTAATAAAATTGCCTTACCACTTAACGACCGCCTAACGCCGATAGGCGTCGGCAGGACTTAAGTGGTTTTACATGGAACCGGCCGCTCGTACGAGCGGCCGTTCCATGTCAGTTCACAGAGGGTGTCTTTGTGAACAGCCTGCAAGCCTACGATCGTGGCTCGCAGGCGAAATGTAAACACGCGGGGAAGAAATCCCCGCTGTTTACATCATACGGTGTTGCTGCTGCGCAGCGCCATAAAGGAGATCGGCGATCCCCGGCCTCTGATTGGCCGGGGATCGCCGGCATCTGATAGGCTGAAGCCTATTAGAGGCAGCGCAGGATGGATCGCCGTCCTGCGGCGCCCAGGGGAAGGAGGGGAGGGAGGGAAACCGAGGGAGGCGGAAAATAGCTGCGGAGGGGGCTTTGAGGAGCCCCCCCTGCTCAGGCACACAGAGCGGCGGCGATCAGACCCCCACAGCAGGTCATCCCCCTAGTGGGGAAAAAAGGGGCGCCCTGCATGGTTCCTGATCTGTGCTGTGGGCTGGACAAAAAAATAGCCCAGTCATTTCTCTTCACCCCCCCCCCCCCCCTCCCTCCCCCTGACAGCCAATCAGGGCGATCCTCTCTCATAGGCATCAGCCTATGAAAGGGGATTGCGATCGGAGCCGCTCCAGGGGACAGCCGAGTGACAGGGCTGTCCCCAGTACAGCGCTGCTGTAGATCGCAGCACTGTACAGCGAAAAGAACCGTCCATTTCTTTTCTTTTCAGTCTGCTAGCAGTGATCGCCACTGGCAGACTGTTGGCGGAGCAAAGCATTGTCATTCAAGCGGGGATGCACGCACATCGGTGAGCGTGATCCCCTGCAAAACGCTCCCCCAGGACTTGACGCCAATCGGCATTAGGTGGTCCTGGGGGAGCCACCTTCTCGACACCTATCAGCGTTAGACGGTCGGGAAGGAGTTAATGAATATAATGTCTGATTTATCATAAAACTTAATAATTTTTCTGTTGTCACTATTAACAAGATCGGATTGTCAACACTGTTGGATGACAGGTGCCAGTGCTTTCCGAAACTGAGCTGAGGCCTGAAACCCACTACAAATCACAAAGCGCTATCGCAATCGCTGACGTTTTTGAATTGGTGATTTGTAAGTGATTTATTGAGCATTTTCTGGCAGTTCTGTTCCATTCATTTACTTTAGCTGAGCATTTAGGAAAATCGCTAGTGATTTAAAGCACTCCCTAAACGCTAAAAAAAACGCTCTAGTGGGTTCCAGCCCTGATACTTTTGTTGTATGTTTTATGTTGTGTTTTTTTTTTATTTCATTTAATAGAGGGTATGATAAATCCCCTTATATATCCCCCATACTTAGGAAGTGACATTAATTGAACTGTTGCATATGTCTATGGGAGGAAAAATCTGCCATTAAAATTAAGCATAGACTGCACTTCAGTCAGTCCTCACTCTCTCTTTACTTGCCCAGCACCCTCAATTGACCCTCAGTCTTTCTCTTCTTTCCAAGTGACTACAGTCAACCCTAGATCTCTTACCACTTACTCAGCACCCCCATTTAGCTCTACTTCTGTCCTCACCTAGACGCCATTCTAGTAGGACCTTACTTTCTTCTCACCCATTCAGTATGAACAAACACAAGATAAGTATTAATATAACAAACCACTCAGTATTTTCAGAAAGGAAAGGGCAAAAAAGAGCGCTCTCTGGTGCATTAACTTTTTAATATGCTTTCTATGAGCAAATAAAATCACACGTACAATGTAGAATAAAAGATATTGCACTTATCACACTGAAGGATTGAATCACCGCGTCCTCTGGATGTTTAATCCGTCCTGCACGCCTCCTCACTGTGGCCAGTAGCGGGGGATCCGATTGGAATAAAGCGACAGCGGATCAGGGAACGCGGAGCGATGATGGCAGCTGCCTTGCGCCTATTGCGTCATGACGCGTTTCGGCGTTCTACGCCTTCGTCAGATGATGCAATGGCGCAAGGGACGCGTATTTGTAAACGTCTAGTGTCATGGCAACGGCCCCCGCGTCATACGGCGGCCCCACCATAACAAAAAGGAGGCGGTGTACAAGCATACTCAAAGCATCTCCTAAGAGTCTGAGTTCCGTATGTCTCCTCTATCCCGCAGGAGTTGCATATTATATTTAGCAACTGGCCACATAAGGGCACTTGATTAAGATTTTGCGGAACAGACGGAGGAAACATCCTGGACTGATAAAGAGAACCTGGCATGGCCTCCATTACCCACAATAACATATCATTACTCTAAACAGAACCTGCATTATCATTACACCGATTCCACTTCATATAGTTTCACACATTCCCTATGGGTGAGTATATAAAACCGTGATTCGTATATAGATCGGTGATCAATAATTACATAAATATATAATAAATAATAAATAAATAAATAGATAGGCGGCATCTTCAGCTATGAACATATTAAAACTGATAAAAGCTATATACATACATACAAAAACGTATATCAAATATCAATCATGTGTCATAGAAATTATCTTATGCTTAAAATTTGTCACAGAAGAACATTATTACGAGTAATTCATACAAATCCAAAGGAGTGTATTTAGAAAATCCATGTTGGTTTGAGAGATGCACAGGTTGTCCTCTCAAAAGCCGGTGAGTGTTGCTGAAAGGGGTGAGAGGGACGGGGGGGCTGGAAAAAGGGTGGAAGGGAGTCAGGGAGGGGGGGGGGGGGAAGGGGGGAAAAAGGGGAGTGGGGGGGGGGTCATCCTAAATATAAGTGGCCACTTCGAGCCCTTCATTTAGTCCTACTGGGGTTAGGGAATTGAACCTAAAAATCCAGAAGGATTCACGCTCACATAATCTCTTAAATCTCAAGCCTTTATTTAGGTTTCTAGAAATCAACTCCACCCCCATTATCCTTAAGCTATCCGCCTGCCCTTCATGTACTTCCTGGAAGTGTCTAGGTACCGTATGCATGGTACAACCCTCCTCAATCTTTCGCCTATGTTCTCCTAATCTTTGTCGTAGTGGCCTTGTGGTCCTGCCCACATAGTATTTATTCTGGCATCCACAAGTGAGCAGATATACTACGAAGGCAGAGCCACAGTTGATAAAGTCCTTAACTTTCACATACGGAACTCCGACTCTTAGGAGATGCTTTGAGTA
Organism: Hyperolius riggenbachi; assembly: GCF_040937935.1. Classification (NCBI taxonomy): domain Eukaryota; kingdom Metazoa; phylum Chordata; class Amphibia; order Anura; family Hyperoliidae; genus Hyperolius; species Hyperolius riggenbachi. The sequence goes on along the minus strand of NC_090648.1, from coordinate 156,586,481 downwards.
TGCCTGTACACCGCCTCCTTTTTGTTATGGTGGGGCCGCCGTATGACGCGGGGGCCATTGCCATGACACTAGACGTTTACAAATACGCGTCCCTTGCGCCATTGCGTCATCTGACGAAGGCGTGGAACGCCGAAACGCGTCATGACGCAATAGGCGCAAGGCAGCTGCCATCATCGCTCCGCGTTCCCTGATCCGCTGTCGCTTTATTCCAATCGGATCCCCCGCTACTGGCCACAGTGAGGAGGCGTGCAGGACGGATTAAACATCCAGAGGACGCGGTGATTCAATCCTTCAGTGTGATAAGTGCAATATCTTTTATTCTACATTGTACGTGTGATTTTATTTGCTCATAGAAAGCATATTAAAAAGTTAATGCACCAGAGAGCGCTCTTTTTTGCCCTTTCCTTTCTGTTTTCTACAGTGACTTACTGCCTCCCAAGTAAGACAGGAGCAGCGCTCTGGGGCAACTTTGTGGGAAGTGTTCTGGGCTAGAGCGCAGTGGATGGAGTTTGATTTGGATTCTGTGTTCACTCAGTATTTTCAGTCAGTTCTACCTGTCTCCAAAGTTATCCCTCTCTCCTCACATGCCCATTATCCCAGCCATTCCTCTCTCTCCCCATCCACCAAGGGCCAACGGTCAGAGCTCGCTTTCTCCCTGACCCTCCAGTGCCCTCAGTCTGTCCTCATTCTCTCCCCCATTCTGTTAGTGTCCACCTTCAGCCCTATTTCTCTTACCACCTGTCCAGTACTGATGTAATCCCTCCCCCCCCCAACCCCCAACCCCCCCCCCCCCCCCAATCTGTTAGCCCTCTCTCTCTCTCTCTCTCTCTCTCTCTCTCTACCCATCCAGTGTCCCCCCAGCCAGCCCTCATTATCTCACTCACTATCCTAGTGTCTCCAGACAGCCCTCTCTCCCTACCTGCCCATCAACTCAGTCATCTTTCCTTCTATCCTCATCCACCAAGGGCCACCAGTCAGTCCTCTCTTTCCTCACCCAACCACTCAATGCCCTTCAGTCAATCCTCCTTATCTTGCCCACTTTCCTAGAGTCCTCAGTCAGACCTAGCTCCCTTCCCGCCTCCCCAGCAACCCCTCTGGAAATGCTTAGCTGAACGCAGATAGAAATGGAAAGATAATTTAGACAGCATTAAACTGCAGCAGTCTCACGTGGCACCCATCTACTGAATACTTGTGACAATTTCTAATGAAAGTAGAACTTCCCTTTTATGCCCCCTGAAATGACCTATAAAAAATGTAACGTTTGCCCATTTGGCATCTGTAGAGTATTAGATTAGGCTTGATAGCTACAGTCAGAACGTTATGGCAAAATTATTCCTTGTCTGCTGTGAATAAAATGCGACTTGGAAGGAATAAAAATGCACTCATTGTGTTACCAGCACCTGTCTAAACAAGCTTTATTATAAATGTGTCATTCAGAGCAAACACTTGCTCACACGGTGATTATATTGATGTTGTTTTTGCATTTACTATTCAGGAACACATACACATCTATTACCTTATCACTTATTGTCATGTACGAGTGTGTTTGTGGCAAGCATCAGAAAATCACAGGTTTTCTATATAACATGAACACATAATGGATTTCAGTAACACTTGACTGCAAAGCTGCCGTGTTTGTAAGGCTGGATCGATGGAATCCTCCAGTGAATTTGCTCCTCATTATAGAGGCAGCAGGTGAAGCATTACGTGCCTGATATCAAGCCAACACTTAGCCCTTCACCCTCCCAACCACAGATTACTGTTCTAAGGCTGTGGAACGATCATTACAGGGAATGAAATAAAACAAACGCATGATTGGAAATAAAATAAACCAATCCATATAAGCCACAGCCATTTCAGGACATTTCTTTATTGTTGCAATGGCTTCATAATTGCTTTCACCTGGCTGAATGTTTCAAGTAATGTAAACCATATTGGGAGAGACGTGATTGCAGCTGACACCTCTTCTGAGGAAACTGGCTACAAATGCATTCTTATCAGCCTCCTTGCTAAATAGGGGAGGATTTGAAGCTCAATAGTAGTATTGGTTCACAAGGAAGAATTATGAAATCTATCATAGCGTTTGTAAAGTTCTCCAACTCACCCCACAGGCAGGCAGATTAAAGAAGTTGAGTTTATTTTAAATTCTGGTAAATTCCAGACAGCTTCTGAAGTCTGTAGACCTGGCAGGGCTGCCACCAGTAGACCATCACAGGGGGGAGAGGAGTATGGGGTTCCAGGGGATTCTGGGGCCCAGCCACGGGGGTCGTACCATGAAGCACGTGAAGGCACTTATCAAACACTTGACTAGAGCTGCAAGTTCTGAGGAGGATGATTGCTGGTATAATGTAGATTTAGTATGTCATTTAATAGTAGAGATGTCGTGAACATAGAATATTCCATTCGCGAATGGCGAGCGCGAACTTCCGAAAAATGTTCACGAACAGGCGAATCTGGCAAACCGCCATAGACTTCAATGGGCAGGCAAATTTTAAAACCTACAAAGACTGTTTCTGGCCACAAACATGATGGAAAACTAGTTTCAAAGAGTCTAACACCTGGACAGGGGCATGCCAGAGGGGGATCCATGCCAAAAGTCCCACCAAAAATTACGGAGTTGACGCAAATTCGGGTTTTAATTCCTAAAGGGCAGAAATCACATTATGCACAGCTCTGGGTGTCAGTGGGCTGCGGAGTGTCTAACACAGAGAAATACAATAGTACTATCAGAATACAGTGAAATAATAATGCACTGGAGTGGTTCTGTGCATGCAACTTAATGTAGCAACAGCAGTAGTGTGCACACAGCTCTGGGGGTCAGTGTGTGCTGTGGAGTGTCACACACACAAAATGCTTTCCCTACCTATCTGCAGCACATCTGACCCTGCTCTCACTAACAATCAGCAGCCAGTAGAGAATTAATCCAATATGGCCACTGCAACTGCATTTTGATAGGGGGGTGGGGGGTCCAGGTGGGGGTGCTAGCTGATTGGCTGCCATGCTACTGCTGACTGTGAGGTAAGGGGTCAAAGTTTAGCTCAATGATGATGTATAGGGGCAAATCGAACACGCTAAATGTTCATTGTTCACCGCGAATGTGGACAGCCAATGTTTGCAGAATACTGTTCACCGGCGAACTGTTCAGGCCATCGCTATTCAATAGCAGCATGGAATGGGAAGCCTGGATGGCATGGGAAGCTTCTCTAGGAACCAGAGGCTTCTCTTTTCTTCAGCAAGTATGTGTTTCTTCACCTGAACTTTGGTTTGGGTTTGCTTCAATCACTGAGCCAACCAGAAGTCATTTTTCACTTATCTGACGCTCTAAAGTTTACTGCCAGAATTCAGTTTGATGGTGATGCGCATTATTTATAGACTTAAAGCTTCATGAATAAACCAGTGATTAATCAACTCTAAATGAGAAGGTTGAACGACTAAAGTTAGTCTTTCAGAGCTATCTGGTTTCAGAAGATGTTGCAAGGATTCCACAAGAAGTGCAGAAGGTTGCTAGGCGAAGCAATCCTTTCACTATGAAAAGAGGTTTCTAAGGGATCTGGGCCTGCAGATAAGCAATATGATTTAAAACTAAATCAAAGTGCTCAAACAGTGACAGAGAATGCATGTGTCTCTTCCGTAGTATTCAATACATCATTCCTTTTTGTCTCTCACAAATTACAGATGTTTGATACAAAAATAAGGCGGGGGTTGTACCATTTTGACCATCAGTTAAAGCGGTTTTAAACTCAGACAAAATATTCAATAAAAATGTGTTTTCCTACTTTTTATAACCCAGACAATTATCATATTTGCTTTTGTACACAAGTATTATTATTCATTTATAAATTATACGTTCCCTAAAGTTCAGTTTATTTACTTTGAAAGCTGCTGGTGCATTTTATTCATAACTGTTGTATTTCTATTGTAAATGCACCCAGTAATGATTTCTGAGTAGTGTTTCAGTTCAGGACTCATTGGCAGAGGTTCCTGCACAGTCAGAGAATGTTTACTTAATTGTATCTAGTGAAGAATGTAACACAAGATAAGGTTATCACCAGTTCGGATGCGGCTGCCCCTGCAGGAGAAAAAGTCAGTCCTGTGATTTAACCCTTTGAATGCTGTTTTACTGGAAAATAAAATGGTGTTAGTGTATTATATGCTGTAAATAATCTTTTAGAGCAAAGAAGAAATGCTGGGTTTTATACCACTTTAAAGAGGAACATTATTGAATATATCTCAATTAAATTGCCTATTTTTGCAACATTCATTTAAAATAATTTAGTCAATGTGTGCCTACTGTAAAAATTCACCTCACCCTCTTACATTCTTAAATTTATCAGTAGTGCTGGTATCTTTATTGCTGGCAGGGTGAATCCCTGAAGGATGTCCCCCCTCCCATCTATGTAGTAAGTCATCAGTTGATCTCTCTGGGACATAAGGCAGCATGGCATCATAACCTATAATTCACTTGAATTCACTGGAAGGGCAGCAATGTACATGCAATATGGGTGTGCAGAAATGTGGGCACTGGTAGAAGCCACTAGTAGGATATCAGCAAAATGACTGATATTCTACTATCATTCTGCCTAACCTTTCTCTCAGACCTAACCTCCCCCACCTTCTCCTAACACTAACCTACCCCTATTAACAACTAACACTAACTCCCCCCTACCCCACCTACAGCTAAAACATTAGTACTAATGTGACTCATGGCTACATAATACATTCTGATTCTTTCCATCCCTATGCCACTATTTGTGATGCTTCTGCTATCCTGTCACCTCTTGCACTCAAACTATCCACTGGGCACCACTATAGCCACAAATAATTGTCTATAATGGCGCCAAAATTCCCAAACGGGTGTGTGTGCCCATTTTTTCTGTTTTAGGTTATATACCAATATGCAGCAATTTTTATCTATAAGAAGGGTTTCCGATGTTGAAATTTGGAGAATTAACATGAATATGGGTATCCTGGATACTTTATTTATGTTCTGCTATGAGAATCAGAGTCAGAATCACCTTAATTCACCAAGGGCTTGATTCACAAAGCGGTGCTAACCTACTTAGCACGTCTAAAGTCTTTAGACGCACTAACCAGGGTGCTAAATAGGTTAGCACTGGATTTCTCAATCAGATCGCGCGCTAACTTTGCGCGCGCAAAGTTTTACGTGCGCAAAGTTTTATGCGCGCTAAGTCCCATAGGCTTTAATGGGCACTTTGCGCGGTGCGCCCTGCGGTCTGTGCAGTGTGCGCGTAAAGTTTTACGCGCGTAAAGTTTTATGCGCATAAAGATTTATGCGCGGAAAGCTGGTTTAGACGTGCTAAGGGGATTTTCACAGGCGTGCTAACAGTTAGCACCGCTTTGTGAATCAAGCCCCAAGTGTGACAAATGTCGCACTCAGAATTGTTTGTGGTTCACATTGCAATGGCAATAGAGCAAAGACAGGCAAGATGTTGAGGGTAGCGGGCTGAAAGGAAATTCTGAATCCGGCAGCCATTATTTGATAGGTGAGGCCTCTTTCAGATGGGCAGCTGTCAGCTGTTCTCATGCACTAGGCAGGCACTTGTTAGTGCTCAGTACCAATGGTAAACAAGCCCCCCCCCCCCCATAGAGTCACATCTGAGCTGGCCACATTCAGCCACGACAGCGGCATAGCAACACTGTGTTTTAAATCAAACCTTAAGCCAAATTCAGAATTAAAAAACAGATACCTATAGAGTCTTCCCGTTCCTCTCCTAGTCCCCTTGTTCCAGCGCCCCACCCCCATTAGCAGTCTTCGACCAATAGGTCAAAGACTGCTCTCTGCCACCAGGGGAGACTTCGGAAGTCTTCAGGAGCCCAAGTGCTCCTAAAGACAAACAGCTCCGTACTGCTCCTGCGCGAGCACGCACACTCGTGCAGGCACAGTACAGAGCCACCCATCTTTAAGAGCTCTTGGGATATGGAAGAATTCCAAAGCCTCCTGTGGTGGGAGATTTGAACGGCGGTGACGTGCTGGAACAATGGAACCGTGAGAGGAACTGGAAGGCTCTATATGACCCAGAGCCTTCCCTCTTCATAGGTACAGTGCTGCCCATAATTATTCATTCCCCTTGAAAATGTTGACTTAAAGGGATACTGTAGGGGGGTCGGGGGAAAATGAGCTGAACTTACCCGGGGCTTTTAATGGTCCCCCGCAGACATCCTGTGTTGGCACAGCCGCTCACCAATACTCCGGCCCCGCCTCCAGTTCACTTCTGGAATTTCTGACTTTAAAGTCAGAAAACCACTGCGCCTGCAAGCCCGTGTGCTTGCTCCCGCTGATGTCACCAGGAGTGTACTGCGCAGACACAGACCATACTGGGCCTGCGCTGTGCGCTCTTGATGACATCAGCGGGATCGAGGAGACGGCAACGCAGGCGCAGTGGTTTTCAGACTTTAAAGTCTGAAATTCCAGAAGTGAACCGGAGGCGGGGCCGGAGCATCGGTGAGCGGCTGCGCCAACACAGGATGTCTGCGGGGGACCGTTAGAAGCCCCTGGTAAGTTCAACTCATTTCCCCTGACCCCCCTACAGTATCCCTTTAAAGTTACTTTTATTCAACCAGTAAGTGATTTTTTGATGGGAAATGACATAGGTGTCTCCCAAAAGATAATAAGACAATGTACAAGAGGCATTATTGTGGAAAAAAACATTTCTCAGCTTTTATTTACATTTGAGCAAAAAGTGTCCAGTCCAAAATTATTCATACCCTTCTCAATAATCAACAGAAAAGCCTTTATTGGCTATTACAGCAATCAAAGGCTTTCTATAATTGCAGACCAGCTTTTTGCATGTCTCCACAGGTATTTTTTCCCATTCCTCTTCAGCTATGACCTCCAAATCTTTCAGGTTGGAGGGTCTTCTTGCCATCACCCTGATCTTTAGCTCCCTCCACAGATGCTCAATTGGATTGAAGTCAGGACTCTGGCTGGGTGTAACCCTGTAAAAGAGAGTATTGTGATGTGGAAGTGTAATGCACATGTGTAATGTGAAATTAGCATGTTAAGTGAGCTGTGCCTTTAAAAGGGGGAATTGTGAAGTAGGAATGTAATTTGCCTTTATTCTGTGAAATTGACATACTGTGTGCACTGCGCCTTTATCAGCAGTAGTGTGGAACCAAAACGGCACATAGATAGGCTCAAGCGGCCAGATAGTCACATAGCAGGGTTGTTAAGGCAACCGCATAAACAGAGAGGAGAATGTTCTGGAAGCTTCGTGTGAGCCAGAGCGGAGCAGAGCGAGACACAGCGCAAGAGCAGAGGGGCAGAGCGCGCAAGACCAAGCCTGAGGGAACTGTTTTAAATCAGTTCTCCTCACAGAGACAGTCAGTCAGGAGGCGGTGGTGAGGGAGGAAGGAGGCTGGTGAGAGCGACTGCAGCAGTCTCCCCATGAGGCAAAGCGGGGACCCGGCGGCAGTATAAAGACCAACAGCAGAGAGAGATGGGCAGCGGTGACAGAGCCAGGCAGTGACCAGAGGCCAAGTTGAGGTGACAGCAGGCAAGATCCGAGCTAGCGCGGAAGGAGAGAGATCCTGTCAGACCAGATGAGTATAGGCCTTGCACCAGCTTCAAGCCACAGCTGTGTTCAGAAAAGGGCTAGCGTTCAGTGGAGGTTTTCTGAGTATAGAGACAGTTAACCCAAGTTACTGAAGGACATATTCTGAGGAAAGTGGTGTGACTAGATTCTGCCTGTCTGATAAAGCCTTAAAGAGACAGCAATGTTGTGATAATAATCAGTTTATGGATGCAAGATAGTGCTGCCCTGCCAGATAACAGAGACTGTAACTAAGTACATTAAGCGTGGGTGCCTTCTTGTTATCAGGAAAGTGATCAGCCTCTTATAGCCCCCTCAGAACTAACACAGTCAGCCGCTCGCAGTAATCCTGACTCAGAGACATTGTTCCTGTCAATCTGCTTCAGTTCATAAGTCATCAGTTCATCAGTTTATCAGTTGATTTGTTCTGCAGTGTTTACTAGAGGCCTGATTTGAGAAGTGAACCAAAGTGTTATTTTGTGCTGATAGAGTACATGGCCTAAGAGAGAGAAAGAGAGCAAAAGCCGTAGAGATAAAGAGAACCTGTCAGTGAGAAATAACTAAATCTGTTAACCTGTCAGCATTAAAGAAGAAGATTGGAGGAGTTTCACTGCATCTTGTGTTACTAAGTGAACTACAGTGAAAAGCGGAGTGATATCTGACAGAGATAAAGAGTCAACAGAGTGGAGATACAAGTTTTGCAAAGATATCAAAATTAGAGCTTATTCAGCATAAAGTTCAAACAGCATAAGAAAAGAGTTATATTGAAGGAGTAAGATATTGATGGTATAGCTGGGTGCATTGGTCAATACTGTGATTTTCTTTTCTTTATTTTTATTTCTATAACCCTTTTTTGATTATTTGATTCTTTCTTTATTTTATTTATTATTTTGGGAAGCCTATTCAAACAAGTGGTGCCTAAGAGATACAGTAGTATGAGTATTACAGTATAAAGAGCAAAAGTCTGAGAGATTTTCTGCGTAAAGTGAACATTCTTTTGGATGCCAAATTGCCAACCAACAATACAATACAATAATACAATACAATAACATTTCTATAGCGCTTTTCTCCCATAGGACTCAAAGCGCTTAGGCTCTCTCAGATTCAGTAATTAGTATTCGCACAACAAAAGTTATATTTCTGCAAATGCCAGACTGAACAGGTGGGTTTTCAGTCTGGATTTAAACACGTCCAGGGATGGGGCTGTCCTGATCTGTTGAGGTAAGGAGTTCCAAAACGTAGGGGCAGCATGACAGAAGGCTCTGGGACCAAAAGTTTCCAAGTGGACTCTGGGTATGACTAGATTTTTAGAACCTGTGGATCTGAGAATGCGGGGATTGCTACGCAGCTGTAACATATCTTTCATGTATCCAGGGCCTAGATTGTTCAGGGATTTAAATGTCAGTAGGCCGATCTTGATTAGGACCCTCCATTCTATAGGTAGCCAGTGAAGGGAATGCAGGACTGGCGTTATGTGGCAGTGACGGGGTTGGTTGGTTAACAGTCTGGCAGCAGTATTCTGTATCAGCTGTAGGCGGTACAAGACCTTTTTTGGAAGGCCAGTGTAGAGAGCATTGCAGTAGTCCAGTCGGGATGTGATGAAGGCGTGGACTAAGGTTGGCAGATCTTCTGGGGGTATGAGGTGCTTGATTTTTGCAATGTTCTTCAGGTGAAAATAGGATGATTTCACCACAGCAGAGATTTGAGTTCTGAAGCTTAAATCCTCATCAATTAGAACTCCCAGGCTACGCACATGATCAGAGCTGCGTAGATCCGTGCCTCCTATTCCCAGTGGTGAAGACTGCAAGTTAAGTTGTTTTGTTATCATGCTCTGCCCTCCAATCAGAAGGACTTCAGTTTTGTCTGCATTTAGTTTCAGCCAGTTGTCATTCATCCATTGCTGTAGTTCACGTAAGCAGGCGTTTATAGTTAAAGTTGGGTCTGTCACACCAGGCTTGAAGGAAAGATATAGTTGGGTGTCGTCTGCATAGCAGTGGTATGTCAGGCCATGTTTTTGGATTAGTTTTCCCAACGGTAGCATGTAAATCGTGAAAAGCAGGGGAGAGAGGATTGAGCCCTGGGGCACCCCATACTTAAGTGTTACAGGGGTGGACAGGAAGGGCCCCATAGACACTTTGTGGGTTCTGCCACTCAAGAAGGATTGGAACCACTGAAGTACTATGCCATCAATGCCGCAGTATTCCTGTAGCCTGTTTATCAAGATGTCATGGTCAACTGTGTCAAAGGCTGCAGAAAGGTCTAGCAGTATGAGGATCGAGCACTCTCCTCTGTCTCTTGCCATGAGCAGGTGGTTGCATATTTGGATGAGGGCAGTTTCAGTGCTGTGGTGTTTCCTGAAGCCAGACTGGAATGGGTCATAACTGTTATTTTGTAGGATTCTGGCTTCTAGCTGGAGGTATACAGCTTTTTCAATTAGCTTGCCCAGAAAGGGGAGGTTAGAGACAGGTCTGTAGCTGGTCATTGCATCTGGGTCCAAGGAGGGTTTTTTGAGGAGAGGCCTGATGATTGCTTCCTTCAGTAAAGCAGGAAATATCCCTGATTGTAAGGAACAGTTAACAATTTTGAGGAATACCGGTACGAACAGGTCGGGGCAGTTCAACATGAACTGTGTTGGGCCAGGATCCAGGTCACAGGTAGTTAGGCGGACGTGAAGGAGGATGCTTGATGTGACTTCTTCATCAATTTCTTTGAAGTTTGACCAAGGTGTTACGTTGTCTCTGCTAATGGTCTTCGGCGCTATATTAGGCTCAGATGCTGTAAGTTGGATGGCGGACCTTATAGCGGAGACTTTGTCTGTGAAGAAATGGGCAAATTGGTCACAGAGGTCCTTTGAAGACTCGATATTAAGTTTTTGACATGCTGGGTTGCAGAGTTTTTCCACTGTGCGGAACAGTTGGGCTGGTTTGTTAACTGCATTTGCAATCTCTTGTGATAGAAAGGATGATTTTTTTCCCGTGATTACCTTTTGGTAGCTCTTCAAGTGGAAGATTAAGGCATGTTTGTCTTCTGGGGACTGAGATTTGCGCCACAGCCTCTCAAGTTTTCGGCCTTGTCTTTTCAGCTCTTTTATAGCGTTATCAAACCACTGTGCATGATGGTGTGGAGTAAGATATTTGGTGCGCAGAGGAGCAATGGTCTCAAAGGTGGAGGACACACATTTGTTGTATTTAAACACCAGAGTATCAGGGTCCAAGCTGGAGTCAGTCAATTCATCAAAGCTAAGGTTATCTCGGATATGTTGAGGTGTTAGCCCTGTTAAGCGGCGATATTTTATTTGATTCTTGACCTGGTGTTTGACGGCTGGTATTGAGAGGGAGAAGTGGATAGTGTGATGGTCTGACCAGGCAACAGGATTAATTTCCACGTTGGCTATTGACAGCCCAGTATGGAATATAAGGTCCAGAGTGTGACCTTTCCTGTGAGTAGCAGAGCTGATTGATTGGAGGAAGCCCAGTTCATGTAAGGCACGAGGTAGCTCTTTTCCAAATTGTGAAGAGGAGTCGTCCACCCATGTATTGAAATCTCCAAGAACAATCCATCTGGGGTGTTCCAGTGTTAGGTTGCATAGGAGGTCTACAAGTTTCTCAAGGAAGTCTGAGTATTTTTCTGGTGGGCGGTAGATCAGCAATGTTAATGTTTTCCACAGCTGAAAGTTGCACCCCCAAGCATTCAAACGAGTTGGTAGGACCTACAGTAAGTGGTCTGATTTTCAAAGCTGATCTAAAGCAAAGTGCAACCCCTCCTCCCCTGCGTTCTTTCCTGTTGCAGTATATCACGGAATAGTTTGTTGGCACAGCTGCCTCCAGGGTGAGGCCAACAGGTTCAGAAAGCCAGGTTTCAGTCAGGCAGGCCAGATCAGAAGACTCTATTAGATCATGTATGATTGCTGTTTTGTTGTTTATTGATCTGACGTTGCAGAGGACAGCCTTGATGGGGCTACCCTGGGAGTTGAGGTCTGAGATTGAGGACTCCAGGAGGGAACAGTCTCCAGATGTGTGGCTGTCATCTCTGCTGGATTGTGCTGGAGCTATTAGGGTTGTTGGCTGGGTGTACTCTGAACAAGTCCCATAAGGTTATGCTGAGCAATATAGCTTGGACTTGGTTACAAGGGACTGAGACTGTATAGGAATTGAATTGCTCAGTAGACCTGTCCCTACCCAAGCCCCTATACCTCAGTGAATGGTACTGTGATAAAAGGTGTTGTACTATAAAGTGGTTGATGATTGTACAAGAAGATCTGTTGTAGCTCAATTTTATTTATGTGTAACTTAACCTTTTTATCCCGCAGCTTTTACCGGTGCATCGGCTTTGAAGAGGAGAAGATTGTATTTTGACCTGTGATGTGCAAGGAAAGTGTATTTTTGTGTTGAAGTGTTGTTAGTTGATAAAAGTTACCAGTTGACCACTGTTAGGTCACGAATAAATCCTTGATATTTGCATCTGAGTCAGTGTCTGGTGGATTCCTCTCGGGGCCGAGTGCTAAAGGATAAATCGGGTTACATGGGCCACTCCAAAATGTTAATGTTGTTGTCTGCTAACCATTATTCACCACATTTGCTGTGTGTTTGGGTCATTGGCATGCTGAAATGTCCACTGGTGTCCAAAGCCAAGTTTCTCTGCAGACTGCCGGATTGTGTCGTTAAGAATTCTCATATATTGCTCTTTTTTCATGGTACCTTTTACTGTGATTAGGTTCCCTGGTCCATTGGCTGAAAAACACCCCCAAAGCATTAGGTTCCCACCACCGTGTTTGACAGTGGGGATGGTGTTCTTTGGTTGAAGGCTTCTCCTTCTTTACGCCAAATGAAGGAAACATCATTGTGACCAAACAATCTAATTTTTGTTTCACCTGACCATAATACAGAAGACCAGAAGTCTTGTTCTTTGTCCTGTTGAGCATTTGCAAAGTCTATTGCTTTAGAAAAGGACTCATATGATCGATGCAATCTCAAAATTACAAAAAATTCCTTATAGAAAAAGCTTTATTGACACATATACAAAAAGGTATATCCAAAAATAGAAAATATAAAAACACAGTTATTTAATATCAAACAGTGGGTCCTCATAGAGCCCTATGAGGACCCACTGTTTGATATTAAAGAACTGTATTTTTATATTTTCTATTTTTGGATATACCTTTTTGTATATGTGTCAATAAAGCTTTTTCTATAAGGAATATTTTGTAATTTTGAGATTGCATCGATCATATGAGTCCTTTTCTAAAGCAATAGACTAGTCATGGTGGGCAAGGTGGACTGCCCTTAAAGAGCACTGTGTTTTGATCCTTCACAACATAAAGGATCCTACCCAAAAATATCTTTTCAAAAATCGAGCATTTGCAAAGGCCAAGCGAGCTTTTATGTGCCTTATCTGGAGAAGAGGCACCCTCCTTGGTCTGCATCCGTTGAACCCAGCAGTGTGCCATGTCTGTTGGATTGTCTGCTTTGAGACATTGCCACCAGCAGAGCCCAGATTCACCAGGATGGCATTGGTGGTGATCCTTGGATTCTTTTTCACCTCTCTCACTATCCTCCTGGCCAGCACAGGTGTCACTTTTGGCTTCCGACCACGTCCTCTGAGAGTAGCCACTGGAACTTGAAAACAGTGGAGTAGCAATAGGAGGTACAGAGGTAGCAACCGCATCGGGGCCCTTGGGCTAGAGGGGCCCCAAGGAGCCCTCCCTCAAGTACAATATTAGCTTCCTATTGGTCCTGTGCTGGTAATAATCACTTCTATAGATGCTTTAAATAGTGGTAATCATTAACAAACTGTTCCCCATCCCCTCCTTGCACCTCTGACACTGTGAAAATCCTTGGCAGGTTTTGGTCCATTGAATCAATTGTTCTGTATAGAGTGCTTGGGTGGGGGGCATGTAAAATTGCACCGGGGCCCATAGCTCCTTAGCTACGCCACTGCTTGAAAACATTTAGACATGGCCTTGTAGCCCTTTTCTGACTTGTGCGCAGCCACAATGCGCAGCCGCAGGTCCTCAGTGAGCTCCTTTGTCTTAGCCATGACTGTCCACAAACCAACTGTAGAAAGCTGCAGTTTTTCACAGTTGCAGTTGAGTTGATTAAAACAGCTGTTGCCAATTAATCAGGGTAATTAGAACAGCACGGACTATTTGAAATGGTATAGAACTTTGAATTTCCCACAGACAGTGACAGTTTGTGAAAGGTATGAATAATTTTGGACTGGAAATTTTTTGCTCAAATGTAAATAAAAGCTGAGATTCTGAGATTTTTTTTCCACAATAATGCCTCTTGTACATCGCCATATTATCTTTTGGGAGACACCTATGTCATTTCCCATCAAAAAATTGCTTGCTGGTTGAATAAAAGTAACTTTAAGTCAAAATTTTACAGGGGTATGAATAATTATGGGCAGCACTGTAAAGGTCTGTATTTTTTTTTTTATTTAAATTTAGCTTCAGGTTTGCTTCAAGCGCTTCCAGGTGTGGTGGTGTTACAACCACCGCCAAACGCTGCATTTAAATTGCACTTGAATGGCACTTGTGGGCGGCACACGTGAGACTGAACTACTTGGCAAGTGCGTAACTCAGCCGTCCAGCTGAAAGAGGCCTTAGTTGTGTATACAGTAGCAAGAGCCATCAGCGGGTCAGAAATCAGAAACACTGCTGCTTTACATTAACTGGAAGTGTCATTCCTGTTGCACCTCCTGGGATTGCTACACATAGACAAAATTTCATTTTTGCCTAGAGTTACACTTTAAGCACCTGATATACAAGGTCTTCGGTTTACCCATGGGCCTTCCACTGACAGCTAACCATCTCTTTTACAGCTAGAGGGCTTAAATGTCATTCTTTATTGATCAGTCAAAATGAAGAACATCAGACATTAACCCCATACTGCAGGGCAGGCCAGGACTATATTCATATTCCACTACCCTGGCAGTGGCAGCAGAGGGGAAATAGTTAACCATACTCAAGGTTAATTTACTCTTCTTTGAAATGAAGGTTGTCTATGTCAGAGTCTCTCCCAGAGCCTGTAATTGCAATCAGACTGAGAAAAGAGTGAACAGTTCAAATAGGACAATCATTGCACTGCTCTTCCCTACTTGACATTTACTGTAAGTCCGGAGGATGGATGAGCTCTGCCATCAGACAGTGTTGGATTTCACATCCATCCCACAGCGACATGGTGCTGACTGTGCTGACATGATTTAAATAAGGTCACTGTCAGAAATAAGGGGAAAATCACACTGGTACAGTGATCACCAGGGTATTTCAGAAACAAATATCTCTAGCAGGCAGCTCTAGTAAAGCATAGCATAGTTGTCAAAGTAGTAGCAGTAGAAGCAGTTTTAAAATAGTGTTGTAAGATCTGGCCTGTGTGGAAAATAGCCAATTAATTTCAATTTAATGAAATGAATTATATGGTTTCATAACTCCCTATGAACTCTCGCCTTGCAGGACTGGGTCCCTGGTTGGAATCCCAGTTAGGTCACTATCTGCATGGAGTTTGTATATTCTCCCCATGTTCTGGTGGGTTTCCTTTGGGCACTTTGGTTTCCTCCCACATTCCAAACATGTACAGAGGAAAAAAAAGTGAATTGGCTTCCCCCTCAATTGGCCCTAGACTACAATGCATACACTACATGATACATACATAGACATATGTTATGGTAAGGATTAGATTGTGAGCCCCTCTGAGGGACAGTTAAGCGACAAGACAATATATACTCTGTACAGCGCTGCAGAAAATGTTGGTGCTATATAAATACTAAATAATAATTATGTTATTAATGTTGCAGAGTTCTTTTGTTTGTAATGTTAAGCTGGCATGCTGGAATTGAACATCTACCTTCATGCTCAGCTGGAGTAAATTCTATGCTATGCTATGTGCTACGCCACCGTGCCACCCAAGTATCATCTCTAGAGTATTTTCAGCTTCTGTTAGTTTTGGAAATTCATAGCTGGATACAAGCTGCAATGGACAGATACTTTATAAATTCAAATTTTCAAAAAAAAAATTGCAGACCACTGATATATTTTCAGCTACCTTAATTTAAACTGGAATTTCACATTATTTTATATAACAGAGTATGTTTGAACTCGATGGACGTATCCCTAATAACTATGTAATAGTTTTTAAAGGACTCCGAGCACCTCTCATAGGCATGACTTTAAGCCAGATGACTTTCAACAAAGTCATGCTATGACCCCCCAGAGGAGCCTCTTGCAATGGCCATGCATGTCACTTCCTCTTCCTGCTTCATTCAGTGATGCACTTCTCTAACAGAGAAGACAGGGGTGACCCGAAAGTTATAACATAGCCATGTAGAATGGCGATTCAGGCATCAAATAAAAGAGGAGAGCACAAGCTACAGAATGGTATGCATCTTTAAGTACTTTGCAGTACTGGCCGGAGTCTCTTTAAAGGCAAGCCCATGAGAGGTGCTTGGAGTCCTTTTAGAAAGTCTACACCCATTTTCACATGTTGAATGTTTCAGTGCCCCGTGGAAAGACTGATCCTTCCTTCCTATCCAAACAGGAAGTACATAAGTCTCTGCAGCAAAAATACAACTATAATAATAATTTAAAAAAATGTCTTTGTTCAGTTACTTAGATGTAAAATATATGTCTGTGTTGCTGTCACTCACTTGTTTCCCTTGTGACACCATTGGAACAAATATGATCCATTGTTGTTACTGCGGTGTGGGCTGTCAAATTCTACCCAAACAAATAACACAGCTTTTCACTCTTCCTTACTCTATCCTAAACTTAAAAAATAAATAGTGGTGGATAGTTTTCCAGATTAAAAAAAATATATATACAAAAAATATATATATACAAATATATATACAAATATATATACAATATATATACAAATATATACAAATAAAATATATAGATAGAATACACACATGTGATGATCCGCTCAGCTGGCTGCACAGGCAGACAGCTGTTTGACCATTCCTCTAGTCTGTGGGCTGCAGGTCTCTGGAAGAGAGACCTGTTTTTCCATTGCAAGTTTCTGGTATGTTCTGCTGCTGAGGAATTTGCATACATTCGTTATGTAAATCCCCTACCTGCCTCCTTTGATGACTGGCACATTCCTTCAGGGTTTGTTGAAACACTCCTAGAGTGTCAGCCATGCTATATCTTGTCAAAGTTATCTTAGAGTAATTCCTGGGACTGCACTAGGCAGTTTCCCTAGTGCAGTTAGGATTGCATATCTGTTTTGTTTGTCTGTTGCAATTGTCCTGTCCCAGCGGTGGTCGATAGGAAATCGTTCTGTTTGTCTTGCTTGGATCGCACTAGCCTCTAGCGGTAGCAGCTGTGGATCCTTCTGATCTATGTTCTTGGAGTATAGCTGAAGCAGCGGTTGCTACCAGCTATCTCATCTGCCTGTCTTGCTTGGATCGCACGAGCCCCTAGCGGTAGCGGCTGTGGATCCTTCTGATCTGTCTTGCCTGGATCGCACTAGCCTTGGGCTAGTGCTGTGGATCCTTCTGTTCTGTTTTCCTGGATCGCACTAGCCTCTAGCGGTAGTGCTGTGGATCCTTCTGATCTGTCTTGCCTGGATCGCACTAGCATTGCGCTAGTGCTGTGGATCCTTCTGTTCTGCTTTCTTGGAGTATAGCTGGAGCAGCGGTTGCTACCAGCTATCTCATCTTGGATCGCACTAGCCCCTAGCGGTAGCGGCTGTGGATCTTTCCTAGTTTATTTTCTGTTTTCCGTTTGTCTGTCTTGTCTGATACGAACGCTTGCTGTAGGCTCGGTGACGTAACCGCTAAGCAAACGCTCGCGTTCTTTGTTTTGTGTTTGTCTGTCGGTGGTTAGTTAGGCGTGCTTGTCTCTGTTGTGCTTAACACGCGGAGACCGCGCTATAAACGTGTTCACTGTTGCGAATGAGTGCGGTGTTCGCGTTTAGTTAGCGTTTGTTATTTTCGTTACTTCTCATTGTCGTTTGCTTTGCCTTTGCTCCTCTCGTGTTCTGTTCTGATCTGTCTTGTGTCACTTCTGGCGATCGCCCATCTCGCGATCGCATTCCTACTTTTGTTTCTGCTGATGTGTGTTCACCGTCGCAGGGTCGCGACTAGATTGGTGAACACACATTCATCCTGTACCTGTGCTCTTTCTCTTTAAAGAGAACCCGAGGTGTGTTTAAAGAATGTTATCTGCATACAGAGGCTGGATCTGCCCATACAGCCCAGCCTCTGTTGCTATCCCAAACCCCATTAAGGTCCCCCTGCACTCTACAATCCCTCATAAATCACAGCTGTGCTGTGAGGCTGTGTTTACATCTGTAGTGTCAGTCTCAGCTGCTCCCCCGCCTCCTGCATAGCTCCGGTCCCTGCCCCTGTTCCTTCCCTCCAATCAGCAGGGAGGGAAGGGATGCAGGCGGGGACTGGAGTTCTGCAGGAGGCGGGGGGAGCAGCAGAATGACACTATAGAGATAAACACAGCCAGCTCTGACAAGCTGTTTGTCAGCAGCGTGGCTGTGATTTATGAGGGATCCCAGGTTTGGGATAGCAACAGAGGCTGGGCTGTATAGGCAGATCCAGCCTCTGTATGTAGATAATATTCTTCAAACCCACCTCGGGTTCTCTTTAAGGGCTGTTCAGCCCTGCATTGTCTTGATCTGTACAATCCCCTGTGGCCGTGCAGCGATTGTACTCGTCTGCACTCCACAGCGCCATCTGCCGGTGGTAATTGCCCTCTGCTGGTGCATTGCACCTAGCCTGGGTTCACCCAATTATACGCTTGTGGAAGGTTTTTCGCTGTGTCAGTGCGCATCTCATGCGCTGACCACGAAAAAGATTCCGCAATCGTTACAACACATTTGTCTCTCTTGTATAGACATTCTTTAACATGTAAAATGTGTAACAGTATGCCAAATGAAGTACTATTTGAAATAAAAATGTTTGTCTATGGTGGCTATGTGAAAATCATTTTTATCTTGCATCAGCAGGGTCCCAGGCTTGATGATTGGCCAGTCTCAAGTTCATATATTCTCCATGGGCTTTATCTGGGCATTCTGGATAGCGTACTGGGTAAGGGCTCTGCTTCTGACTCAGAGGACCAAGGTTAAAATCTAGGCTTTTCTTGTTCAGTAAGCCAGCACCTATTCAGTAGGAGACCTTGGGCAAGACTCCCTAGTACTGCCTATAGAGTGTACCTAGAGGCTGCAGCTCTGGTGCTTTGGGTCCTCCAGGAGAAAATGTGCAATATAAATGTTGTATGTCTTATCTTGGTTCCTCAAACACACACACCAATATGTTCCTTTGTTTTTCACAAAAATGTAGCCTTAGACTATGGTAAGGACATTAGACTATGACAATGGTAGGGAATAGACTCTGAGCTCCTCTGAAGAGACAAGTAGCATCCTGATAAATGCATTGGACCATGCTGCGGAAACTGTCAACACACTTCATTAATTCAAAATAATAATAACTTAACTGAACTGTATTTGTGAATTTTTCCTCATTCATGCGTGACTAGCTGCTTCAAAACTGCCTTCTCCGATAGTCGTTTATAGACCTGTCATGCTGGATCCACCTCAGCAGACATTGCTGGACACCTCTGTACACTGTACACAAGCTGATCAGTCGCCTTGGCCCATAACATTCTATTGTGTGTACAAGGCTTTAGTCTCCAGTCTCTGACGTTTTAATTGTTTTATTGATCTAGTCATTACCTTTAGTGTAAATTTCAAATATTCCTGTCCTACTTATGGCAGTGACTCTGTCTTTTGCCTATTTAGGCAAAATATGAGGATTGTTACAAGAGGTGGCTTTTCCTGTATTAACCTGCAGCAATATGAGGAACAGTCCTCCAGCATACAGTATTACCCTCAAAGTGCCATCAGTGAGAATCAAGAACTGTCCAAAGGTAATACACAAAATTGGGATCCCTTCCAATTTTACCTAATTTGTCTCATTCTTCTATGTGTGGAAGTGTTTAGCTGATGAGTTTAAATAATGAGATTAGGGCAGCACGGTGGCATAGTGGTTAGCACACTAGCCTTGCAGTGCTGAGTCCCTGGTTTGAATCCCAGCCAGGTCAACATATGCAGGGAGTTTCTATGTTCTCCCCATGTCTGTAGGTGGTTTCCTCCGGGCACTCTGGTTTCCTCCCACACCCCAAAAACATACAGCTAAGTTAAATGGCTTCACCCTAAGTTGGCCCTAGACTACGATACATGCATATACATGTGACTGTGGTAAGGATTAGATTGTGATCCCCTCTGATGGACAGTTAAGTGACAAGACTATATACTCTGTACAGCGCTACGGAAGCTGCTGGTGCTATATAAATTATAATAATAATTAGGGATAACGTCTCATCTGTTTGATGAATGGAAGGATCCTTATATGCATTGATGGTTTCATCAATTTATCCAGATATTTAGGTTCTAGGTTAATAATCAATTCTATTAAAGCAAACATGACCTTAAAAATAAGATTCAACCTTTGTTGAAACCCTTCACTTCTGCTTTAAAAAATGTTAGTATTAATGACCAATATTAACTGAAATGACCTTTTACATTTGAATTTAAGTGCTCCTACACCTTGTTAATACAGACTCAATAGATTGTCAAGACGGAGAGTGTCAGAGCTTCTCACCACCAGTCATTAAGTTGTGGCAGGTGTGGAAAACAATGAACAATTGTTTATTCCTTGTCACTGTTAATCACTCATGCAAGATGAGGAAAATAACTGAACTGTCTGAACTTTGTATTGCACTAGTTTTCAGTGCTATACAGATTCCAGACTAGTAAACTTTAGAAACATATATATGCCTGTAATCTGAATTGAAAAGGTTATTCAGTGAGATTAAAGTGAAGTGAAAAAATGTATTTGCTGCATTGACACATGTTTATAGAAAATCTTTAGCAACAGTGGAATTTCACTTAAACAGCATCAAACAAACCAAACTAATAGCAAGGTTACATTTCTAAGATATCCGTTGCAGTCCTTTTGAACCCCAATGGACCTAGTTACTACCAATACCTTTGGGTAATGGAAATGCAGACACACTGCAACAAACAGTTGTAATATAGTTAATGTAAAATATACATATGCTGTTCTTAGCATAACAGCAGCATAATCAGTACAGTCAGTTTAACCTCCGTGGTTTCTGCCTGTCTGAATATAAGCAGATTGACCTAGCCCTCATTTATACTGCAACTAAATGGGCATGTTCATGTTCCTGTGTTGCGATGGACAGCATTATCCCATCCTAATGTGTTGTCTGACTCTGTAGTGTGTTTCTGAATAATGCATTTTGACCAGATTTGAAGAGGAGAAGAAAAGGAAGAAGGGAGCAGTAATGGAAATGAGGGAGTAGTGAAGCTTGTCACTGTCTGTTTATGTATACTCTTACTGAAGGACTATGCTAAAAGACACAGGAGCCCAGCTTCCAGATAATGATGACGAGCTGTTCTGCTTTTTATTGTAATGGGGTTATATGGTATTTATATGCTATTCAAAAAGCTGAGGTCCTTAGGTGAGCGTGTTTTTTTTTTACTTGCTTCTCTGCCCAAGATGTCATGCAAGGCAGAAAAGCAATGATACCCCTCATTAAAGAGACTCCGTAACAAAAATTGCATCCTGTTTTTTTATCATCCTACAAGTTCCAAAAGCTATTGTAATGTGTTCTGGCTTACTGCAGCACTTTGTACTATCACTGTCTCTGTAATAAATCAATGTATCTTTCCCCTGTCAGACTTGTCAGCCTGTGTCTGGAAGGCTGCCAAGTTCTTCAGTGTTGTGGTTCTGCTATGAACTCCCCCTTTCAGGCCCCTCTCTGCACACTGCCTGTGTATTATTTAGATTAGAGCAGCTTCTCTCTTCTCTCTTATCTTTTACAAGCTGGATAAATCCTCCTCTGAGCTGGCTGGGCTTTCACATACTGAAGAATTACAGACAAGGGCAAAGCTATTTGCAGAAAGAAACAAGCAGCCTGACACTTCAATGCATGAAAGCTGCAGGGGGAAAGAAACACACAAATGATCTCTTGAGATTCAAAAGGAAGGCTGTATACAGCCTGCTTGTGTATGGATGTATTTTCTATGTGTGGACATACTGTACATCAACCTACTTCCTGTTTTGGTGGCCATTTTGTTTGTTTACAAACAAACTTTTTAAAACTGTTTTTGACTACTTTTAATGCGGCGGGGAGCGGCGAAATTGTGACAGAGGGTAATAGGAGATGTCCCCTAACGCACTGGTATGTTTACTTTTGTGCGATTTTAACAATACAGATTCTCTTTAAGCTAAATTTGACAAAGCAAAAAGTAGTAACATACAAAAACAATGACAAAACAATGTTTATCTGTTAACCTCCCTGGCGGTACGCCCGAGCTGAGCTCGGGCTATGCCGCGCAGGAGGAGATCTCAGCCCCTGGTGGGGCGATTTTCACCATTGAATGTGCTGTACGTGCAGCTAGCACTTTGCTAGCCGCGCGTACAGCTTGATCGCCGCCGCTCTGCGGCGATCGCCCGCACGCAGCGGCGGAAGAGGGCCCCCCCCGCCAGAGCCCTGCGCTGCCCGGACCAATGAGTTCCGGGCAGCGCTATGGGCTGGATCTGAGGCTCCTGACGTCAGGACGTCGGCTGACGTCCATGACGTCATTCCGATCGTCGCCATGGCGACAGGAGAAGCCAAACAGGGGAGCGCGTTATATACGCGTTCCCCTGTTTGCTATTGTTGCCGGCGACGATCGAACTAGAGGGACACATGCGCCCTCTAGTGGAGTTTCATGTAGCTACCACTCTGGTAGCTTTGCATAAAACATTAAAAAAAAAAAATTTGGATTTCTGCAATTTTTGCAGAAAAAATAAACTGCCAGGGAGGTTAAAGCAAACCTGTGAGAAGGGATGAGCAACGGATAGAATCCGAATTACTTTGATTCAGATTTTATCCTTCTAATTAATGCACCAAAACGTATGTGCGGGGTGTTAAACTTACCTAGCAGGCGTCTTCTATAACCATTTCAGCCCGCCCGGATTTTTCACCTTTCACCTCCCATTCATTCGCTAATAACTTTATCACTTCTTAACACAATTTATTGATTTTTCCGCCACTAATTAGGCTTTCTTTGGGTGGTACATTTTGTTAAGAATTATTTTTTTATAAATGCATTTTAACAGGATTAATAAGATAAAAATTGAAAAAATTCATTATTTCTCAGTTTTCATCCATTATAGCTTTAAAATAATCCACGCTACCATAATTAAAACCTATGTATTTTATTTGCCCGTTTGTCTCGGTTATTACACCATTTAAATTTTGTCCCTATCACAATGTATGGCACCAATATTTTATTTGGAAATAATATCTGTTTTGCGTCCATCACTATTTACCGGTACAAGCTTATAATTTAAAAAATGTTTGTAGTATACCCCCCTTCAAATGCATATTTAAAAAGTTCAGACCCTTAGGTAACTATTTATGTCTTTTTTTTTTTAATTGTAATTTTTTTTTTCCATTAAAAATTTTATTTGGGTAATATTTTGGTGTGGGAAATAAACAGTTAATCTTAATCTTATTATATGTGTAAATCGTAATGTAAACTATATGTAGATGTAGTTTTACTATTTGGCCACAAGATGGCCACCTTGAGTTTTTTTTCTCCTTGTGCTTCTCGCTAAGCGGAAGCAAAAGGATGACGCGGAAAATTTTATTGGCAGAAAGACTGAAGCCTCTAGTAAGAGCGCTTCGGTTTTTCTGCTGGGGACACGGATCGGTGATTGGGAATCATGTTCCCGTTCACTGATCCCAGGGTTACCGGGGGACAGCTCGGAGGCGAGCCTGTGATCGTGCACGGGAGCGCGCCGAAGCGCGACACCACAGCAGAGCAGCCGCCTGGACGTGAGCATCACGTCCGGGCGGCTGAAATGGTTAACCCGTACCACAGTGCCCCCCACGCTGTGTTCCAAGCAGCGTCACGTGACTACAAATACTTCCTCCTTCCGGGTTAATTTCCCATTACAGCAGTATTAATTAGAAGCATTATTCCCCAAATTCCCCATTATAGCAGTATTAATTAGAAGCAACAAATTGTAATAAAGAAGACATTTAAAAAAAGTGCTAAAATAAATTAGCCTGTACACTTGCAAGCCTCTTAATAAATTGGCTGCTAAAGGGTTATTACACCAGTGCAGTGGTACGTGGGTAAGGTCGTAACTATAAATTATGGGGATTCCCAGCAAAACTTTGATCAGCCCCACAATGTTTATACCCTTGGACTTGCCAACCCCTTGTGACCCTCACAGCCTGGGGCCCATTATTCAAAGGTCATAAAACAAGTGTGGACATCAATATAAAAGGGAAACACGAGAGCCCAATATAGTGCAGTATGTACAGGATAACGTGTAAATGATAAACAGTGAGATATATACACTCACAGACAAGGGTTACCACTCAGGCAACCACTGTAAATGCAGGTGAGTAGATTAAACCTGTCCTCACTCAGGATTAAGATGTCGCTCTCTGTAGATCGGGAAGGTAGGGGTAGGTCACCCCTCCACCAGGGGTGGACACAGTGTATTTGCTAGAGAACAGAGGCGCCAACAGGATAAAAAGTGATAAAAACTTTAAAATTGCTAGGGAGGCAGTGGTGGACTTACCTCCGGAAAGCAGACATGAACAACTGTCTGAATCAAACAATTTAATTTATTAAGAATAACCCAAGAAATGCAACACGTTTCGCAGGCACAACCCGCTTCATCAGGCAATAGAATAGGGGACAAAAGACAGTAACTCGGTAGAAACACAAGTAGCGCCTCTGTCTGGACACCACAGAGTGTGGACATCATTCTTTTCACACCCGTGCTAAGTGTAGTCACAAAAACACCTGACCTGAAGTATGAACCCCCTTTATCAGAGAGAGTGAAGTAGTAGTTGGGCCCCCCTTACATCTCTGCCCCCCCCCCCCAGTTGCAGGGACTGCTCCCCTCTAGTTATGCCCCTGTACCTGAGGCAATTTTTAGTGTGATGTCCACTTGTTCAGAGTTCCATCGTAATGCCTCTCTAAAACACCACTAGATCCTATCTGTCTAAAATGTATTTTTTCCACCAATAACTATCCAAGATTTCTTTTTTCCTTTTAGACAACACAGGCAATGAGAATTGTGCAAAGTGTACTAACCTAGATCAATGAATCGGAAATTATAGTTTAAGACAAAATCTCATTGCTACGAATAAGAACATTATTTCTGTTTATTCTCTATTAAATACACAGTAATGTGAGTTTATTTAATAGTTCCATGAACTGCCGATCAGTCAGTTTTTTTCGTATAATGCATATCGACTGTTTCCCCCAGTCATTTGCTGTCTGAAAAATTCAATAAAGAGTGCGTGGAATACAAATAAGGAAATGTCATCTTGGATCGGTCAAGGGCAGAGGTGAGACCCCTTAGTGCTAACAAGGGGAAGATTCACAGCTGTGCCCCCCTTTTATGTGCGCTTTACATGAAAAGAGCCAAGCCTGGAAAATCAAGACTGGCTTATTACCAGACTAACCGATGGCCTAAAATAAGCGCGCACACCAGGGTGTTCCCCTGGGTTATAAAAAGCCTATTAATAATTCACATTATTTTTTTAACCGCTTGCATTTTTCTGTAAGACCATTACATGCAAAATTAACGATCACATAAAGTGTCAGAAGAGCACCATCCATACAAACAGCTATAGGAATACATCGGAAGCTAAATACGCTTTGCTTCAAATTCTATGAAATTGGTTGCTACACATTGAAATCTATGATGTTCTACGTCATATTCATTTATAGAATGGCCTATTAGGAGCATAATAAGTAGCATCATTTTAAGCCCCCATAAGCAGGTAAAAGGGGAGGAGGATCCTTTCTTCCCATATATACTACAAAGAGAATAAAATAGCATATTTCATCAAAAGAAGGAACAGACAGAGGCAGATCATAATTACAAACATTCATGCGGTGCATGCACTGCACTTGGCCATATAGCTGGCTTTCATTAAATCTTTAGGGTGGACCCCCATGAATAAATGCTTTAATTTTAGATTTTGAAAGAATAAAGCAGATGTTTAAAGTAGGATTACACTCAAAATGAATTTTTGCTCTAATGCATGAAACACAGTAAATATGAATACGACATACTATAAGACTGCTCTGATGTCATTTGAATGCATATTAACACCTCACTGAAGTTAACTGATATAATTGCCAACTGCAGGTACATTATCAGATTGACTCCTAATGCAGTAATTAGTGAACAAATAAAGGAGAGAAAGTTATCTGCTTACACCCCCCCCTCCCCCAAACCAGATGCAGAAGGAACTTTTCTACCTTGTTTACACAGTTCACTAAAATCTAGTAATGCTGGAAGCAATGCAAGCTTATCAGTTAGCAGCTAAATGAGGTAAACAGCTTGTGTTTTAACCCTTTCAGTACCTTGAAAAAAAGTCAGATGAGTTAGCTGTTAATTTTATGCTGTGTTAAAGCAATCCTGAAGTGAATTTAAAATTAAAAAAGATACTTACCTTTGGAGATGGAAGGCTCTGGGTCCTATGAAACCTTCCTATTCTTCTCAAGATCCCCTCCTTTTAGCGCCATCACTGGCGGTCAAATCTCTTCTCGGGGAAAGCTTCGGAAGTCTTCGGGAGTCTGAATGCAGGCGTAGTGCGGAGCCACCTGTTTTCGGGAGCACTCGGGCTCACAAAGACTTCCGCAGCGGCACAGAGCAGTGTTTGACTCATTGGTTAAGGACTGCTAATGGGGGTGACAGAGCTGGAACGAGAGGACCGTGAAAAGAAGGGAAAGGCTCTATAGGACCCAGAGCCTTCCCTCTCCATAGGTAAGTATCTTTATATTTGTTTATTTTTATTTATTTTTATTCATTTCAGGATTGCTTTAATGCTTTAGACCATAGATGAAATTTGAGTATAAAATTCCACTTTAATGCTGATGGTTCATTACGGAGATTTTCTGAAAGAGTGACAAACACACAAAGTTATGGGCAGTTGTCCATTGGGGAAATGCACAGCAAATATAAGCTTACAAGCCTTATTAACCCTTTTCCACACAAATGGCTTGTGTTGCCCATAGTAACCAGGACGTCTATGGCACCAAAGGAGTACATGGTGAGAGCCTGTTGCATCTCGGTTTTGTGATGCTGCAGGCTAGAGCAGAAGAGATGCAAAAGGCTTAGGAATAGGGATGGTTGGAAAATTTCCATGGAATACCAATTTCAGAGTTTCCTATCAGAAATGAGGTTACCACAGCATCAATCGGTACTCAGAATTGGAAATCAGAAAAAACGTGTAAAGGCCGCATTACCACAACTTGGTAATTTTAGCCAAATAACAGAACTCCGAATCATTGGACCAATAAGAGAATGTAGAATTTTTCTGTGAAAATTGGATTACCGCAGTCATTTTAGATCAATCACTTCTGAGTCAACTCCAAAGTATTTGGCTGATCAGAGAATGTAAAATTTTACCATGCTAATCGGAATTCCACAGAAATATTCGGCCAGTCACAAGACTCGGAGATACTCGGTAGTATCCAAGTCCTGTGATTTGTTTATAATTACTGTGACAATCCGATTTTCATGGATACATTCTGTATTCTCTTATTGGTCCAATACTTCTGACTCAAAAGTATTTGGCCACTCTGAGCATTCAGAAGTATTTGGCCAATCACTGAATTAATTTGGAAGTGTATCCTGGATGTACGCATATTAGCACACATCTGCAAACTATATGAATGTCTGAAGAATTTTTTTTTTTTTATAAATTAACTAACTTTATTAACAAAATGACAAAAAAGACTTTCCTCAGAAATCAGATTTTGGAAATCTGCAGAATCAGTACTAGTCGTTGGCGGTATTTTATTGACAAATCGTGAAAATATCACCAAGGAGAAAACTTATGAGAAAAAGGGAATTGGATTAGGCCCAATGACCCATATGCAATTAACTTTTTCTTCTTAGTTTTCTCCTAGGTGATATTTTCAGAATGGTCAATGCAATGTCTTTTAAACCAAAGTACTCAAAGTACTTTTTCACCTACTTTTTGGTACGTTTTCAGTTGCAAAGTGCTGAAAAGTTATTTTAAATAGAAGATGAAAAAATATTTCCTAGGAGAAAACTCAGGAGAAAAAGTTAATTGCATATGGGCCAATGTGTATTTTGGGTGATAAGTGTCCACACAATCTGCTTGTAGGTTGTTCCATTGTCATTTACAGACCATTCCTAGTTCAAGAGGATGATTGGGGCACTGTTCCAGCGCCTTAGCAAAGAGGTCTATTTTTGTTTTGTTTTTTCTTTGGCTTGTTCCTAGTTTGTTATCTACTGTTTGCTGCAATCTGACCTTTTACTTTATATCAGCAGATATGATTGCCACTGCCCTCACCATCCATATGTTGTTCTGAATACTTGCATACCCTCTACCTGGCTATATTCATCTCCTAGTGCCTAGACCTCTTGTCTCTCCTCAACGACAAAACAGCTTTATGAATTGTTGCAATATCTCTTCTGCTTGCAATTACTGCCAGTTTAATGATCCAGGTACTGCCCTCAGTAGCAGCTAAACGCTACCCCTTGATTATTTTCAATGTCCTTGTTTTTGCTAGTGACAGGAAACATCCACACCCTGATGAGACATCCCTCAAACAATACATACCCAAGACTTTACTGCCATGGATCTGGCTTGAAGCTTAGGACAAAATGTGATCGTCAGCTGGAAGACGAGAGATTTCAGATGCCAATACAGTTCTTTTGATCACCGCTGTTATTAACAGTGTATAGCAATGCCACTCCTGTATTGCATAATGGGCACACTGCAGCCTGTCAGTATGAAAGGAAAGTGCCCAAGGTGTTTTCACAGCAAAAAATGTCTATAACTCTAGATATCGGATTAATACTATGTATATCCATAGGTGTTTATTAATAAATAAATGCATGCAAATAATGCAGTAAACAAAATACGCATAATCAGTGGCGGCGCCAGGGGGGTGCTCAAGCACCCCCTAAATTTGTCCAAGCACCCCCAAAGCACCCCCTGGCGTGAACTGACTTCAAGCGTCTAAGAGACGCCGAGTCAGTTCACAGCTGCAGCCCGGAGCAGCAGGCAGGGCTACGGTAAGATGGCCGCCCGAAGCCCTGCTCTGCAGTCTGCAGTGCAGGGCTTCGGGCGGCCATTTTCCCGTAGCCCTGCTCGCCGGGGAATGCAGGCTGCTGCAGGAAGGAAGAGGATCGTGGGAGCTGAGCTGCGCGCCACAAGGAAGTCGGGAGAGGAGGAGGTCGGAAAAGGTGGAGGTCGGAACAGGAGGTCTTCTGACTAGGTGAGTAAATGGGTTTTTCTTTTCTTTTTCAGGTGGTGCTGCTGATTGTGGTCAGAACTGCTGAGCATTGTGCATATTGGGGTCAGATCTGATAAGGATTGTGCATATTGGGGTCATATCTGAGAAGGATTGTGCATATTGGGGTCATATCTGATAACGGTTGTGCATATTGGGGTCATATCTGATAAGGATTTTGCATATTGGGGTCATATCGGATAACGGTTGTGCATATTGGGGTCATATCTGATAACGGTTGTGCATATTGGGGTCATATCTGATAACGATTGTGCATATTGGGGTCATATCTGATAACGATTGTGCATATTGGGGTCATATCTGATAACGGTTGTGCATATTGGGGTCATATCTGATAACGGTTGTGCATATTGGGGTCATATCTGATAACGGTTGTGCATATTGGGGTCATATCTGATAACGGTTGTGCATATTGGGGTCATATCTGATAATGGTTGTACATATTGGGGTCATATCTGATAACGATTGTGCATATTGGGGTCATATCTGGTAACGATTGTGCATATTGGGATCATATCTGACAACGATTGTGCATATTGGGGTCATTGAACGTGTTTTTTGTTCAAATCTGCTCACATTACGTGTATTTTCTTGAGAAAACCTGCAAAATTATGTGAATTTTCTGGGGAAAGGGTCACCAAAACTTGGGCCCTCTGTCTTTGCGTTGCACTTTTAAAGGGAACCCGAGGTGAGAAAAATATTGAGGCTGCCATATTTATCTCCTTTTAAGTAATACCAGCTGCCTGGCTGCCGTGTTGGTCCTCTGCCTCTAATTCTTTCAACCATAGACCCTGAACAAGCATGCAGCAGGTCAGGGGTTTCTGACAATATTGTCAGAACTGACAAGATTAGCTGCATGCTTGTTTCTGGTTTAATTCAGTTCACTACTGCAGCCAATAGATCAGCAGGGCTGCCAGGCAACTAGAATTGTTTAAAAGGAAATAAATATGGCAGCCACCATATCACTCTCACCCTGGGTTCACTTTAAATTACAGTTAGCCCCGCCCTCATCCGGTCATGACCACGCCCATTTTCCCCCCGCGGCGCACTTAGCGCGCCGCAGGTTGTAGCCACACCCATTTTTGCAGGTCGTCAGCTCCCCCGGAAATTGGTCCAGCACCTACATAGCACCCCCTAAAAAAAAATCCTGGAGCCGCCACTGCGCATAATATAAATTATGCAGCATATAAGCATGCAGTGCTGGAATCATGCACAGTGTCTATTTTCTGCTATAGTCAGGGACATCTGGAGACACTGGGACATCATAAAAAAACAGTCAGTTTATAGCAAAGTGGCACCCTGAAAACCTGGCCCTGGATGCTATTTTCATTGCCTTGTCCTCTCTCTAAGGAGTGACTTCAACAAGTCGTTTTCTTGAGGCGCTGATCCCTCATTTAACTATGCAGCAATACTATGCCTGGCTTCCTAGCATCCTAATAACATTTTTTATGGTACCAGTGAATGATAATCCTTAATTGATAGCTTTTCCAACTGTTGTCAGATGATTTATCTGGAATATATTCGGCACTGGAACATAATTGCATTAGCACTGCCGCTGATTTATCGCTTTTCTTCCACAGTTACTAGGCATTTAGGACTAATTATTTCTTAGGTCCAGTTTGGCTTTAGACACATGGTAAATCATCTCTGTATTATATGACTAATATAAATTAGACTCTTTTATTCCTAATGCAACAGAATGGGGCCAAAGATTATTTGTCTGATGAGGAATTGAAAAATAACTGAAATAACAAATAAGTTATTGAATCTGTTACAACATGGGAAAAGCTAGATGGAAGATGAGTGTTAAAGATTTTTACCATTGCATAAGCAGTAAGATAAGTAGATCTATTCATTTCAACATCCAATGGAAATTGGGCAGATCGATAGCTGTCAAGTGTCCACTTCACTGTCATGATAAAGTCTAATATGAAGTGAAGTTTATATTAAATACAGAAAGCAATTAATCCCGATTGTATTCAGTCAACTCAGTATTATTTAGAATGATATTTAGTCAGCTGAGTGATAACAAAAGAAACAAACTGATTACTGCAGCATACAGCAGCTTACCACACAAATGATCAATTAATGCTATATTACATTTAGCTCACATGTGAGCCATTGCAATACAACTAGTCATTACTTATTGGGTGCTGCAGCAGCTACCTGAGTCTTCTTGCTTGGTTACTGTGACAACCACCCGCCAATCCAATCTTGCTGGGCCACAGTTGCCATGCAGGTCTCATGCACTGGAGACTTCTGGAAGCAAATCCACAGTGAGCACAGTAAACTTTTAAGATTGGTTGGTGGGCCCATACATGATACAATCTCAATTGTATGTACAATCAGTATAATCAAATTATCGATTTCACACTGGAAATCGATGGTAATGTTGACACAACTGTCCGGATTGTCAGATAAGCAGAAACAAAGGCAAGACTGGAACGATTCAATTGTTAGTTTTATTAAAAAACTATACACACAAATATACTTTACAGTCGACAGGTAAATATACCTGCCAGTCGGACAGACTGGGTTTATAGAAATGAGTAAGGGCCCACTCACACTAGAAGCGCTTTTCTGAGCGTTTTGCGATTGATTAGTGTTTTTAAAATCGCTCCCATTCACTTTCATTTTAAAAATCGCGGGAAAACCGCCGCAATTTTCATGTACGCGATTGCGAAATCGCATTGATTTAATGAAAGTGAATGGGAGGGATTTAAAAAATGCTAATCAGTCGCAAAACCCTCAGAAAAGCGCTTCTAGTGTGAATGGGCCCTGAGAGCTGAAAAATGAAATAGAAAGTCTATAATACAGTTCAAAATAACATTATTGAAAGTCCTGAAAAAGGAAAAAGTCTCTGGTGATAAGTAATCCAAGATAGTGAAGGGGCCCGTTTCCAGTGGGCGGGTCGTTGATGGAATTGACCCCAGTTGAAGACAAAGTCTATGTCCCTTGCTTTTTACTCCTGGCTGCAGTTGGGAGGGGTTATGACATGTATAAGGACATACGTCCAAGAGAGCCAAAAACTGGCAGGATTCTTGTTCTGCCTGTCTTTCAGTGTCCGTAGGGTCAATGCAAACCTAGATTGCATATTCACATCAGCATAATTTTATGAATCAACAACAACAAGGAAATGCTTGGCACTACTGACAAGTTATTGCTTCATTCACTTTACTTCACAAAGCATGCATAAAGAGTCCATCTTGTGCATAGCATACAGGGGCGTACCTAGAAATCCCCGGGCCCCCCTGCAAAAAAAAAAAATCCAGGAACCGTCCCCCCTCCCCCACCTCAGGCTCTCCTCTCAGCGCTCCCCCTCCTGGACTGGCAGCGGGCAGCAGCGGGCAGCAGCGGCGGCGGCAGGCTGAAGCTGAACACATTACCTCCTTCTTGCCGGAGGTCTTCCGTTCTCTAAGAGCAACTTCCTGTTTACACAGGAAGTTGCTCTTAGAGATCGGAAGACTTCCAGTGAGAAGGAGGTAATGTGTTCAGCTTCAGCCTGCCGCTGCCACCAATGGAGGGAGGCAGAATAGGAAAGTACACCAGTGATGTGACGTAATTAAAAAAATGACACGTGACAAAAAGTGTGGAGAATGGAGCACTATCCTGTTAAAAAAGGATACCGTGCAGAGCATAAAAATATATTAAAATGCATTAAAGGAGGTGGGCGTCCTTAAAGAGGACCTCCCACATAGGGCTATAGGAAAGTTACTGGAAATAGAAAAGGAGAAGGGCCACAAAATATTCATGCGGGAAGCTGCAGTCACCGAAATTGGCAACAAATGCAAGGTGAAAGAATAAACATAATTGGATAGGGATACTAGAACCTGTGAATGGGACCGCCATCTAATGGTGGCGGAGACATTCACATTGGTCCCGGGTGACTACGCCTTTTGCGCAACACCACTCCCACCAGTGGCATTATACACGGTTGCAGCTGTGACAGCATCTCCTGATTCCCAAAGATAAAAAAAGTTGCAGTGACTGCAGTTTATCTGCAAATAACCAAAGGTGGCATTCAAACAGGGTAATACAAAGGCCATGCTGAGTTGAGAGTGAAGTGAGTTTAAACTGAGTTTAGGCGTGATAAGGGGCTTTTCACAGGCGTGCAAACACTTTGCACCGCTTTGTGAATCAGGCCCAATGTCTTTGTCACTCCAACTTCCATTTATACTGAAACTTAAGGAGCCAACACTTAAAGCATGCAAGTGAGTTTGTCAGTTTCAAGCTATTTCAGACAATTTGTGGGTTCTTATAATTATTTATTATAATTGTATTTTTTGTAAAAGGTACCAACATATTTGTCCATTTCTGTATACCTCAGTACAGTCCAAAGATGATGTATAGGATTTGTACCTTTTTTAACCCTTGCTTTTAGCGGCATAGCTACAATTCATCAGGTCCCAGCAAAACTTTTATAGTTTTATCAGGTCCCCCAATGTCCACATCCCTTTCCTTGTCTGTACCCTTCATGGCCATGGGGAACACCTCACAAGGGTCATAAATCAAGCATGGCCATCATAATCTTCTTCACACCCATAAAAGTGTAGCCACAAAAAAAAGGATCTGGAGGTTAGCTCTGGGCCCCCCCTACAATCGCAGTTACTGCTCCCCTCAAGTTACGCCCCTGCTTGCTTTCCAATGTGCTTGGCAGAGCCCATCCATAGCATTTCATGTTGCAACAATGATGCCAAAAAGCTACAGCTGTAGAGATATTTTAGCACACACTATGGCAGCACTGAATTCAGCTGGAAGCAGCGCATGCACGGGTGCTGGAGAAATGCTCATGCATGTATGAAAAAAGAATGTAAAATTAGAAAGCAGAACTTTAAGCTCCACCCAGTCAAATAAACTCTTATTATTATCCCTATCTTTAGGTACACTGCAAACCTACAACACGTTCACTTAGCTTTTCAGGGACAATACAACTAAAATAAAAATTCTGCACTTATACAAGGTACTAATTAATCTATTTCTGATAGCTGTGACATATACATGGAAATGTTCATCTCACATTCTGTAGTTGTGACTTGTTTTGCTGTGTACAAATGAAGCCCATACATCTGCTAGAACAGCTTATGAATCTGTATGGGGAGAGTGCAGGAACCCCCTCTGGAGAACTGCACTTGACCTTGCTGAATGGACCGGGCAATGCCCCCAATAAAAAACTTTATTAGAAGCTAATGGAACGGAACAGTAAGAGGTCACAAAGGATACACAAAGCTGTGATAAGAGATCTGTGTGCTTTGCCAGCCAGGCAGTCCACAACAATCATCAAAAATAGACATAGCCTGTAGATAGGAATTTCAAGAAATTACAAGAAATTTCATAGCCTTGCAGACAGGTAGAGAAGCCTGGCGCGCGCGCACACACACACACAACACACACACACACACACACACACACACACACACACACACACACACACACACACACACACACACACACACACACACACACACACACACATACACACACACACACACACACACACACACACACACACACACACACACACACACACACACACACACACACACACACACACACACACACATGAACTGAGTCTCCTGGAGGGAGCAATGAGTAGATAATAAAAAGGCGCCTGGAATTTGGGGCGCCCAAGAAAGGTAATTTTTTTTTATTTACATTTATTGTACAATTAAAGTGTAAAGGAGGATTGTAAAATATCAGTATTAAATACCGATATTTTACTATAGCTAACCCTAACCCCACTCTCAAGATATGACACCTAACCCTAACTGTCTCCCCTTGCACAGACACCCTTCCTGACGCCTAACCACACCCCACCACACATACACATAAACACCCTACCTTATGAGGAACCCTAAATACAATGCCCCCCTCTCCCCCACACAAACACCCTACCTGACACCTAACTTTAACCACCCCAACCCCCCTCATGGCTAACCTTAACCACCCCTCTGCTGCCAATCGCCGCCCCCCACCCCCTGCCACAGGTTACAACAAAAAAAACACACCATTGGCACCCATTGAAATAGCAGCATTGACGTATAATTTAGGTGTTGTGGCACTTGACCCAGCACCTGTTATTTATCAGGTGTCGCGGGCCTCCAAATTTGTCCTCAATACCACTATTTCACTAGGTGCCTATGGCGACATCGAAACTTCCACTGCTAGCACGTGCCCAAATTTTTGGCTTTCAGCAGCAATATGTCCTGCTGTCAACCTTTTGTAATTGTAAGTGGAATTTTCATTACAGGGCCACTGCCACGGAAAACTGTAAAAATTAAAATCCATGTGTGCACATAAATGTAAAAGATTTACATTTGTTTCAGGGTAAAATGCACTAAAAATTGTCAATATCACTTACAGTAGTTTTTTTTAATCCAGCTCTGACGAGTTTTGAATTCTCTTAAGTCTCTTAACCACTTCAGCCTTCAGTCGTTTTTCACCTTATGCATTTGAGCAATTTTCACCTCCCATTCATTCGCCGATTACTTTATCACTAATTATCACAATTAATTGATCTATATCTACTTTTTTCTGCCACCAATTAGGCTTTTTTTGGGTGGTACATTTTGCTACGAATTATTTTTTTCTAAATGCATTTTAACAGGAATATTAAGAAAAAAAATGAAAAATTCATTATTTCTCAGTTTTCGGCCATTATAGTTTTAAAATAATACATGCTACCATAGTTAAAACCTACATATTTTATTTGCTCATTTGACCCAGATATTAAAACATTGAAATTATGTCCCTATCACAATGTATGGCACCAATATTTTATTTGGAAATAAAGGTGCATTTTTTTAGTCTTGCGTCCATCACTATTTACAAGCTTATAATTTAAAAAAACATTAGTTGTATACCCTCTTCACATGCTTATTAAAAAAAAAGTTCAGACCCTAAGGTAACTATTTGTGTTGTGTTTTTTTTTAAATTGTAATTTTTTTATTTTATTTTTTTTAGTTAAAAAAGGTTATTTGGGTATTTTTTGGGTGTGGGAGGTAAACAGTTAATTTTAAATGTGCATGTAGTTTTATTATTTGGCCACAAGATGGCCACAGTGATTTTTTTTGTTTTTCTATCCAGTGAGCAAGCACGCTCGCTTACAGGAACTACAAGGAGGACGTGATTCAGAAAAAAAAAAAAAAAGAAGCCGTCGGTAGAGATGTCGGCGAATCGTTCGCCGGTGAACACCTCACCCTGTATTACTTCCGGGTCGCTATGACCCGTAGTAGTACGGCTGCGCTGGGCTGGCGGTGCATGTCCTTGATCGTGTGCCTGTTGCCGGGCACTTTCTGCGCATGTGCGTGACGTCATGAATGACGTCACGTTAATGTGCAGAGAGTGCCCGGCAACAGGCGCGCGATCAAAATCACGCACCGCCGACCCAGCGCAGCCGTACTACTACGGGTCATAGCGACCAGGAAGTAGTAGCGGCCCATAGAGTTTAGCTGGTGAATGGTTCGCCAACATCTCTAGCCGTCAGTTTTTCTCCTGGGGACTTAGAGGAATGAATGGGAACAATGGGGGATGGCACGGGGTGCACGTGCACCACAGCAGCAGCCTTTTGGACATGAAAGTCACATCCAAAAGGCTAAAATGGTTAATGGCGGATTCTCAAAGTTTCCTTTATTTTTTTCTAAAGCATTTCATGGAAATTACCTATAAAATTAAAGTGCCTGCTGTTGCGTGTACACTAGTCTGGCATTAGGACTGTTCCACTACCATCCAGGGAGTGGTTTTCAAAATAATGGAATTCCTGAGAATGCCCATGAGGACTTGGAGTAGTCCAAAACCTGTCAAAAAAACGGAAAAATAGTTAAGTGCATTTTACTATGGGACTAATGTACCTCTTGTCATGAACAGGGCAGCTGCGGCGAACAGTGCTGCCGCAGCTGCCCCCATGCCGCCACCTGTTCTCCCGGCGTCTAGGACGCCGAGGACGGAACGTACGTTTGGTAGGGAGGTCACCATCTCGCGCGGGCGCGCGGAGAGACGGGACCTTTATGCTGGGAGGAAGCCGGTCAGCTGACCTGCTGGTCAGCTGATCGCAGAGGAGACTCACGGTGCCCAGGATTGGCTGTGCGCAGGGGGGCGTGCCAGTGAGGTCTCCTCTGTTTCTTAAGCCTCCGGGCTTCAGTCTGGCGCTGTCTGCTGTCATGAATACCTCGTGTGTTAGCCCTCAGACCTTAGACTAGATCCCAGGTGTTGAAACCAAGGTCTTCACACCTAGACTAGGATATTGTTTATATTGCACTGATTTTCTGTGTATGACTCTTGGCTAAACTCTGACTCTGATCTCGCTTTCTGATTCTGTACTTCTGCCTTTCTGTCTTAAAGTTGCTGAACCTCTGCCTGATTACTGACTACTCTCCTGCCTCACGATTCTGTACCGATACTTACCTCTCTGTTGCTGAACCTCTGCCTGATTACCGATTACTCTCCTGCCTCACGATCTTGTACCGATACTTACCTCTCTGTTGCCGAACCTTGCCTGTCAGACCATTCTACTTACCAGTGGGCCCTCGCCACTGGTGAGGTGCTAGCTTCACCAGCTCCTCTGGTGCAGTTATTCTTTAGTGCAGTACTGTTTGCGTTTTCTGCTCCTAGGCTGCAGTACAGTCTGAATCACCTGCTTCTCAGGTGATCATTAGTGCAGTACTGTTTGTATCTCCTGCTCCTAGGCTGCAGTACAGTCTGAGTCACCCGCTCCTCGGGTGATCACTCGGCTGCAGTACACTCTGATTCACCCACTCCTCTGGAGATTCGGTCTCTTCAGTATTGTATCTCCAGCTTGCCGGAGCTTGAACCCTATTACACGGTCAGTGTACCGATAGTACCTCACCAGCCCCTCTGGTAAAGTCTCATAAAACTATTAAAGTTACGGTTGCATCAAACACTACACACTCAGCTCTTTGTGTTGCTATACTGGTATTATTGGTGATTCTGCAGATCACACATAATCAGGTATAGCGTCTGTATTAGTGGTGATTCTGCAGATCACCAAATAATCAGACATCTGAGTTGCGACACCCAACAACCGTTACACCTCTTATATATATGCATTCATATGTCTTTTACATTTTACAATATTCACAAGAGTGGTCCTTTAGGTCAATTGATCTGCAATAGTTCATGCACTCTGCACTCTGTTCATGTATGTTTATAATGCCCCTTAATAACCTGTGGTAAATGCCACTTTACATACAAGGTCTGAGCCATTACAATGCAAATATTATCACGTAGTGTCATATGACCATTGAGTAATAATAATGAAAGTAATGGCAGTGGTTCCAAACAGACGCTGCACCTGACTGACTGCTTGCACAAGCATGCAGAGCTCGAATAACATGGTGTTAACTTCAGCATAAATTGTGCACAAATTATTCCCTACTAGACTCTCCCACGATGATGACATGCCCCCATGGGAGAGACCTAACCACTAGTCTAACAGTAAAGCATAATTCAACCATTAATCTAACAGTTAAAAACATAATTCTTACCTGGTGCTGCTAGCCATAAATGGTATACAAAAGAGAGCAAGCGATGGACAGCGCTCCTAGGCTGCAAATGAAATGAAACCTACAGAGATGTGCAAATCCCCCCTGAGGCTAAATGCACACCTTGAATACAAATCAGATGCAATTTATGTACTAATCACTATTCTAAGAATCTGAACGCAAACTTAAGCCCATGGGTGCAGCTAGCCTGAAGTATACTTATGTTTTTTGTACAGCAGAAGGTAATGGCAATGCCATTGACTAACTGCACAAGAATGCAGAGCTCAAAGAATGGGCAGATTACACACCTTGCATTCAAACTATGTACAGTAAACAGGTACTGTAAAAAATTGACGTGGGAGAATTTAGTAGGGAATAACTTGTGCACAATTTATGCTGACGTTAACGCCCTCCTTTTACTGTACCTGTTTTGAATGCAAGGTGTGTAATCTGCCTGTTATTTGAGCTCTGGATACTAATGCAGGTAGTCAATCAGGTGCAGCGTCTGTTTGAGGCAGGGAACACACTTGACTTTCAGTTTTCCGCGCGCGTTTTTCTGCATACTTTTTCTGCACATCAAGTGTGTTTCCATGCAGCAAAACGCACGCGTTTTTTCACAGCAGCTGATGTAAATGATAGAAGAAACTGCCAAAATGTGCAGAATCATGATGCAGAATGTCAGTTTTTTTTCTGCATGCAAACAACACAGTAAGTGTGTACTAGCCCATTGATTAACATGAGTTCTCAGTTTTTCTGTGCAGAAAACGCGCACGAAAACAGTCAAGTGTGTTCCCTACCTCAAGAAGTAGTTGGTAATATACTCCACCCCCCCCCCCACCACCTCCAAAAAAACAACAACCTATACGTTCATTAAAGTAAGTGAGGTGCACTTAATTCAATGTAGGGATGGGTTGCTGGGTTGTTGTTTTTTTGGTTGGTGGAGTACCGTATATTGGCTTTGCACCAGATACCAGTAGTATTGAGACTAATTTGTTTGATTTGGGTCTTATATAGTCATATCACCTGTATTATTTGGTCTTAAAAGGTTCAGGGTGCATTTTGGCACAGCTCAGTTGAGACTGGCTGTTCTTGAGAAGTGTCTTTTATCTTGCAAACAACCATGAAAGCCCCATATGCAGACCACTTCTGATATTACATGTTAAGGGTGATCAAAGGGCATCCTGGGAAGAAAAAAGCACAGAGACAATGGGAGCCCTGATGGTGTAATATGTCACAAAAATCAATAATCAGTAAAGGTTGTGAAACTGTTGTACTCACAAAGGGAGGTTGTAGACGGGCAAGCAACCACTGCCGACAGATGAACAAACCTGACTCCACTCGGGTATCCAGACTAGCTGGGTAGGAATAAAGTACCTGTGATGCCTTATTTCGGCTGACAGCACCCTTCGGCACTTTATTTGGCTTGAGGAAGTGGGCATAGACCCACGAAACGTGTTGCCAGTGCATATTACACTTCATGATTTATCATATGAAATTGTCATCTTTGAAGTAAGCCACCTCATTTATTTTCTATTTTATCTGTTTTTAACAAAGTTTTACTATAATATATATATTCTGTGCACTTCTGCTATCATTGTCTTATGTATACAATGACCAGTCAGTGCCATAAATTACTGTAACGGCATCAAAGTTGCAATGAACCTCTAGGTAGTTTTTCTGACCCCTTTTGTCCTCATTCTTCCTTATTTTCTTATTCAGTTTAAAGGAATGCAGGATCTGGAAAGTTTTCTAGTAGTTCCAATTTCCAAACACTTTCTACCTCTTAATTATAAACTTTAGTGCTCCTAGAGATTAATACAGCCTTTAAAATCTTTTGCATTCATCTACTAACTTTTGTCTGTCCACAAACTCCTTCTTTAAAGAGACTCTGAAGCGTTATTAAAAATCACTTTTTACCCTATATTTAACAGGGGCATGTTTGCCCCTGCTAAAATGCCGCTCTCCCACGGCAGAACGAGGGGTCCTTACCCCCCCTAAATCCCCTCTGTAGTGCCCAGGGAGCACTTCCTGTTAAGGCAGGGCTAATGGCCGCAGCCCTGCCGCTCAGCGCTGATCTCCGCCTCTCCCCACCCCCTCTCATTCTTCCTTCACTGAGAGGGGCGGGGGAGAGGCGGAGATCCACCACTGATAGACGCACATGGAGGCAGAGCTACAGCCATTAGCTCTGCCTCCATGATCAGCAAAATCTATGACCAAGTTGGTCGTGTATTCTGCAGGGAGGGATTTGAGGGGTAAAGACCCCTTGTTCTGCTGCAGGATAGCGGCGTTTTAGCAGGGGCAAACATGTCCATGTTAAACATAGGGTAAAAGGCAATTTTGAATAACGCTTCAGAGTCTCTTTAATGGCACATGACCTCCCATAGTCGATTACTTACTTTCATTTGCACTACCAAGCACTGACTCTGCAATAACTGTTTTTATGATGAACTTATCAAAATTATTACAGGTGATCACAGCCAGAAGCTAGATAGCTTAGTGTGCAATGGAAAAGGTAACAAGTTACACATGATTGATTTTACAAGTATTTTTTAGAGGGGCTGATCCTTTATGCATTTCAGTTACTCATGTGTATTTCTTTCTTCATTTGTAATTTTTGAACTGTTGCTGTTATGATCCTGCAGCTGTGAGTGTTTCTTCATTTTAGGCCACAAAGTAACAAAAATACAAGGGATTGATTCTATTCTGTACCCACTGCAAACTTACAAAATGCAAGGGATTGATTCTTTTCTGTGCCCACTGTAACTTTTCACCTGCCAGTTTCCTTTGGTAAAAAATAAAACTGCTTGCAATTTGTCTCCCTGTTTTTTGTTCATCCACAATAAACAAAATGCTTTGATCTAAGGGGATGATCAGCATGAAAGTGTTGTAGCACTTGATTTAATGTTCTTTTATGCGCTGAAATGTATGTCTCTTTGAAAGATGAACCAGTAGTTGTCCTTGACATGCATTTACATGGGGTCACTCTGATGGCTCAGCTACTTATTGCCTGTGGTTAGCACAATCTATGCTTTTTAACAGTATCTGTTTCATTCTACTCTTCCTTCATATTCTTCGCTGATCCAAAAAAACATCAAAGCCAATTGCAAATACAACATCTCCCACACGAAATAGGCTATTTTCCAAATGATCTCCCTTTATCTTTTCATCTTGAGTGTCCAACATACATGATTGAAGGAGCATTATGACAGGAAATTATACTTTATGGACTTGATGCAATTTCAATTCTTGCAAATTTTGCCTGCATGTTCAGATAGCTGAAAAGCCAGCACCATAATGACTATCTATAAACTTAATTTCAAAGACTTGATGTATTTTGCAAATGCAAAAAATACAATTGAATATGACAAGCTACAATTACTGTTAAGGTGCTTTTTAAAGTGTACCTGAGATAAAAGAAATACAAGCATTTACACATAAATTGGGCTTTCTACGGCCCCCTTTAGGCCGTAGGCTCCCTTGCCGTCCTTTAGGGGCCACTGAGTTGCCTTGCAGTCAGCTCTGGTAAATTCCTCAGTCACACTCCACTGCGCATGCATGGTCCCAGCCTTGCGTGCCCCGATCGTGCTCCCATGGCAGTTCGCTATGACTGTCACTGTGCAGGTGCAAAACGCTCCTAGCCACAGGAG
Organism: Hyperolius riggenbachi; assembly: GCF_040937935.1. Taxonomy (NCBI): domain Eukaryota; kingdom Metazoa; phylum Chordata; class Amphibia; order Anura; family Hyperoliidae; genus Hyperolius; species Hyperolius riggenbachi. Next base: position 156,544,434 of record NC_090648.1, on the reverse strand, counting down.
CTTGACCAGGGCCACGCATGCACAGTAGTCAGAAACTACCAGAGCTGACTGTAGGACAAATGAGCAGCTCAGAAGGACAGCAAGGGAGCCCACAGCCTACAGAAGGCTGGAGGAAGCCCAGGTTTCCTTAAGTAAACTTAGAATGAATAGAACCTAAAAAAATATATCAGTGATTAATGGTCCTGTTTTATCATGTTTAACTATATCCTGAGGTAGATGGATTATGCCTTGATAAACACCTGACTCCCTTTCAAAAATGCAACTTACCTACCTGGGGTGCTGCTTTCCCTTAAATTATTTGTTTAACTGAGCCTGACCAGGGATTCAGGCTAGGCATTCTGCTCCACTAAAGACATACTTATTCCATGTGTAAATTAAACTCCTGAAGATCCTCTTGACAACCAGGACAATGGAAACAATATGGCAGCCTCCATATTCCTCCCACTCCAGCTTTTCTTTAATCCTAAGTGACCTTATTCATCATTCTACCACAAAGAGATTGGCTCTACTCCAGTCCATATTGAGCACTGCTGCTTGACCTTCTCCTCTTTATTAGAGTGAAGTTTATCCAGACTCCACATCAACCTCCTAACTTTATTTTGAAAAGTCCACTTACATTTCTTCCCTTCATACATTTCCTTTCAGATACCAATAGAAACCACGATGTCTGCTCTGCACACTTTGTCCTATTCCCCTAGTCACCACTTAAAGAGAGTCTGAAGCCAGTAAAATTACTTCTTTTTATTCCCCAGTGCTCTTCACTAGTATGACCAAAGATGATTCGCTGCATTCACGCGGCAGAACAATGTATTTAACCCGCCACCCAAAATCCTAGGGCAAAATTCTACAACTTTCCAAGTCGTAGATTTTGCTGTCCGGCAGATGCAGAGCAGAGCGCTGTAGCTCTGCCTCCAGTGCAGTTAATATCTGCATATCTCCGCCTCTCCCCGCCCCTCTCAGTGAAAGAAGACTGAGTGGGGCGGAGAGAGGCAGAGATCCTCGGAGATTGACTTCACTGGAGGCAGAGCTAGTGCGCTCAGCTCTGATTTTCCAGGAAATAACGGATGATTTTGTCCCATGGATTTCAGTGGAGTTAAATACATTGTTCTGCCGCCAGAATGCGGTAAATCATCTTTGATCATACTACTGAAGAGAACTGGGGAATAAAAATAGGTAATTTTATTAGCTTCAGACTCTCTTTAATTCTATCAGATATAGAATTTGTCACAATTTTCTCCACTATCCTTCCTCTGAAAGTGATATTCCAACCTGGTTGAATAGAAAAGGGTGGATCTGTATAAGGGATTTTAAAAATATTATTTCAAATTGGTTACCTTCATTGTGTTTGCAGAGGCAGCCACATGCATAGCTTACCAGCATGGTGAGCAAGGGTTAACTACAAGGGAGCAGCCCCCTGCAACCACAGTGGGGGCCAGAGCTGTGAGGAGGCCCCAACTACTTCTTCACTCCCTCTGATAAAGGGGCCCATCCTTCAGATCAGGTGTTTTTGTGGCTACACTTGTTATGGGTGTGAAGATTATGGCCACACTTGTTTTATGACCCTTGCAAGATGCCCCCCCCCCCCCTAGCTGTGAGGGTCACCAGGGGTAGGTAAGGAGAAGGGTGTGAGCATTGGGGGGGCCCAATTAAAGTTTTGCAGAGGGCCCCATGATTTGTAATTGTGCCCCTGATGATAAGTATTGGATCTGTACTTTTTTCTAGTAGAGTTGATCCAGAGTTGCAGCGCAGTTTGTTGTGTGTTTTCCTGGGTTACTATGGGGCAGTCTGTACCCCCTAAGGGAACTGATAGAAATTCTCACAGATGCTAATAAAAATGCAAAAGAGATGTACAGTAACCCCTAACCACACTGTCCACAAATTGTGCTTTAAAGTCCCCTATTGTGATATTTTATCAGAACAGTAGACTTTCATTTCATTTGCATTAGTATTAGTGTAGTTGCACAATACTTTAACCACTTGCCGACCGCGCACTCATAACGCGCGTCGGCAAAGTGGTAGCTGCAGGACCAGCGACGCAGATCTGCGTCGCCGGCTGCAGGCTAATTAATCAGGAAGCAGCCGTTCGCACGAGCGGCTGCTTCCTGTCAATTCACGGTGGGTGGCTCCGTGAATAGCCTGCGGGCCGCCGATCACAGCTCGCAGGCTAAATGTAAACACAAGCGGAAATAATCCGCTTTGTTTACATTTGTACAACGCTGCTAACAGTGGCAGCGTTGTACTGGATCAGCGATCCCCGGCCAATCAGCGGCCTGGGATCGCTGTCACATGACAGGCAGGAGCCTGTTAGAGGCTGCACAGGACAGATCCGTTCCTGTGCAGCCTCCGATCTCCGGGGAAGGGAGGGAGGAGAGGGAGAGGGGGAATCCTGTGGTGGAGGGGGCTTTGAGGTGCCCCCCCTGCCAGCCACACGCAGGCAGGAGCGATCAGACCCACCCAGCACATCATCCCCCTAGTGGGGAAAAAAGGGGGGGGCGATCTGGTCGCTTTGCCTGTTGTTTGATCTGTGCTGGGGGCTATAGAGCCCACCCAGCACAGATCTTCTAAAACAGTGCTGGTCCTTAAGGGGGGGTAAAGGCTGGGTCCTCAAGTGGTTAAACTGTGACCTGTGATCATGTGCTAACTTTCTGCAGTGGTAAATAGTAGCTACTTGTAGGCAAAAATTTGTAGGCAAAGAGTGCTGCTTACCTACACCCTACACACACCTAGCTGAGCGCAGAGGGTAACATTATCATTTTCCGATTAGCCAGTAGTTGGACAGAACTAAGGTTTTAATGGGGAGTCACATTTATTTACAAAGATCAGAACATGAAGGAAGGGGCAGGGGCAGAAAGAGGCATGGAAGTGGTGGAAAGAGGCGTGGCTGTGCCTTCAGGAGAAACATTACTGTTCATAACTTAAATGAAAACATGTAAAATTTAAAATACATGGGTACACACAGGGGTCGAGTGGGGCGTGGACGATGTCCACCTGCTTTTTCCAGAGGGTGGACGCCGTCCACTCTGGCATATGTGTAGGGGAGCAGCGCAGAGAAGGAGAGCTTTGAAGACAGCGGGGAAGGGCGGACGTCTCCCTCCCGTTCCCTCACCTTGGGGCTCCTCTTCCTGCCTCTCCCCTCCGATGTTTTTAAATCTCAGCGGCTAAAGTGGGCGGAGACTTACCACCGTTTTTCCAGCCGCAAGGGGCGCTCTGCTCTGTGCGCGGCTAGTCTGGTCTACTCAAGACCAGACTTCCTGTAAAAGCGTGATAGTTACCTGTGCTGCCTTCTCCCTCTAAGCTGTCCTGAACACTCCGAATCACCCGGCTTACCTAACAGGCTGGAGATCCACTTTAAAAAAGACCATTGGAAGGTTCTGTTACTGTGGTGACTGCTCTATCCTTGTGCCCTCTACAGCATCATTGGTGATGACTGCAAATCTCAGCATTTTCACCACATCTTGTCAATATTTACATTGCACCCAGGCATTCATTCATTCCTAATTAGACAGTTTAATGAAAAGAAAAGCTGAGACTTCAATGTGATTATCTCATTTGCCGGGAAAACATCAAAAGGAGCGATCTATAAATGGATTTGTCTTGACCCTTCTGAAACTTCTGACAAAATCATTCACATATAAACTCAGTTAAAAGTAAAAGCGAAACTGTAAATAACACCAATCATCAAGCTAAATGTGAAGATTAGCAGCGCGGCCAAGTGCCAACCTGGCCAATCCAACACTTTACAAAAAGGCGTTAAAGTGCTCACAAGCTTCAAATATCAGTGCCCCAAGCTAGTTGTGTGCTGGCAGATCAGGCACTGATCTCACACCAAGAGGTTCTGTGGCTTCATTATCTGTCACTTTGGGAAGAGATTATGGTTCTAATATTAATTTCTGAACACGTTACAAAGAGTGATGCACAAAGTTCATTTCTATTTTATATATATACAGTATATATGTATATACATGTTGTCTGGGTTTACAAAACAGTCTTTATGGGCCACAAATGGATGCTACTTGGCTGAGAGAAGAGAGTCCATCTTACCCATGTAATCAGGAGTTAATCAGTAGGCCCCATCCAGTTTCTGCAACTAAGTGCAACGGAGATCACATGACTCTGTCCACCTGCTTCCTCTGTGCCTGAGAGATGAAAGCCCATATGCTTTTCACTTTTCTCCTGGGAGAAAACTCAGGAGAAAAGTTAATTGGATAGGACCTTAAGTGTTTTTTTGGCAAGCATTGCAGCTACAGCTCAGCAGAATCGTATCTTCCTTTCAAGCTACTACTACTGTTCATGGCTTTGTAAAGCATTTTACCCTTTTTACATCTCACCAGTGTCTTTATAAACAAGTTAAATGAAAGATCAGTAAGACATGATCTCTGGGCGATGTGAGGTACATGTGACTTTTATAAACAAACTGGGGATACATGTGGGGAAGGCACATAATAGGTTATATGATTTATTGCACACTAAATAGGGAGGCACTGAAAAATTAGATTCTAATTAACTGTAGTTCTGGTGCTGGCCACAAGCACAGGTGGGTGGAGATGGGTAATCTGCTCTGTGCTGGGGAAAAAAACCTCCATTGTGATGGGAGCTGCCTGTTTTCCGATGTGATACATAAGTCGCCTGGCCTTTTGGCTTAAATATAACCCCTAGTGCAGAAAGAATAGTCAGTGACTTAGGGCTGATTTCCACCAGGAGCCAGCATTCCAGGTACCTGGATGATGTGCGTGTATGACTTCGAAATACAGGTGTGTCAAGAGGGGCAACACTATGTTCCTACATGGAGATATGCATGCATTGTCCAGGAAAATGCTGCAAGGTCCAATTTTTTTTTTTTTACTTGCATGATTTTCCTCATTGGGTGGAAACACCCCAATGATTTTCAATAGGCTGCTATACCTAATGTGTATTTCACATGTGTTTCCATCCAGGATATTTGCATCAACTGGAGCATCACCCTTATGGGTGATTCACACTTCTAGAGCTTTTGTAAGCAACAGTGATTTAAAAAACTCTTGCTAATGTAATGCTATGTGTATGTTCTCACTTGAGCGATGCGATTTTTAAAAAATCACCCATAGCATTACATTATCTTTTTTAAATCACTGACACTTAGAAAAGGACTGGTAGTGTGAATTGGCCCTTACGGTGGCCACTAATGATCCAATCTTTTTCATCCAATCTTAGGCCCGGTTCACACTTGCGGTGGCCCTCCGGAATCGCCGTGCCGGAGCCGCACCGCTTGCAGAACGGACGGAACGGACGCACGGCATAGCAATGAAAGCCTATGCGTCCGTTCACATGCGTCCGTTCTGCCGAACCGGAGCCGGACCGGATCCGGGCCGGATCCGGACTCCGGCCTCCGTTCCAACATGCGCTATTTTTTCATCCGGCTCCTCCGGCAGCCGTATCCGGGGCGGAGCCGGACTGCACCATCCGGCCAATACAAACCAATGGGAACCGGAGAGCGCACAACACACTGGCTGAGAAATCCGGATGTTCTACCCCACTTCCTATGGGGATTGTTGCGGCGATATTGGATGGGGACACATGGGCAAGCATTTTGGAGTGGAGCAGCACAGCTGGATCCGGATCCGGAGATGTTGGCAGCATGTCGGAGGTGGAGGTGAGTGCTAAACAGCAGAGGGCCTGATTCCACAGGTCCCCCTTCTGCTGACCTCCCAGACCCCAACATTTTTTTTGTTTTTAACGTAACTTTTGCCAAACGGATCCGGATCGCATCCTGATGGACACCTGATGCAACCTGACCGGATCCGGATCGGATCCGGATCAGAACCGTACGGTTCCGATCCGGATCCGGTCCGGATCCGGTCAGGTCATCCGGTCCGTTTGGCAAACAACCGCTAATGTGAACCGGGCCTTACCATTTCTATGTAATATAAGGTAACTGCCTGAAGTATGCATTCAGTATATTCACTGAGTTCACTCTTATTCTACATAGATTTGGTAAGATTGGATGAAAAATATTGGATCATTAGTGGCCACCATTACTGTATTTCCAGCTAAACTCTATTATGCATCAACATTGATAGTTGGAATTCTTGACTTGAGAAGACTCTTTACTATTTGAGAAAGACATCCGGTGGTTAACAGTCTCAAACATTCACTCTATGTGAACAAGTACAGTAGTTGGGGTGTCTTAACACCCTAAAGAAAAATTACAGGAAACAAAATGGGAGCCCAGTAGTGCAATATGTTTGGGTACAGTATTTGTAATGAAAGAGGAAATAGATGTTCTACTCACAAAGGCGGGTTGCAGACAGGGCAACCAACCACAGGAAGCAGGTGGAGACAATGAACCCAACTCCACAAGGGGTGGTCCGAATGGACCTGGATGTGGTTGCTTTCCTAGATAAAAGTGACAGGTTTCCACTGTGGTGGGGACCACTTGTGGACTGTCTCAACCTCACCAACAGAATCTGTTGGGGGATGTTAAGAAGCACAATATGGGGAAAGAGGCACCCTGGTGTATGTATAAGACCATTTATAAACAGAATAAAATAGAAAAAGGTTGAGGTGGCTTACCTCAGTGAGGAAAACATTTGTGTAAACAAAAGTTTTTATTTTGCACAGGCAACGCGTTTCGCAGGTCTGACCTGTTTCCTCAGGCCAATAAAAGTGCCAATTGAAAAAAAGCCTTCCAGAATAGGGAGCCTCTCACATTGGCTTTCATTGCACAAGCGCTTTTTAAAAGCTCTAGCACTTAAAGGGACCCCAAGCAGTGTCTGAAATTAAAAGATTACACTTATCTGGGGCTTCTTCCAGCTCACCATAGGCGGCGAGGTCCCCCGGCATCCTTTTGGCTCCTCTCCTTGTGCCTCCGCAGGCCCCCGCTATCGGCGTCACCCGGAGACACTCGGGACGGGTGTTGGGCCGCCCCTTTCTGGTTAATGACTCATGGCGTCATCACGCCGGCCACTTTGTGTCATCACGGCAGCCACTTCGTGTCATCACGGCGGCCGGCGTGACAGGTCTGCGCATGTGCGGAAAACCCGCACTTGTGTACCTGTCAGGCCGGCCGCCGTGATGACACGAAGCGGCCAGTGTTATGACGCCATGCGTCATTAACCAGGAAGAGCCGGCCCGACACCCGGCCCAGGTGTTGCCGCCGGGTGATGGCGGTAACGGGGGCCTGCGGAGGCACAAGGAGAGGAGCCAGGAGGACGCCGGGGGACCTCGCCGCCTACGGTGAGCTGGAAGAAGCCCCAGTTAAGTGTAATCTTTTCATTTCAGGCACTGCTCGGGGTCCCTTTAAAATAATCTCAAAGCACTCATGGGGCTTGATTCACAAAAGCGTGATAACTGATAGCACAGCAGTTATCATGTGATCTGCCGCGCAAAGGTTTGCGCACGTAAAGGACTATGACAAACCTTTGTTTATCACGCAGCGTAATCCTTTACGCACGCAAACCTTCGTGCACTGCCGAGCTATCAGTTATCACGCTTTTGTGAATCAAGCCCATAGTGTGCCCTGAAAGCTTTCTGAAGATGCTTCAAGGCATCTATAGCTACTGCTCTGGCTATCTGGCATGAATAAAGCTGAATACTCCCCTCTCGACCCATGAAGATAGATCCCAGCGACATCCCTCGATGATGAACGCTCCCTGATATATCTTCCTGTGGGACAAGACATCATGTGAGAGCACATGACAAGCTCGAACAGGAAGCCAAGCGATTGCAGTATTTTGCATGGAGTTGTCAGGTATCTTATATAGATGCGATCCACCATGATGGTTGTTATCGACACGAATCGCTAAACATTGTTCACTTAATCATGTGCCTGTACCCATGTTGTGAGATTGCAGCAACGATTGCTCGTCAATCAAAAAATCATTGGTGGTCAGAAATACAGTATCATCAGGAAAATTACGAGGTGGTATGGTCCTGTCCTACTGACCTAGAAAACCCAACTTAATGGGCCAAAGATTAACATTTTTATTCAGTCTGTCAGATTGGAGTACAGGTTGAAGAGAATTAGAGTTGGGCCGAACGGTTTGCCACGTAGGTGGTTCGCGTGCGGGTACCGCACGCGAACCTTTTGCGGAAGAAGTTCGGTTCGCCCCATAATGCACTGAGGGTCAACTTTGACCCTCTACATCACAGTCAGCAGGCCCAGTGTAGCCAATTAGGCTACACTAGCCCCTGGAGCCCCACCCCCCCCTTATATAAGGCAGGCAGCGGCGGCCATTACGGCCACTCGTGTGCCTGCATTAGTGAGAGTAGGGCGAGCTGCTGCAGACTGTCTCTCATAGGGAAAGATTAGTTAGGCTTAACTTCTTCCTGGCTGCATACCTGTTCTGTTCAGTGAGCCCTCAGCCCACTGCATACCTGTACTGTGATCCTGCCACTGCATACCTGTTCAGTGATCCTGCCACTGCATACCTGTTCTGTTCAGTGAGCCCTCAGCCCACTGCATACCTGTACTGTGATCCTGCCACTCCATACCTGTTCAGTGATCCTGCCACTGCATACCTGTTCTGTTCAGTGAGCCCTCAGCCCACTGCATACCTGTACTGTGATCCTGCCACTCCATACCTGTTCAGTGATCCTGCCACTGCATACCTGTTCAGTGATCCTGCCACTGCATACCTGTTCTGTGAACCCGCCACTGTATACCTGTTCTGTTCAGTGGACCCGCCACTGTATACCTGTTCTGTGAACCCGCCACTGTATACCTGTTCTGTTCAGTGGACCCGCCACTGTATACCTGTTCTGTTCAGTGGACCCGCCACTGTATACCTGTTCTGTTCAGTGGACCCGCCACTGTATACCTGTTCAGTGAACCCGCCACTGCATACCTGTTGTGTTCAGTGAACCTGCCACTGCATACCTGTTCTGTGAACCCGCCACTGTATACCTGTTCTGTTCAGTGGACCCGCCACTGTATACCTGTTCAGTGAACCCGCCACTGTATACCTGTTCTGTTCAGTGGACCCGCCACTGTATACCTGTTTAGTGAACACGCCACTGCATACCTATTGTGTTCAGTGATCCTGCCACTGCATACCTGTTCTGTGAACCCGCCACTGTATACCTGTTCTGTTCAGTGGACCCGCCACTGTATACCTGTTCTGTGAACCCGCCACTGTATACCTGTTCTGTTCAGTGGACCCGCCACTGTATACCTGTTCTGTTCAGTGGACCCGCCACTGTACACCTGTTCTGTTCAGTGGACCCGCCACTGTATACCTGTTTAGTGAACACGCCACTGCATACCTATTGTGTTCAGTGATCCTGCCACTGCATACCTGTTCTGTGAACCCGCCACTGTATACCTGTTCTGTTCAGTGGACCCGCCACTGTATACCTCTTCTGTTCAGTGGACCCGCCACTGTATACCTGTTCTGTTCAGTGGACCCGCCACTGTATACCTGTTCTGTTCAGTGGACCCGCCACTGTATACCTGTTTAGTGAACACGCCACTGCATACCTATTGTGTTCAGTGATCTTGCCACTACATACCTGTTCTGTGAACCCGCCACTGTATACCTGTTCTGTTCAGTGGACCCGCCACTGTATACCTGTTCTGTGAACCCGCCACTGTATACCTGTTCTGTTCAGTGGACCCGCCACTGTATACCTGTTCTGTTCAGTGGACCCGCCACTGTATACCTGTTCTGTTCAGTGGACCCGCCACTGTATACCTGTTCAGTGAACCCGCCACTGCATACCTGTTGTGTTCAGTGAACCTGCCACTGCATACCTGTTCTGTGAACCCGCCACTGTATACCTGTTCAGTGAACCCGCCACTGTATACCTGTTCTGTTCAGTGGACCCGCCACTGTATACCTGTTTAGTGAACACGCCACTGCATACCTATTGTGTTCAGTCATCCTGCCACTGCATACCTGTTCTGTGAACCCGCCACTGTATACCTGTTCTGTTCAGTGGACCCGCCACTGTAAACCTGTTCAGTGAACCCGCCACTGCATACCTGTTGTGTTCAGTGAACCTGCCACTGTATACCTGTACTGTTCAGTGAACCCACCGCATCAGTGCGCATACCTGTGCAGTTAAGTGAACCCACCTACCTACGTGAGTGCACGCAGTGTGATATACCACTCCGTGCATACCCGATATGGACAAAACAGGTAGAGGAAGAGGAAGAGGTAGTGGCAGAGGCAGAGGAAGGCCACCCGGCAGGTCTGCGCGAGGTCGTGTAAATGTAATTTCGTGTGGACCTGGCCCACAGTACAGTGCTCGGAAGAAGGCACGTCCCATCACCTCCCAAGATTGTCAGGACGTGGTTGAGTATTTAGCGACACAGAACACCTCATCTTGCTCAGCCACCAGCGCTACTACTAGCACCACTTCCGCTGCATTTGACACTTCGCAAGAATTATTTAGTGTTGAAATCACTGATGCACAGCCATTGTTGTTACAGCCAGATGAATTTTCACCAGCTAATATGTCTGAGTTACGCGGCAACACTATGGATGTAACGTGTCAGGAGGATGAAGGACCTACTGATGGTGCAAGTTTGGATTTGTCTGAGGCAAGCGAAGCTGGGCAGGATGACTACGATGATGACGGTAATAGGGATCCTCTGTATGTTCCCAATAGAGGAGATGAAGAGTGGGACAGTTCAGAGGGGGAGTCAGAGAGTAGTAGGAGGAGAGAAGTTGCTGAAAGAAGCTGGGGCAGCTCTTCGTCAGAAACAGCTGGTGGCAGAGTCCGGCACCATGTATCGCCACCTATGTACAGCCAGCCAACGTGCCCTTCAGCATCAGCTGCTGAGGTCTCCATAGTGCCCACATCCCAGGGTGGCTCAGCGGTGTGGAAATTTTTTAATGTGTGTGCCTCAGATCGGACCAAAGCCATCTGTTCGCTCTGCCAACAAAAATTGAGCCGTGGAAAGGCCAACACTCACGTAGGGACAAGTGCCTTACGAAGGCACCTGGAGAAAAGGCACAAACAGCAATGGGATGGCCACCTGAGCAAAAGCAGCAGCAGCACACAAAAGAAAAGTCACCCTCCTTCTCCTCTTCCTCCTTCAGGTGCATCATCTGCTTATGCCGCTTTCTCCCTTGCACCTTCACAGGCACCCTCCTCCACTCCGCCTCTGCCCTTGAGCGGTTCCTGCTCCTCTGCCCACAGCAGCAGTCAGGTGTCCGTGAAGGAAATGTTTGAGCGGAAGAAGCCACTTTTGGCCAGTCACCCCCTTGCCCGGCGTCTGACAGCTGGCGTGGCGGAACTGTTAGCTCGCCAGCTGTTACCATACCGGCTGGTGGACTCTGAGGCCTTCCGTAAATTTGTGGCCATCGGAACACCGCAGTGGAAGATGCCAGGCCGCACTTATTTTTCGAGAAAGGCCATACCCCAACTGCACCGTGAAGTTGAGAGGCAAGTGGTGTCATCTCTTGCGAAGAGCGTTGGGTCAAGGGTACACCTGACCACGGATGGCTGGTCTGCCAAGCACGGGCAGGGCCGCTACATTACCTACACAGCCCATTGGGTGAACCTGGTGGTGAACGATGGCAAGCAGAAAGCGGCGGACCAAATTGTGACACCTCCACGGCTTGCAGGCAGGCCTTCTGCCACCTCCTCTCTTCCTGCTACATGCTCTTCGCTGTCCTCCTCCTCCTCCTTGGCTGAGTGGCAGTTCTCCTCTCCAGCTACACAGCCCCAGCTCCGCAGGGCCTATGCTGCATGCCAGGTACGACGGTGTCACGCCATCTTAGACATGGCTTGTCTCAAAGCGGAGAGTCACACTGGAGCAGCTCTCCTGGCTGCTCTTAAGAAACAGGTGGATGAGTGGCTGACCCCGCACCACCTGGAGATAGGCAACGTGGTGTGCGACAACGGCAGCAATCTGCTTGCCGCTTTGCATATGGGGAAGCTGACACACATACCCTGCATGGCACATGTCATGAATCTAGTGGTTCAAAGATTTGTGGCAAAGTACCCTGGCTTAGCGGATGTCCTGAAGCAGGCCAGGAAGTTCTGTGGGCATTTGAGGCGCTCTTACACAGCCATGGCACGATTTGCAGAAATTCAGCGTAAAAACAACATGCCGGTGAGACGCCTCATTTGCGATAGCCCCACTCGCTGGAACTCGACCCTGCTCATGTTCTCCCGCCTGCTAGAACAGAAGAAAGCCGTCACCTGGTACCTCTACAACTGGAGTAGAACGAAACATTCTGGGAAGATGGGGATGTTCTGGCCCGACAACTGGACACTGATGAAAAATGCATGCAGGCTCATGCGGCCGTTTGAGGAGGTGACCAACCTGGTGAGCCGCAGTGAGGGCACCATCAGCGACTTAATTCCCTACGCGTACTTCTTGGAGCGTGCTGTGCGTAGAGTGGCGGATGAAGCTGCGAATGAGCGTGATCAGGAACCGTTACGGCAGGAACAGGCATGGGACCAATTTTCATCAGACCCAGCTGTTTCCTCAACACCTGCGGCAGCACAGAGGGGGGAGGAGGAGGAAGAAGAGAGGTCTTGTGCAGAAGACGAGTCAGACTCAGAGGATGATGAGCAAGGTGTTTCTTTGGGGGAGGAGGAGGAGGAGGGGACAGCGGCAGGAGAACAACCGCAGCAGGCGTCGCAGGGGGCTTGTGCTGCTCAACCTTCCCGTGGTATTGTTCGCGGCTGGGGGGAGGAGGTTGACTTACCTGACGTCACTGAGGAAGAGCAAGAGGAGATGGAGGGTACTGGATCCGACTTTGTGCAGATGTCGTCTTTTATGCTGTCCTGCCTGTTGAGGGACCCCCGTATAAAAAACCTCAAGGGGAATGAGCTGTACTGGGTGGCCACACTACTAGACCCTCGGTACAGGCACAAAGTGGCGGACCTGTTACCAACTCACCGGAAGGTGGAAAGGATGCAGCACATGCAGAACCAGCTGTCAACTATGCTTTACAATGCCTTTAAGGGTGATGTGACAGCACAACGCCAGCAAGGTACCACTGCCACTAATCCTCCTCCCGTGTCCACGCAGTCAAAGACAGGACGCTCCAGCGATCTCATGGTGATGTTGGACATGCGGACGTTCTTTAGTCCAACGCCTCGCCGTAGCCCTTCCGGATCCACCCTCCACCAACGCCTGGAACGGCAGGTAGCCGACTACCTGGCCTTAAGTGTGGATGTAGACACTGCTGTGAACAGCGATGAGGAACCCTTGAACTACTGGGTGCGCAGGCTTGACCTGTGGCCAGAGCTGTCCCAATTTGCCATCCAACTTCTCTCCTGCCCTGCCGCAAGCGTCCTGTCAGAAAGGACCTTCAGCGCAGCTGGAGGCATTGTCACAGAGAAGAGAAGTCGCCTAAGTCACAAAAGTGTTAAGTACCTCACCTTTATCAAAATGAATGAGGCATGGATCCCGGAGGGCTGCTGCCCGCCCCAAGACTAAGTCAGTCACCGCACACACAGCATCTCTGCCTGTACGCCGTGTGACTGGCTGCCTGGCCTGCCCCAAAAAGACTAAGTCGCTCCCAGTCCCTCCACACAGCATGTCTGCCTGCAGGCCGCTTCACTACCTTCTCCGCCACCACCAACAGGGTCCGGGACTCCAGGCGGATTGCTGAATTTTTTAGGCCGCTGCTAGCAGCGGCCGCTGTAATAATTTTTATGGTGCGTGTACATGACTGCCTAATTTTTCTGGCTGCACTGAGGGCAGCTGCAACAACAAAAGAAAAGGCATGTACATGCGCCCATTCCCCTTCGTGATCATTACCTTGCCGTGGTGAAGGGGCTTGCGTATCACAATGAAGCAATGACCGGCGCCTAGATGAGTGTCTCGGGGGGCACACAAAAGATAATAAGGTCGTTGCTTCATTGTGGTCAGACCAAATTTGATCAGCTGGACAGTCACTGTTCTGTCATTCAGCTACATCAGCCAGGCCGACCATATGGGCTGTAAAGCCACCAAAACCTGCACTCTCGCCATGGTGCGCACCAGTCCAGCACGGCCGTCACTAGTACAAACAGCTGTTTGCGGTGCGTTACACGGTGAGTTTGGTGTGTCAGTGTGAAGCAGTACCTTAATTACACTACCTGATTGATGTATACACATGCAAGATGTTTTAAAGCACTTTAGGCCTGTCATTTAGCATTCAATGTGATTTCTGCCCTTAAAACGCTGCTTTGCGTCAAATCCAGATTTTTCCCGGGGACTTTTGGCGTGTATCCCACTCCGCCATGCCCCCCTCCAGGTGTTAGACTCCTTGAAACATCTTTTCCATCACTTTTGTGGCCAGCATAATTATTTTTTTTTTCAAAGTTCGCATCCCCATTGAAGTCTATTGCGGTTCGCGAACTTTAACGCGAACCGAACGTTCCGCGAAAGTTCGCGAACCCGGTTCGCGAACCTAAAATCGGAGGTTCGGCCCAACTCTAAAGAGAATTAGGTACAGTAATTCTTCTGAACCAAATGAATATTCTGCTGGAGTGAGTAAAACCATATTCTCTACTGCGATTAACTGCACATCTAGGAAGATTTTAATGCAGGAAAGGAATTGCTATTTTTTGCTACATTTATCATCCAGCTGAAGTATAGCTAGAAAGCTTAACCACATCAATAGCTGCTTCCACCACATGGTCTGCAACAAGTTTAATTTAGCCAAGTGCTGTTATAATACATTCAAGATTTCTGCTGTGATAGCACTATCTAATGTTTTTGCTTTGACATATCATCAAAGGAGACTCCTTTACACACACTTCTAAGGGTAATAAGTTTGCCATTAGAGAACATTTTGATTTCAATTCTAGTTTTGTCTTCTACCTATTGGAGTGCCCCTGTGGCCTTAGATATGTGGGAAAGACCACGCAGAGGCTTAAAGAGAACCCGAGGTGGGATTTAATTATGTTAGTGGGGCACAGAGGCTGGTTGTGCACACTAACACCAGCCTCTGTTGCCCCATGGTGTGCCTCCAGGACCCCCCTGCGCGCCGCTATACCCCCCGCAGTGCTGGCGACACACAGCGTGACGCTAGCACAATGTTTACCTATGCGCTGTCTGTCAGCGCCGCTTCCCCGCCTCCTCCGTATTGGCGCTACCCGCCCGCGTCACTTCCCTCCAATCAGCGGGAGGGAAGGGACACGGGCGGGTAGCGCCGATACGGAGGAGGCGGGGGAGTGGTGCTGACAGACAGCGCATAGGTAAACATTGTGCTGGCGACACGCTGCGTGTCGCCAGCACTGCGGGGGGTATAGCGGCGCGAAGGGGGGTCCTGGAGGCACACCATGGGGCAACAGAGGCTGGTGTTAGTGTGCACAACCAGCCTCTGTGCCCCACTAACATAAACCGGAAGTGCCCTTTAAATTGCTTTAAATACGTTTTTTAGGGTAAATGAGGCGTGCAGCATCATTATTTTTTACACTAATTGATGATGTGGGGACTTAAAATCCCCCCCTTCAAAAAAAAAATGGCTTTCAATAAACATCAGGACTAGGATCCAGGAAGCGGTCGTACTGCCGCAGTTGGGGCCTCCCCACAACTGGGACAGCACAGACACCTCCCAAAAAATTACACAGCAATTGTGTTTAGATAGTTCACCATGGCACTTGGTGGTACCACGGCTCAGTAAAAAACTTTTTAACCAGGCTTATGGAGCCTGGAGTTTGTGGTGGTAAAGGGTGGTAAGGCAGGCATAGTGATCTCCAGCCACTTCATTTCCCCCTCTTGCCAACAACAGGGGCCAGGAATTCTCCAACCACCCAACCTTGATTTATTTTGAGGAACGTCAGTCTGCCCACAGACTGGGTGGACAGACGAGAGCGCTTCTCCACCACACCACCGGCCGCACTGAAGCACCTTTCGGACAGCACGCTATCCAGGTGCTTGACCCAGTAATCCAAGGAGTCCACAGGGGTGTCGCTGTCAAGCCCCATGTAGTCTGCCACTATCCGGGTCAGGCGCTGGTTCTGGCTTTGATAGCCACATGCTGCTGCAGGCACCTCCTCAGTCAGCAGCTGTACCGGCGTGGTGTACAATGCCTTTGTGAGACACAGTATGTTTGATGGGCTCCTGCTGCTGATGGACGCAGGCACTTGCTGCTGTGCTGGTTGGACTGTGACAGCAGGGGGGTGGGAAGTCTGGGGGAAGGCTTCCTCCAAACGCCGAACCAGGGGCCGCTGAAAATCCATCATTAGGCACACAGGGTCTCCTCATGCAGGCAGGAACTGATGCAGCTTCCCCTTCAGCCATGGGTCCAGCATCAGGGTGATCCACATGTCCTCCCGAGCACGCATCTACTTGACCCTTGGGTCACTGTGCAAGCACTGCAGCATGTGCGCAGCCATGGGGAAGAGGTCTGCCATCTCTGCTGACACATACTCGTTTTCATCACCCCCAGTGCTGTCCTCCTGCTCTGATTCCTGAGCCTTTCCCTGCTCTCTCCAACCCCGCACCACTGCAGTTGCACTCGCCCGTGCCCCCTCATCTTCAAGGTCAGGGACCTCCAAGTCCTCCAAGTCCTCAACCTCCTCCTCCTGACGCACAGAGGTGGACTGTGAAGGTTGGTGCTGCTGCTGCTCCTGCTGCGGCTGCCTCTCCCACTTCCAGCAGAGCATTGAGGGCTTTCTCCAGCATGCACACCATGGTCACCCACTCACAGAGCAACGCACGGTCCCGGATGACCATGTTGGTGGCCTCCAGGAAGGGTGCCAGCACCAAGCACACCAGCTGCATTTTTCCCACTCTGCATTGAGGATGATGTCCGGGAGGTGGGTGGTGGTGGTCCCAAACTCAGTGGCGTCCGCGGTGGCTCTGGCCAGGTATTGGTTGACAGCCTGCCTCTGTTCAACCAGACATTCCAACATGGCCAGGGTGGAATTCTACCGTGTTGGAACGTCTATGATCAGACGGTGTTGTGGCAGGTTCAGCTCCTTCTGCACGCCTTTCAGGGCCGCTGAGGCACCACCCAAGTGGCGGAAATAATCCACCGTTTTTCGAGCCGCTTTCAACAGTGGGTCCATCCCCTGGTGGGTGCTCATAAATTTCTGCACCACCAGGTTCAGAACATGTCATAAATCGATGAAAGATTGCACACCACAATTGAGGTGCAAGGACCCATATAAGTCAAACGAACAAGATCCAAGAGGTCCGCACACTCAAATAATGAATTTCCAAGATTTATTCAGACATTGTGACAACGTTCCATTCCAAATACCAACGATTCGTTTTGGGGCCCCGCGGGGTCCCCTTTGTCAAGGCAACACCATTCTGTTTGTGTTGTCTTGACAAAGGGGACCCCGCGGGGCCCCGAAACGAATCGTTGGTATTTGGAATGGAACGTTGTCACAATGTCTGAATAAATCTTGGAAATTCATTATTTGAGTGTGCGGACCTCTTGGATCAGGTTCAGGACATGGGCCAGACAGGGGATGTGGGTGAGGTCTTCCCGGTGGATGGCAGCAACAAAGTTGGCCCCATTGTCGGACACCACCTCTCCGACTCTGAGGCCTCTGGGGGTCAGCCAACTCCTTTCCTGCTCTTGGAGTTTTACCAGGATGTGGTCTGCTGTCAGACTGTGCTTCCCCAGGCTGACCATCTCCAGCAGCGCTTGGCAGTGGCGGGCCTTCACACTGCTGCTGAGGCGAGGGCGTTTGGCGGAGGGTGGAACCGGACCACAGGAACCTACTGCACTTTCCCAGAACCTGCTGCGGGGTGGCACCACCCACTGGATTGCTGTTGTGGCCAATGCTGCTGTCCCCTCCTCACCCCCTTCCACCAAACTGATCCAGTGCCCCGTGAAGGAAAAATAGCGGCCTGTTCCGAACCTGCTGCTCCAGGAGTCCATGTTCACATGGACCCGCTTACCCACCGCATGAATCAGCCCACGCTCCATGTTGGTTATCGCGAAGCGGTGCAGTGCTGGAATGGCCGTGCGTGAGAAGTAGTTCCGGCTGGATATTGGCCAATCCGGCTCTGTGCTCTGCAGGAGCGCATGCATGTTGCTCCCCTCCTGCACAAAGGAGTACAGGAGGAGCTGGGAAGACATGGCCCATGCAAGCAGGCCATTCAGCTGGCGGATGCGACAGCTGCTGGGAGGCTGAGCCCTGACCACAAAGGACTCGCTCAGCAGCGTCTGTTGGCGTTTTTTGATTGCACGGGAAGAGGAGGAGGGAGCAGAGGAGACCGCTGAGGACTGGCTGCCTGAACAGGTCTCAGTGTCAGCAGGAGTGGCAAAGGGGGTTCTGGTGGTGCTTTTGGCCAAAGCACTGCCAGTGCCAGCTTCCTTCAGCCTCTTGAACTCCTCATGCTCAACATCATGCTTTTTGGCAAGATGATTAATGAAGCTGGAGGTGCCGTAGTTGGGGGGGTTACAACATCTGCTCAGCTTCATTTGGCACACATTGCAAGTTACAAACTGGCTGTCCACTGAAGGCAGGTCAAAAAACTGCCAGATTGGAGCTAGAAATTTGCCCTTACGCCCTGAATGGGCTGCTGCTTTTTTTTCGGCCTGCGGTGGTTGGGCCTGCGGTGCTTGGGGCCTGGGGTTGAGTGGTGCGGCTGGTGGTAGCTTCAGAAGATGAGGCAGCAGGCTGTGGGTCCCACATTCCATGCCCACTGCTGCTTCTGCCAATGTCAGCGATGCTGATCCTCCATGCCAGATCCATGCATGCCTCCTCCTCTTCAGACTCAGAGCCAACATCCCCCTCCTGTGGTTGGTAGTAGAGTCCTTTCTCTCTTCATCATCATCATAATTATTATCCCCAGCATGGTGGCCTTGATGGCCTTCCCCCAGGTGCCAGTGCCAGCAGACATAGTACAAGTTTGTGTGATGATTGATGATGTCACCAGATGGATGTGGGGTACTTGCACTTTATTCAAATCGGGGTAATTGGTGTTGGACTTGAATGAATCTGCATGGAGTGACAGACAGCAGAGTAGAACACAGTGTGCACTCTAACGGACCGTCTGTCACACACACTGACACTCAGAGTCAGCAGCACAGCAGAAATGCAGTAATCTGTACTAGTAGTAAGCTAACACAGACAGTAGTACTCTAACAACTAGCACTGCAGTACTAAATAACTACCCAATAAATCCCTATGCCCTAAACTATACTGTGTGCTATTGCACAGGCCTGGTCTGTGTGCACAAACAGCACACACAGACACAGACACCTAACTAGCAGAGCTGCTGCAGGCTGCAGCAGAGACTGTCAAAGCTCACAGACAGCAGAGACTGTCACAGCTCACAGACACACACACTAACTACTACAATCACAATACAACACACTACTAGCTAAACAACAATAAAACAGTGTTATAGTACAGGTGGTAAGGTGTAAAAACGCTGGGTTTAACACAGTGTAATGCACTTTCTTTAGCCAAACACACTGGAGTTGTCTCTCAGTGGCAGCCACAAAGCAAGGACGAGATTCTCATCATGGCCGCCTCTTTATACACAGGAGGGACTGGCCAAGGTTCCCCTCTGTGATTGGTTGCTTGGGCTTAGGCTGGGAGCCCTCTAATTGGCCTAATGATGTCATGGACGTCATCTCCATGGTAACAGTACCCGGATCCGGATATCCGCATGATATGGGTATGCGACCAACTATGCGCATAGAGCTATTTGGGCCCAGGTATCCGGAATCCGAATCCAGTCGGATAGCTGAAAACAGTTTGGATATCCGGAATCCGGATGAGCATCCCTGACTGCAAGCACAGGTTCCCAGTAGGCTGTGCTACATATAAAGGATCACACTGTTAAGCACTGGATAGGCAAGTTTACATTACCGGACACATACATGTTCACATTCCTCTACACAGCTAGGAGTCTTCATACAGCTTTGTAATACAAATACAGGCTGACTCTGATGTGCAGTATAAATATGAGGGTCATATCATATGCAGAGCAAGGGCCAAAAGCGGAAGTGGTTATTCTTGAATCCAGTGCTGGGCGTAGCGCTCTCTCTTTGGCTCCTGAAGTCACATGATATCGGGATCCATAGCTACGCTAACACAAGCAGAAGATGCACCTGGCGCTGGATTTGTGAGTGATAGCTTCCGCTTTCAGCACTCTCTCTGCTTATGAATGTACGGAGAGGATAGATAGTGTCCCCCCACCCTCTGTTTCCTCCCTCTCTGCCACAGATTTAGCCCCCCACTTCACCAACAAAATTATCTCCATCCATCAGGAAATATTCAATCTTCACGTCCCTCCCCTTCCCATCCAGCTTCTCCTCCACCTTATCCTCCCCTCACCTCCTTCACATCTACTACCACTGAGGAAGTCAACCACCTACTGCAGACTTCCCATACCGCTACCTCCCCCCTTGACCTCATCCCTTCTGATTTACTCCAGCCTCACTTCACGGATTTGGACCCAGTCCTCACTACCCTGTTTAACCTCTCCCTATCCACAGGCATCTTCTCCTCTGACTTCAAGCAGGCCTCTGCACTACCCCTGCTCAAGAAACCCTCCCTCGACCCCTCACTACCCTCCAACTACTGCCCTATCTCCCTTCTCCCCTTTGCCTCAAAACTCTTTGAGCGTCTCTGGTTCACAAATGCCTGACCCAGTACCTTAATGCCAACTCACTGCTATACCCACTGCAATATGGATTTCGGCCTGCCCACTCAACCGAAACGGCTCTCACCAAAGTGGTCAATGACCTTGCCTTAGCTAAAGCTGAAGGTAAATACTCCATTCTCCTCCTCCTTGACCTTTCAGCAGCTTTTGACACAGTAGATCATCCCCTACTCCTCCAGTCCTTCCAGTCCATGGGGATTCATGACCTCTCCCTGACCTGGCTTTCATCCTACCTCTCCAACCGCTCCTTCATAACTTCCTTCAATTAGTCCTCATCCACCCCCAATCACCTCTCGGTGGGAGTCCCCCAAGGCTCGGTCCTTGGCCCCCTACTGCTCTCCCTTTACACATCCTCCATTGGCCATTATCGCCTCCATGGGTTTAAACTATCATCTGTATGCAGATGACACCCAGATTTACCTCCACACCCCTGACATATCCCCTACTACCATGGACAAGGTCTCCTCCTGCCTATCAGCCATCTCATCCCGGATGTCTGCTAGGTTCCTGAAACTAAATCTAGACTAAACGGAATTTATGATCTTCCCACCCCAGCCATCCCTGAACCTCCCAGATGTGCATGTCACTGTTAACCACACTACCATTTGCCCTACCTCTCAAGCCCGCTGTCTGGGTGTCACCCTGGATTCCGCACTCTACTTCACTCCCCACATCCAAAACCTCACAAAGTCCTGCAACTTCCACCTTCGTAACATCTGCAAGATCCGTCGATCTCTGCCACCACCAAACTCCTCATCCATGCCCTCATAATTTCCCGCCTCGACTACTGCAATGCCCTTCTGTCTGGTCTCCCTATGACCCGAACAGCCCCGTTGTAGTCCATCATGAATGCATCAGCCAGAATTATCCACTCCTCCCATCGCTTCACCATGGCGGCTCCCCTCCTTGAATCCCTCCACTGGCTTCCTATCCAGTCCAGAATCAGATTCAAGATACTGTGTCTGACCTACAAATCCGTCCACAAAACTTGTCCAACCTACATTTCCGATTTTACTCAGAGGTAAACACCTAGCCGCTCACTCCACTCCTCCAATGAACTTCGTCTGACCACCCCCCGCATCACCCAGTCCCATGCACGCCTCCAGGACTTCTCAAGAGCTGCTCCAACACTATAGAACTCCCTACCTCCACCCATTAGGGCTGCCCCCTACTTCAACATTTTCAAGAAGGCCCTCAAAACTCACCTTTTCGCTCTGGCCTACCACCCCTCACAAGTGCTCCAAACCCACAGCTGAACTCAGGACCCCTACCTTTTGTTTCCCTACCTCTCCCTCTAGATTGTAAGCCTTTGGACAGGGCCCTCCTCCTTTTGTGTCCTACCTGATTATGCGCTTCCATTACTGTGCACCCATGCTATGCATTTGAGTGAACCAAACTTGCCTAATCTCCATGCTTCATCCAGTGACTGACTAAGCATTACCTTGTACTCATACTGTGCTGCATGATCTGGTTTTTCTTGTATTCCTGTATTGTCATTTTGCGGTATGTCACCCCTAAATATTGTCTGTAACCTAAACTAATGTCAGTGCTGCGTAATATGTTGGCGCTCTTTGGGTGATGGTGGGTGGTAGGGAGGGAGTATTTACAATACTCCGTAAAACTGCAGAGAGGGCGTGTGGTTGAGGTAGCCCCCCCCCCCACCCCATACCAGGCATAAGTGGGGAAAATTTGTACTGACTCAGGTAGAGGCGACCCCTACACTTCTGGATTTATAGCTGAGTATACATGGTAACTATATCTATGTATGTTCGGGTTGCTGCCCAGAATTTCACTTTAAGCATATATTTGTTGTGAGGTATAGAGAATTTCAAAGGGCAACCTTTCAATGTCAAAGGGCAACCTTTTTTTTACCATCAGTAAAAAGATTTGTTTATTACATAAAGTAAATAATAGAATTTGCAACCAATAATAGTGCCCTAGCTATTGTTAAACTTTCCAAAACTACATTACTGCTTACAGCAAGAGGACAATGTGTGGACTGTGATTATACCATATCTATAGAGGGTAACAAGAAACAATTCTGACAGTGCACTGCAAATTGAGTTTTGCTTCATGTTTCTCTGTTAAAGAACTTGCTTTTCTAGCTATGGAAAATCGATCTGTCCTATAGCAATCACAGTAACAGAATGCTGCCTTTGTTCTGCTCCCTAACAAAGGATTTTTTTTAATCATCTCAGAAACTGCAGTTTATATCTGGGGTTTGAATACATTCCTAAACCATCTTCTGATACATGACCTGATATAGGAGACTGGGCAGATCCTATAATATTTGTCAGGAATAACTATGATTGTATGTGATACTAACCAATCCATATAATACAGTGATGCCACACAAAAACTTTGCCTTTGCTATGATGCATGTTTAGCCATCTACAGTATCCAGTGCTGGGTGGCCCATGATGCCGAATGAGGCAGGTTCCTCAGGCGGCAATGGGCCCCGGGATGGCAATCTGACCGCCCCCTCCCTCTCCGAGGGATCCTGCCTGCTACCCCCTCCCTCCCCGCGGCTGCCGCTTTGTTACCTTCTGAGCTGGTGGCCGTGGCTGCTTCCTCTATGATCCTCCCTGGCCTCTCTCCTCCATTATAGAAGATTTCTGAAGTTCCAAACAGACAGGCACAGCGGCCGGGGAGGATCATGCATGAAGCAGCTGCCACCGTCAGCTCAGAAGGTAGCAGAGCGCGGAGGGAGCAGGCAGGCACTGGGGGCAACTATACTAGCTACCTATACTGAGGAGGGGGGGGCATCTTCACAAGTTTGCCCCAGGCGGCCGAAAGTCTAGAACCATCCCTGACAGTATCTCACAAAAATGAGTACACCTGTCACATTTTTGTAAATATTTCATCATGTCTGTTCATGAGACAACACTGAAGATATGGTATGATAATACAATGTAAAGTAGTCAGTGTACAGCTTGTATAACAGTGTAAATTTGCTGTCCCGTTAAAGTAACTTAACACACAGTCATTAATGTTTAAATTGCTCCCTGAGGAGGATTCTAATTGGCCTGTTTAGTAACCAATGAGGTGCACTAGTGGCACATTTAAAGATGCTTTGCCAGTGCTTGCTCTACTTTAGTAAAGCAAGCCTTAGCAGCTCCATGTGACATCTGAGTGCACCCACCTCCCTCTTACCCATTATGTAGAAAAAAATGGTCCTTTGTTAACTCCCTATCTGCCTTAGAAATGAAGATAGTGAGCCCCTGCCTCTGAATATACACAACTAAAGTATAAATAATAGTTCCATAAAAGGAAACTGAACTTTCCATATACTTTTTGCTGTCTCCTAATAGTCAGTCTTCTGCTTCGGCTAATTATACTGAAAATAAATTCTGCATGTTTTGTGCCAAAACACATCCTTGGAATACAATGTCACATTCTCAACCACTCCAAAATGTCATCTCTACTGCAGATAGCCCCCGGGAATAACAGTTCGAAGTAACCTTGAAGTGAAAGTGACAAGGAGGCTGCCATCTTTATACACTTGTACACTTTCAATACATTCCAATTGCATGGATGGAAAGCTTATTTTTTAATTTCATTAGTCACTAAAAATACAAACTCACTTTAAGTTTCTTTTAAATAGTAGCTGCTTTTGGAAAATGTATTCAGAGTCACCCAATCAAAGTAAAGAAAGGTCCAAAAACCTGTGGCAGTGACTACAGAAAGCTTGTTCTTCAATACTTTTATAAAATAATATTTGAAGGAAAATGGGGTGGATGTAATAAGTCATTACTGGCTTATGTTTAATCTCATATTTTAGTTGCACACATCTCATTATATAACATGATAAAAAGGTTAGATTACATTTATTGCATGTCTGAAGACACCCACTAATAATCCAATTTTACCTTCCAATCGAACTTCCAATAGATCGGATTGAATCAGATTGGATGTTGCTGATAATGCTAATTGACAAACAAATTAGCGGCAAAAAATGTATTACATGCAATATTAAAGAATAATTCACAACAGCTTGTAGCTGCTGACAAGGGGACAGTGCTCTTGCCATAATGCATGTTTATTACTGAGCTCAGATTTGTTCGTTATATATAGAGAGAGAGAGAGAGAAAGAGAGAGAGAAAGAAAGAGGGAGAGAGAGAAAGAGAGAATGGATCCCCTATATATTTTGATCATTAATTGCAGGTTTTTTTGTTCTTAGATTAATTGTAATTGTAAGCAAATAAGATATTTTTTTTTATCACTGTTATAGTTTTCTGAATGAATTTAATATAATACATCAATTTTAATATTCTATGCTAGAAAGAGTATTCTATGTATTCTATGCTAGGGAGAGTAGTGTATTTTACACAGATGACATTACTTTACAGGTTAACTGTGCGGGCAATAAAGAGTAAGGAAACAAGTTTCCTTGCTCTTGAAATCTAAAATGTTGGTAGCTTCCCACATCTCTCCCTACAAAACAGATTAACTGTGAATATCATAAAGATGATATCTGCTTACAATATTAAATGACTAAATTCACATGACTCCTGTCTGATCAACCGGCCAGGCTCACTCCCAGTGTTCAAGAGCCTAGCAATCTGCCCCCGCCCTGGCCACACCCTTTCTATAGGTCAATAGGAAGGGAGGATGAGTGAGTGATAACTAGAATGCACTAGGTGAGGGTGGATGCGTAATCCATGCCATGCCACATAGCTGAGAAAAGTGGGAGTGGAGAGTGTGTCAGTATTTATCACCCTCATTCCAGAAGGTGATGTGGGAAGGACACAGTAAGGACATTACATCAATCCAGGAACCTAATTCATAGTCATGTGGCCCCCAGATTACCAGACTACAATTACTTATATTTATTGCATAATTTTTATTAAAGAGAACCTGAACTGAGTAAAATTATTTAAAATAAACACATAATGCACTTGAAAATGAATATTACACACTTACCTTGCCATCAGTTCCTCTCAGAAGCTCACCATTTTCTTCTAACAACCACTCCTTCCAGTTCTGACAAGATTTTGTCAGAACCTAAATATATCAGTTGCTGTCAGTTATGTATCAGTTTCTGTCAGTTAATGCTGAAAGGACCACTGATGTGCAAGATAATGTCCATGTTTCCCTATGGCTCAAGTGGGCAATATTACAGTTTAAAAAGTATCCGTGACCAAGAATTGAACTTCATATCAATCAGTAGCTGATACCCCCTTTTACATAAGAAATCTATTCCTTTTCACAAGGGGATCATCAGGGGGCTCTGTGTGCTTTATTAAACAGAATCTTGTGAACAAGATGCAAAAAAAAGTTTTCAAAAAGACCTTATAGTTTTTGAGAAAATCGATGTTAAAGTCGGGCAGAATTTCCGTGATTTCCGGCAGAAATTCCGTATTGGAATGCGGAAATTGGTAGCGGAAAGCGGAATCGGTAATTGGCAATGGCGGAATGCGGATTTACCACGGAATCGGAAATTGGCATTTCCGACCATTCCTATTTGCTTTAAAGAGGGCGCTACTTTTGTAAGATCCTGGGCTGTGGCTATAGACTGATACACTTTATGGCAGTTAGATAAGCAACCAACTTTCATCTGATGGTGTTGGCTTTGAAGACATGTGCATTCTGTTCATTTTCAATGGAAAAGAGGGTGATATGGACCTATGGTGAAAAACTTCAGTAGAAATCCAGTTAAGAAAAAAGTTAGCAAATATTCTAAATTGGAAAGCAAATGTGGCATTAGTGTAAAAACAGCCTAAAATGAAGAGTTTGCGATTCTAGTTCAACTTTGCCCACCCCTGGTCTGATCTGCTTGTACTGGTTTGAACAGTCGTATATTGTACATGGATTAATTTACCGCTTATTAATTGTATTTATTTTTTATGATGGCCATAAAGGCTGTCAGTTAAACATATATTTTAATTGCAGCAGTAGTCTTTAGTCACACGCCATCAAGCAATCCTCAGTGACAGATTTCAGCAGATCCTACTTTCTCCTCCTGCCGTAGTTACATGTAAGTATGTCTGACTTACCTCGTTATCTGTTCACTTTTTATGGAACGAGAGTGATCAGAGGACTAAAAAGACCACGAAGGAGCTGAACTGTCGGTTTTGCTATAGCCTAGTCTTCATTAAATCTTAAATATTAAATCATTTTCTTCTTGACACAAATGGACATTCAAGAATATAGTTACTGCCATAAATAACCATTTAAGTGTTGCAGACCAAGAGACACTTCAGCTAATGTAGGACTAAGTCTGCTCGCTGCAGGTGAGCTGAAGCGTGGAAAATATAACCCAAGCAACTTACCCCCCAAATCAGTTATTTTCTGGGATTAAATAAATTCCTGCTATGAGTCAAACATTACAAGGGCCTTCCATCACTAAAATTTATGTCTTTTTTTTCTGCCATAAATATGGTCTTTGAAACGGCTTTCTTGCCATAGAATTTATGCCGCACACTTACATAGCAATGGAATCACAGTAAATCATGGTAATACCAGGCACTTATAACAGCATAAAGCAAAGCCTACTTTTACATGTCAGTGTTTTGTTTTGCTTGTTTAAAAAAAAAAAAAAACTACAAATAGGCTCATTGATCAAAACAGCAGCACAAAGCTTCGTAACCTTTTCACCTATGGAAGGAGATACAGTATCTTATCAAGGATATTTATAGGTTTCATCTTACATTCCATTACAACCTTTGCACTGTGCTTTGAAAGAGAGGTTTTTCTGCGTACTTTATTTCAGTTTATACCAGTGGCATCCAAATGGAGACCTCAGGCTACTCCAGTGCCACCTTGACAGCTTTTCACGAGCGTAGTAAAGGAAAAATAATGGAAATAAATTTGCTGTAAATTATTCCTCTTTTTTTCTGCCCTGCAGCCATATAATTCTTAGAATCACACCACAACCTGAAACAGCATAGGACTGCAGTGTATATTATTACTGCTGGCATACTGGGCACAAAGGCTTCTTGTGCTGTAGAAGTCTGCTTGTGTTGGTGATCCTAGCATTGCTGGATTATATAGTCTTGCTGCTAGTGGAAACATGACAGAGACTAAACTGTGCGCATCAGTTGAGTTTTAGATTCAGTTATTCTTTTTACTATATATTTTTTTTACTTTTCTCGAGTGTTCTGAAATTGACATGGCTGTTCATATAACCCAGGTCTTCCATCTCACCTTCATCTGTTACATGGCTGGAAAGAACCCTCAGCCCTTGCCTTACCACTTCTACATCTTCTTGCCTTCAGGAGACAAGAGCCCTGATTCACCAAGCTGAATTACTGCAAATTGTAATCATTCAGCTTAGTATACTGCTGCAGCTGCTATCTCTGGGAGGGGTGAGATTGCATTCTGCTTTTTTTTTTTTTTTAAAGTGTTGCTCAGATTTATTAACCCTTCAATATACTATGCAAGCTGGGCAGCCAGCAAGCATCATAAGGCTATACTACCAAGTAAAAGGGTTTTAACATTTGCAGGGGTGATTTTGTGGGAGGTAGGAAGGTAGAAGTATATTAATATTGCTTAGTATTTATATAGCGCTGATACTGATATGCTCCGCAGCACTTTACAGAGTATATAGTCTTGTCACTAACTGTCCCTCAAAGGAATCATAATCTAATCCTACCATAGTCATATACACAGTTTAGGGGTAAGTCGATTAACTTATCTGTACAGTATGAAACTGGAATGCCCGGAGGAAACCCACGCAGACAAACTATCCACCTACTTACAAGACACCCTTGCCCCACCCTTGCCTATAGACAAAGGAATTTTGCATACAGACTATGAATTAACTTGACATACACATATATTACAAGATATTTAATGTTCACCAATTTAATAACTTTAATGGATGTATTAAAAATAACATTGATGATTTCATGATACTTTAATGTGATCCATGAGGATCCATATTGTACCACTATAAAGCCCATTATACATTTTGAACATTCATACTTTTAGCAACTTCAGAATGATTTCCAAATGCAAGGGCTCATGGGCATTTGCAGTGGGCATTGCACAAGCACTTCTCTACCATATGGTTACCCTTACCTTCTCTAGTCCTAGCATGATTACTGGCTCTTACCTCCTGGCCAACCCACTTGTATGGTTGGGTAAGGGATTAAAAAGGCTTGGAGTGGGGTATGCTATTTTTATTTATTTTTTCATTTTTATTTTTTTTTTAAGATTTATTCAAATATTGAGCATACAGGTAAATGATAACATATATACAGTATATACATTAATTGTATGCTAACTTACAGTCTATAAGTACATTGATGATTGTAAAGCATACATAGAGGCACATAAATTGTAGTATGAGATGTTTAGACTGAGAATATTTGAGTTGTATATTTGAGAGGTCAACAAGTAAAGTGTCCCTCAGGGGTATATACCAACTTCCTGAGGATGGTCCTTTATTGAATTCTCACAATGGTTTATGATTGCTCAATTTGCACTATGAAAAATAGAATTTTGATATGGTAAGGTTTGGGTAGGGTATGCTATTTTTATTTATTTTTTCATTTTTTTTGAAAGATTTATTGAAATATTAAGCATACAGGTAAATGATAATATGAATATAAATGAATTGTATGTTTAACTTACAGTGTATAAGTACATTGATGATTGTAAAGCATACATAGAGGCACATAATATGAGATGTTTAGACTGAGAACATTTGGTTGTATATTTGAGAGGTCAGCAAGTAAAGTGTCCCTCAGGGGTATATACCAACTTCCTGAGGATGGTCCTTTATTGAGTTCTCAGAATGGTTTATTATGATTGCTCAGTTTCCACTATGAAAAATAGCATTTTGATATGGTAAGGTTATTTGGAACATAGATGGTAATCACTGTAGATTTATCCTGTACTAGGACTGTAGACCAAATCGTATATGTGACTAGTGGAAAAGTCCTATTCTGTTATCTAGGTAAATAATAATATATATAAGGAAAAGGATAATTGAATAAGTATAATAACACTGTAATAGTAACCGTAACGTAAGGAACAATAACAAAAGTAGCTACACAACCTCGAGGGGATGGGTTTCAACCTGTAGCATAGCTCCCAACTGTCCTTCTTTTGGAGGGATCGTCCCTCTTTGGGAGCCCTGTCCCTCTGCCCCTCTTTCCTCCTCATTTGTTCCTTTTTCTATGTAAATATATATATTTCTCTACTGAAAGTGTGAAAGTGATGTGTGTTGATTGACTCTAAACTTGATTCCCATCCTTTAAATTGATATATTACTAATTTTAAACTGTATGAAGGAAAATGAACCAGGATAGGAAGGACCAGTGTGGTTTTAATTATAAAACAACATATTTTTCTTATGAAATCTTTATGGTATGCGTGCCTAAGGGTGTGATGGGGTGTGGCAGGGGGCATGGCTTAAGTGTCCCTTTTTCTCATCTCAAAAAGTTGGGAGGTATGCTGTAAATATAAGTGTTGACACTCATGATATTTTTATTTTATGAAGATAGTAAATAACCAGGGTATGACCATCTCATTTGGGCAACAGACAGCAATATAAACTTTACTGAGATTTTAAATTGTATTTACTCAATCTAACGCCATAAAAAAATGATTGGAGTTGCACTTTAAATCTTAACCTAGATTAGTCGTCCTATAAATTTCTTGAAGGTGGTTGTAATTTCAGTAACACACTAAAGCCCCATTGTGATGTTCTGTGCTTAGTTACATGCACAGAGTTATTTTGGCATGGAGGTAGACACAGCCCACTCATCCGTCTCCTGTCCCAGCCTACATTTTATGCCAGGAAGAAGTTGTGTTCAGATGAGTTACAGCACTCCAAGATTTATAGGATTCCACAATAAAGCTGTTTTTGGGTTCCAGTCAACTTTACCATGGCACAAGAAATAAAGACAGTTAATAAGCTGGTAAAATAAGCAACACAACTTTATTTTCTTGTTTGAGCAATATAAACTCAAGTCATAAATGTAAAACGGCGTAATCAAGTTTCAGAATTGAATCCACTTCATATTACAACACGAAGCATGCTTACATAAGCTCTTTAATTGAGGTCAGATGAGCCATCTCTTGGTGCATGAGATTTAGGCTTGTAGAGGACAGAGAACACAGGCCTACAGAACAACCCGCAGTTTATGTATTTCTTTATTTAGTTTCCTTTTAGGACATGTCAGCTAGGTATTATGTCCAGCTGGGTTAACAGAAAGCAAGCCAAGACAAGTTAAGCAGTTGAGCAGGACTCGCATATAAAAGCTTGAAATTAATATTTTGCTCTTTTTGGGGAAAATAACTATTTCGGTATTATACCTATGTCCCTATGCCACCAAAGATTACGGTGCCATTACATACATATTTTGCCAAAGCTGATGGGAAATGTCATCATCTGGAAGAGCAAGCTGGCGCAGGAAGTGTCCTTCCTACTTAACCCTGTGAGTGTCATTAAAGGAAGCCCCGGTCAGAATAAGGCAAAGTCTGCATGCCTGTTTTGCTGAATTTCTTAAAGGACCACTATCCCAAACAATTGTAAAATGTAAAATACATGTTTACAAGACGTATAGTACATTCTTCCAGAGCAAAATGTAACATTAATTACTTTTTTTCCTAAGTTGATCTGACAGGTTGTAGACTAGTCCAACCAGCCATGGGGGATTCTCAGTGTTTTCTTGATCCTTTACAAAAGGACTCTATGGAAAGGGTCTATTTAAGGATGCCTGCATGGATGACAAGGATGCATAGCTCCCAACTGTCCCTATATCAGAGGGACAGTCCCTTTTTGAGAACCATATGCCACTGTCTTTCTTTCTTATTCATTTGTCCTTCTCTCAAGACTGATGTACAGATCTATGTATATATTTGTATTTATCTACTAAAAAAAAATGTGTTCAATTGACTTTATTCCTATCCTTTAAATTTATATATTTCTCATTTTGAAATGTTAATATGAAGACAAACTAATGCTGATAGAAAAGACTAGTATGGTTTGAATTCTAAAAGGAAAGAAGCCACACTAATAATGAAAGCAATCAGGCACTGCCTGCCACACCATGCTAATAGCCTGCACTGACTTCAAACAGATGTGACTTTAATTACATTAGATATGAAAATGCTCAGTGATCGTGTTGTGAACAATTGATAAGCGATTTCAAAGATGCCTGCTATGCTACAAATAGAGATGTGGCGAACGGTTCCCGAACCGTTCGCCGGCGAACATCTCCAAATCCCTGGGGCTCTTACTACTTCCGTGTCGCACTGACCCGGAGTAGTACGCCTGCGCTGCCCAGCGGAGCGCGTCCTAGATCGTGCTCCTGTTGCCGGGCACTTTCTGCGCGTGTGCGTGACGTCATGAACGACGTCACGCTCATGCGCAGAGAGTGCCCGGCAACAGGAGCGCGATCTAGGACGCGCGCCGCTGGGCAGCGCAGGCCTACTACTCCGGGTCAGTGCGACCCGGAAGTAGTAAAAGCTACAGAGATGTTCACCGGACGAACAGTTCGCCACATCTCTGGTAGTGTTGGGCGAACACCTGGATGTTCGGGTTCGGGCCGAACAGGCCGAACATGGTCCAGATGTTCGGCATGTTCGGCCCGAACCCCGAACTCAATGGAATTCAATGGGGACCCGAACATGCCGTAATACGGCCCCCCTATGGGGTCGCAGCAGGCATAAGGGGAGAGCATGCCCCGATCGCGGGGGGGTCGGAAATTCCCCCCACCCCCTCCGCTAGCGCTCCCCCCTCTGCCCGCTTCCCCATAAAAAAAGTTTGTTGAAAGTTAATAGTACCAGTGGCTGGCTCAGTGGCTGGCTGGCAGTGGTGTGAGTGAGGAGGAGGAGTCCGACTAGGACGCGTTGAGGCCGGGCAGCGGGCGGTTCAGCGGTAGTACCCTTGTGGTACTTCCGCCCTTTCTCTGACCTCACGTCCTCAACGTGATGACGCATACGAGGGTACGCGTGACGCATGCTCCCCCCTTATGCCTGCGACCCCATAGGGGGGCCGTATTCGGGCGAACAGGGCCCTGTTCGGCCGAACAGGGGCCCTGTTCGGCCCTGTTCGGCGGGCATTGAGTAGTTCGGGCGAACCCGAACTAAAAAGGCCGAACACCATCAGGTGTTCGGCCGAACTCGGACATCACCCGAACAGGGTGATGTTCTGCAGAACCCGAACAGTGGCGAACACTGTTCGCCCAACACTAATCTCTGGCTACAAACAACACTGCCAGACACGGGCAAAAACAGAAATTGTTCTAAAATTGGAAATTGATGACATGGAAAACTTTGGCCATACATATAATTTGCAATGTGTAGGGTTCATTGAAGGGCAGTGTCAAGGCTGAGAAACATGTATGGAAAGATAGCTTATAACCATGCTGTTGGATTTTTAGTAAGTGGAGATCCTGTGGGCAGTCTAGGAAAATCACAATTGTACAACCCACCTCTGATTAAATTTCAATTTCGGTCCTCTGTCCCAGTTACTTACCCCTGTCAACCATTTCAGAAAATTCAATGAAGATGTGGCAAACAATAAGTTCCAATCCGCTACTGCGGATTGGAGCAAGTCAGAGAATGCACAACATTTTTTGATGAAGGTCTCCACCTGACACATAATACACAACAAAACACAACTCCACTGCGTTCAAACTGGAACTTCCATAAAGTCTTTAGTTAACCACCTTTGAGTGCTGCTCCTGGGTTACTCTGGGACCAAAGTAAAATGGCTGGTGAAAAACAGAAAAAAGGGGGGAAGAAAAGAGCGCTCTCTAGTGCATTAACTATTTTAATGTAGCTTCATATGCAAGATAAAATCGAACTCACAATATAAACAATTAAAACATCGCATATCACACTATTAGTGTTTATCACCGCTTCCTGCAACATGTAAATCCGGTCTGGTCGCCTCAATACTGTGGCCAGCAGTGATTGGAATCCGGAAACCCGGTAGCGCCAGCAGGGAGAGGAACACGGCGAGATCGCAGCAGCTGCCTGCTCCTATTGCATCATTACGCGTTTCGGCGTACAACACCTTCATCAGATGACGCAATGGCGCAGAGGATGTGAATAAGAATACGTGTGGTTGCTAGGCAACCTACGGAGGAGCCTACGGTGGCCCAGCGTGGACAAAAAGAGAAACGCACGTCATGTAAATGATGGGCGGACGGCGTCATGTTGCCCAGCAACATTAGAAATGCCCGTTCTGTTATGGTGAATTGGCTTCACAATAAGGAAGTGGATCAACTGAGTAACTAAATTCCATCACTGCTGCCCATAATTTTCACATGACAGAAAAAAAGGTATTACATTAAAACAATGCCACTTCTAATAAGATTGAATTAAAATTTATATAAAATTGAATGATTAATATATAAAACAGGTGTAAATACATGAATGTATAGACTAATGAACAAATGAATAGATATCCAAATACCAACATTACAGTCAATTAATTGTAAAATAAATATATTTAAGAGATGTGTATCTATGCGTGTGTGTACGTGATAGAGACTCTGCATACTTATACACACAAAAATATGCTTGGGTGTAAGCACTACTGCTCACTCCCACCCCTAAATGTACCCATGGTTGCATGCGTGCGTACTACGCGCACTTTAAGACGCGCGCAGCCTTGCCTCTATTTTGAGCAACATTGTCTCATCTTAATTACTGACAGAATATATATATATATATATATATATATATATATATATATATATATATATATATATATATATATATATATATATATATATAGGAAACACTCAACCCTATTGCTGCACGATTTTTTGCAGTCAGCGTTGTAAATAAATAAAAAAATACTTGATTAACTTAGTTGATCACACAGTTATCATAGAATAGTGGTACTATAAATTCTGAGCTATGCCATGACTATATTATTCATAATTGATATGCGGGGCACAGCAATAGAATTACACCTGAGCAAGTGGGGAGTAAATGGGAGGAAGGGGAGGGGGAAGAGTAGGCTCGTGCCATTTTAGTAAGATCATTTTCTTAGCAGTTAGAACCCCAATATTAGTCAAAGGACTTGTAATACTGCCCGATTTTAGACCCAGTATTACAGATTTTACGTCTAGATCCTTAAATGGCATACAATTAGTACTTCCAAATGATTGTATTTTTAACCAAAATGTATGTATCTTGGGGCAGCCCCACACCACATGCAACAAATTTGCACCAACCTCCCCACATTTCAAACATTTATCTCTATGTCGATTTTCTATTTTTACCAACCTTTCAGGTGAGAGGTACCATCTATTCAGCAACTTATATTGGATCAGTTGTAATTGATTGTTGGGAATTCTCCAAATATTATTTAAGGCTTTTTTCCATAATGTTTCCTGTAGAGTGAGTCCCAATTCTTTTTCCCATTGTTTAATACTAGTTGGTTTTTCTCCCCCCTCCAGCTCTGTTATGAAGCCATAAAAATAGGAGAGGGTTTTTTTAGGTCTCTGTCGGAGAAGTATGGATTTTTCAAACTTAATAAGAGTTTCTCTTAAATTAACTTCTTCCCCTTGTTAACTAACCTGTTTAGATAGCTTTGTAATTGTAAAGTTGCTGTAAGGAAACGCGGAAAAGCCGCCGCGTGTACTGATAGCAAGGCGGCTGGTTCCGCGTCCAGTGCGGCGTTTTGCACGCAGCTGCATGCGTCTGGTGTGGCTGGGTCTGTTAGTTCACACAGATTCAGGAATACGCGCGCGCGCGCTGAGAGGCAGAACTTTTATGACGGCCAAGGGAGGATCAGCTGACCAGGCTGGTCAGCTGACCTCAGAGCAAGTAACTATTGGTCTATCACTTAAGGGTGGAGCCAGAGAGCGCTGCTCTATATATAGTTACTGCTGGCCAGTCACAAGTTGTCTGCCATTGCGAACACTACGTGGAAGCACTCAGACCTTAGTCAGATCCAACAGTGTGTTTGAACCAGGAGGACCTGGGAATTCACACTGAGCTAGGGAACTTGTGTTATCATTCTGTTATACTTCAGACTAGTTCCAGGGTGTAGAGACCACGGACCTCACACCCAAGATTAGGGAACTTGTGTTATCATTCTGTGTTACCTCAGACTAGTTCCAGGGTGTAGAGACCACGGACCTCACCCCCAAGACTAGACATTGTTTGATATCTGTTATGACCTATTGCTTTCCTGACTATCCCTTTGCTCTCTGATTCGGTACCACGCATATCTGATTATCCGTTGCCAACCCTGCCTGCCTTGGATACCGAATCAGCCTTCTGTTTTTGTACTTTATCTGTCCGTGTGTTGCCGACCTGGCTTGCCCGACCTCGAGAGCTATCTCTCCCCTTTAGGAGATAGTCTCCAGATCAGCTAGTGACATCCACCTTCAGGTGTCACTCACTCACTGGCCCTTCCTACCTTCAGCCTGAGACTCCACCCCTTGGAAGGTCTCAGGTAGTGTTGGGCGAACACCTGGATGTTCGGGTTCGGGCCGAACAGGCCGAACATGGGCCAGATGTTCGGCATGTTCGGCCCGAACGCCGAACTCAATGGAAGTCAATGGGACCCCCAAACATGCCCATTTTGGGGGCCCTATGGGGTCGCAGGCATAAGGGGGGAGCATGCCCCGATCGCGGGGGGGGGGGTCGGAAATTCCCCCCACCCCCTCCGCTAGCGCTCCCCCCTCTGCCCGCTTCCCCATAAAAAAAGTTTAAGGCAAGTTAAATAGTACTTGGTGGCTGGCCTGGCACTGGCAGTGGAGTGAGGAGGAGGAGGAGTCCGAGTAGCAGAGTGACGCGTTGAGGCCGGGCAGCGGGCGGTTCAGCGGTAGTACCCTTGTGGTACTTCCGCCCTTTCTCTGACCTCACGTCCTCTGCATATGAGGGTACGCGTCACGCGTACCCTCGTATGCGTCATCACGTAGAGGACGTGAGGTCAGAGAAAGGGCGGAAGTACCACAAGGGTACTACCGCTGAACCGCCCGCTGCCCGGCCTCAACGCGTCACTCTGCTACTCGGACTCCTCCTCCTCCTCACTCCACTGCCAGTGCCAGGCCAGCCACCAAGTACTATTTAACTTGCCTTAAACTTTTTTTATGGGGAAGCGGGCAGAGGGGGGAGCGCTAGCGGAGGGGGTGGGGGAATTTCCGACCCCCCCGCCCCGCGATCGGGGCATGCTCCCCCCTTATGCCTGCGACCCCATAGGGGGGCCGTATTGCGGCATGTTCGGGCGAACAGGGCCCTGTTCGGCCGAACAGGGGCCCTGTTCGGCCCTGTTCGGCGGCCATTCAGTAGTTCGGGGCGAACCCGAACTTAAAAGGCCGAACACCTGATGGTGTTCGGCCGAACTCGAACATCACCCGAACAGGGTGATGTTCTGCAGAACCCGAACAGTGGCGAACACTGTTCGCCCAACACTAGTCTCAGGCTGCTGGAAGGCTCTTGTGCTTCTCTAAAGAGCAGTATTTCCCATACTGCCAAGGACCACCTGCTCATCAGGTGGTTTACTCAAAGTCATTACTGTTGCACCAAACACTCACGATATATACAGGTGTCCAGAGGTTAGTACTATATCTGCATTATTGGTGATTCTGCAGATCATCAATAATCAGGTATATATCTGTATTCTTGGTGATACTGCAGATCACCAATAATCAGATTCTCTCTGTGTGCTGACACCGATCGTTACAGTCGCAAGGGTTTTTGTAACGTTCAATCTACTGTTAATATTTACTTCAGTATTTCCAACCTAGTGTATAATTTGTATATCAGTCTCAAAATTATTATTTTTAAACCATGATTTAGCTTGTGCTGGAGGGAAGTCAGGATTGTGAACCACCGTGGTCAGCATAGACAGACCACCTTCCTTATGCCAATCTTTTACTAGTTGCACAAATATGCGTAATAGAGGGGTTGATTAGTGGATGGCACACAGAAGATAGAACAGCATCCATACTAGTTGGAATCCATGAAAACAGGCTTTCACTATTAAACTGCGCTTTTTCCAATCTAATCCAAAGCCTTTCTTTTTCATTCATCCTCCAATCTAAAATCCTGGTCAGATGGATACTCTTATAATATCTCAATATATCAGGTGCCGCTAATCCACCTCGTATTTTGCTCCTAGAAATGACCCTGTATGCCAGTCTCCTTTTTGTTCTTGCCCATATAAAGCCCTGAAAGAGCCTGTTACAATCTGCAAACCAGCTGTTGGGAAGGGTCAATGGCAAACATTGTAGCAAAAACAAAATTTTGGGCAGCACCATCATTTTCAATATAGCAACCCTACCAAGAATATTAAAACAACCTCTATCCCATTCTTGTAGGGCCTTTCTACACTCGGGTAATGTATGTTTATAATTATACAGATATAACAGTTCTACCTTTGAGCAAATGTTAACCCCTAAATATTTTATTGCTGATTGGCACCACTGAAAGGTGGAAAATTATTTTATTGACGAGATAGTCTGAAGAGAGCAGCCTATATCCAGCACTATTGAGTTTGTTTCATTAATTGTTTCATTAATTTCAAACATAAATTTGATGTGCAACCATGTATTCTCACTTGAGCACTGACCTCCTTCCTATGCTGTTTAGAGACTACCTCTTTATGTTCAGCACTGCAGCTACCACACATTCTTACCATTTGCTAGCCACAAATAATTCATCTCTTAGTAGTCGAGGGAGGAGGTGGAATGGGACAGGTAATTATGTGTTGACAAGAATAGACATGGCTCCTCCTCTCTCCCTGGTCACCTTATATAGGTAATGCGGGGGACTAGGGAGGAACCAGGACAGACATAAAATTGCATAGTCACTGCAACAGAAAATAGAACAACAGCACTAGCCATGCAGTTTGTTGCAAAAAGTACAGATGGGCAATGCATAGTACACTGTGTATTGTTAGTAAATTAAAATTTACTATCATATCCATAAAATAATGGAGTCTGAATTAAGGCCTTAAATTATTTCTATTGAATGTAAGAGGGCTGAATGACAAGTATAAAACAGTAATTATTATGAGGGGTGTTAAGCAGAATTCCACAAATCTATGTCTAGTAAAACTAAAAACATGTAATATTGGTGAAAAAGCAGCTTCTTTATAAGTAACCTTGGATAGAGTGGGCCTATCTTACATTCTATTCACAACATGTTCGGGGTGACTCGATTCTTGTCAGCACAAGCCTATTACATCTAATAAACATAATATGTGATAATATTGCTAATTTGTAGGAACGTTCAAGGAGATGCACATAATTCTGAGTTCATGTAGAATTCGGCAAATCTTTAATGAGAATGTATGCAGCTTGAAAATGGACCAATCAAATGAAATTGAAGTAGGCTTTGATCGATACATTTTCAAGCGGCATAAATGTGCATTATCTTGCATTAACTCAGGCATTATCTGCATCTTACTGACCATCCCTACCAATCAACAATAAGCTGCTTCTTATCATTGCCATGTACACACTATCCAACCACCTGAGAGAACTGTACTTGAATTATTGTCTATCAGCATGGTACATATTAACTCGGAAATATTTGCCCAC
Organism: Hyperolius riggenbachi; assembly: GCF_040937935.1. Classification (NCBI taxonomy): domain Eukaryota; kingdom Metazoa; phylum Chordata; class Amphibia; order Anura; family Hyperoliidae; genus Hyperolius; species Hyperolius riggenbachi. Next base: position 156,505,455 of record NC_090648.1, on the reverse strand, counting down.
TCTTCTTTGCAAAAACATTCCATATTAGTCAGACTATAATGGCATCTCACAGAACTCTTTAGGTCACATCCCCATAAATCCCAATAGATTTTCGATTAGAATTAGGTCTGGACTCTAGCTAGGCAATTCTGAATCTTTAATTTCTTTCTGGTGAAGCTTTTTTTTATGGTGGATGTATGTTTGTGTCATTGTCACATTGAAAGATGACATTTCTATTTACCTTTAGATTCCTAGCAGACGCCTGATGGTTTGGGCAAAAGGTGGCTAATATTTGGAAGAGCTCCTAATTCTGTCCACCTTGACTAAAGTCTCATGAAATCATATCACAGCTATCCTCGTGTTTAGGAGACTTAGGGCTTGATTCACAAAGCGGTGCTAACTGTTAGCACGCCTGTGAAAACCCCCTTAGCACGTCTAAACGAGCTTTTCGCGCGCAAAAGTTTATGCGCGTAAAACTTCACGCGCGTAAAACTTTATGTGCGCACTGCACAGAGCGCAGGGCACTCCGCGCGAAGTGCCCATTAAAGCCTATGGGACTTAGTGCGCGCATAGGACTTTGCGCGCGTAAAAACTTTGCGCGCAAATCTTTGCGCGCGTTCTGATTGAGAAATCCGGTGCTAACCTACTTAGCACCCTGGTTAGCGCGCCTAAAGACTTTAGACGTGCTAAGTAGGTTAGCACCGCTTTGTGAATCAAGCCCATAATGTATTGTTTTGAAAATATTAATTAGGTGTGGATGTTGATCATTATAAAAGAAAGTCTTACATCTTGAAACTCTATCCAGACATGTGAAGAATATAGGGGACTACTGTCATGTGTAGTATGCAACCTGTACTTGCCTTAAATTCATGAAGCTCCTTCCGTGTTGCTGAAGGTCTTTTGGCAGCCTTCCTGGCCAGTATTTATTCGCTCTTCATCAGAAAAAAAAGGAACAAGGTTCCTGGCAATGTCATTGTTGTCCCATAATTTGTCCACTTAAGTCTTCACTGACTTCCATGGTTTGTCCAATGCTGTAGAAATGTTTTTGTATCTTTCTCTCGATTAATGCCTTTCAACAACACTAAAGAGATACCTTTGATGCTTTGTAAACGCTTTGGGAACCATTTATTTTGCTGTAGCAAGCAACTAAGTAAATATTAGGGAAATCCTACTAGGACAGCTGAATTTTAAAGTCCAATTTTTACTAATCAATGTAAACAAACAGCATAAACAGCTCACTTGGTGTGCTGTTGTATGCTGTTGGTCTACTTTGCATAGTGTAAATGGGAATTTTAATCCATGGCCAGTGCAGCAGGTTTCTTCTCTTCCATGATACATATAGCTTGCTGGTGTCCTGCTCCCGACCTAGGAGTGAAGTGGTTGTAGCGACCTGCACTGTTTCATATTTGCTGTAAATTAGAGTCTCTTGAATTGATGGCAGATGTGTACCTAAAAATGGTGAATTAAACCAAAAGGTTTCTTCAATAAAGTGTTAGTTAAAGAGTGTGCCCACTTATGGTTTATGACCCTACGGGTTGAGTGGACAACAATGGAAAAGAAGTGCTCCAGCATATTGGACTGCATTTTTAAAAAGGATCTCCTTTAACATGAAATAGCTATCTGACACAGTCCTGCTGAAGATCTCTTTGGCTCAAAAGTATGTTGAATATTCTACCTGATCTGATTGCAGGCCAGAGACCTCTTTCAGTATACAAGGCGTCTATGAAGTGACTTTCAGATGAGTCAAGACAAGAGTTGCTTCCATCCACCATCATAGCACACCTAAGTCCATTAACTTTGCTTGGCTGTGGCACTTGCTTACAATTTGATCCTGCCTAGAAAGATGTGTTGTCACCGTAATACCTCTATTCACTCCTTTGCAAATTCAGTGAAGTGTTCTTCATTATATTATCCTTTTGATTACCTCTTTCAGATTAGTGCGGATCCTGCTATCACTGCATCATCAGATTAAGACATCTCAAGATGTTAAGGTGACTGAATATAGGAGCATGATTTAGTGTGACAACTGCTCTGCAAACAGGAGCAGAGAGGTGTTTGTGCTGTACTGGTTTGTGAAATGGAAGGAAAGCAACTGTCATCTAATTTTCGTAAGTAGGTTTACCAATAGCTTAACAAGTAAGGCCACCCAGTCAAAAATGTCTTCTTGATCTAAGCTTTAGTCATATAACCTTTCCACATTCCTGAAATTCAACATATTTCTTTTACATTTCATTGTATTGTATTCAGTGGTTTAATTCTCACTACATAATTTAAATTAGAATTCTACTTTTAGGCCAGTTACACACCAGGACGTTGCGTTTAGGGGACGTTATAGGGCACATAACGTGGCCCTAACGCAACGCCTGGTGCTCTCTGGTGTGGACGTCGGAGTGAGCCGCGTTGTGCAGCTCACTCTGGCGTCCGAGATGCCGCGATGCGTACTCTTGGACGCATGCGGCATCACGTGGTCCCGCCCGGCCAATCGCTGCACAGAGCGGCTGCTCCAGGAAGTAAACACTGCATGTCACTGAGTGCAGTGAATATTAATTAGCCATGTGCCCGGCCGCTCTCCCCTCCTCCCCAACATGACTGAGCATGTGCAAACAGTCTAACGCGGCTTAGCCGAGTAGAACGCACAGCATGCAGCACTTTGCTGCGTTACAATGTAACGCAACGTGGGCAGTGTGAACAGCCCACTTGTGTTACATTGCTGTGCGTTGGGGGAGAGTTACAGGCTGCACTAATGTGTGCCTGTAACGTCCCTGTGTGCAAGAAGCCTAAAGTGAGGGCTGGGACCATCTAGCCACACTTTGGCAGTGTTTGCCAATCATTGGCGATCGGCAAAGTTCTTTACTTGTGGATCCAGATGGGGGGAGTCCAACAAACAGTGTTGCGATCACGTAGCAATTACAAAACACTGTGTGACGCAGTTTGGTAATGTTCGCATTAGTGGCTACAAGAGCCATATTGCAATCCCTCTGGGAAATCACAGTACTTCCGGGATTTAGAAAAGCACAGCACAAAGTGAAAAGTCTTTATTCCACATATGGTTCCAGAAGAAATGTACTTCTTCTCAGGGCCGGGCCGAGGCAGAGGCTGGAGAGGCTCCAGCCTCAGGGCGCAGTGTAGGAGGGGCGCACAATTCATTCAGTTGTCATTCCCAATTGTGTTTGAAGCAGAAAGAAATAGGAAAAGGGGATACATGGCAGTGACTGCAAGTCAGATAACTAGAGGTTAAGGTATTAGGGAGGTTGGGGGCCCTGGGGCGCCTCTTAGTCTAGTAGCAATCAGTGTGTGACGGCTGGGGGGAGGGATGGAGGGGCGCACTTTGGTGTCTCCGCCTTGGGTGCTGAAGGACCTTGTCCCGGCTCTGCTTCTTCTTGTTCTGTGTTTCAAAGATTTGATCCAAGTGACTAATTAGCTCTTATCAGTAACTGTAAATAGACTGCAGGAGAGCACTGTCAAGGCAGCTCTGGCATACAGTAAGCACTAAAGGCACTACGGCCGCCAACGACGGGTCCGTCAGACCCTCCCGCTGGGTGGACTTTCAGGCGACAGTAGCGCGTGTGTACGCACTGTCGGCGGACTGATAAGGCTGTTTCTGAGTGATCCGCCCGGCGGATCGTTCAGAAACGGCCTTATCAGTCCGCCGACAGTGCGTACACATGCGCTACTGTCGCCTGAAAGTCTGCCCAGCGGGAGGGTCTGACGGACCCGTTGTTGGCGGCCATAGTGCGTGTGTACGCACCTTAAGGCTTAACTCTCTCAGTGCAAAAGTTAAACTTAGTAAAACTGCAGGGTTTTTTTAGGCTTTCCATAAATTATAATGAAGATGAATATTAGCTTTTTTTCCATAAAAGTTATCATGCTGTGGTTAATCTTTTACAGCAGAGAGGAAGGTCTGAGTTTGGGTCCTCTTTAAAATAACTTTACATTAGGTCTGGATTAATGATGCAAGATACTTGCATTTTTTATGTTACAGCCTTTTTAGGTACAGGCATTTCAACCCAGTTTGAATAGGATAGGTTTTTACACTGTGCTTATGCGAATAGTAAACATGCTATGCTGGTCACTGCTTGAGAGTAGCAGGGGGAAAAAAGGGGGCCAACGGCTAATGGACGATTTGGGCACTGCCATACACTCTAAGGCATTTATTGATAATACTGCACCCAAAGCAGAGAAAAGGGGGCAGGATAAATATTGTTTTCAACATTAGAACGTTTATGTTTTTAAAACATGTTATCATTTTAGAAACTTGCAACGTTATAGTTTTTGTCATATTATTTTTTTTTTGTAAGTACAGATTTTTCATTATCAAATATGTGATCATTTCTATGTTTGTAAGGGTGTTTATGCAGGGTAGCATGGTTAGAGTTGGTTAGGTAGCATGGTTAGAGGCATTAGAGATGTTGTGAACATCAGATTTCCATTCGCGAACATTGAATCTGAACTTCAGGAAAGTTTGTATTCACATGAACTGGGCAAACCTCCATAGACTTCAATAGGCAGGTGAATTTAGAAACATACAGAGACTCTTTCTGGCCACAAAAGTGATGGGAAAGAAGCACACAAATGCAAAGCCACCCTCCTCCTCTTGGTCCAGCAACATCTTCAGCCACGTCATTTTACAGTATACTACAAGTTTTTATTACATAGTGATTTATCTGCACTCCAGTCTGGGATTCGCACAGTCTCTCAGCATGTGACAGGCAGCTCCCTCCACCTTAGCCTCACAAACTGCATCACAGACAAGCTGAAACTGAGAGCAGTCTGAGAGGAGTAAACAAAGCACACAGAGCCTGCAGGGGGCGTGCACAACTTGTATTCATTACAACAGAGGCAGCCCATTCCTCCACACACACATATACTGTACATACACACATAACACACATATTAGTGTATGATTGTATGTGTGTACATATATATATATATATATATATATATATATATATATATATATATATATATATATATATATATATATATATATACACACACACAAACATCACTTCCTGATTAGCGGCCATGTTCTTTGTTTGTAAACACTGCCTACGACTGGCGATTAGAAGCCAGGATCGCGGCGGGGAGCAGGAGAAATGGCAAAGAGGGATCCAGGAGATCACAGTGACTCAATTGGTATGTTTTTTTATTGTACAGATTCTCTTTAAAAAACAATGATATATTTTCTTTATTCAAATATCCCGCTAAGTTCTGATCTTCAAGAGGAGGGAGGATGGCTGGGTTATCTTTGATGTAATATTGTTCCTTTAATATGTGTTGATTTTAGCAGGTTCCCAATAATAAGTTTGGAATTGCTCATAATGTAACCCCACAAAAAAGGGTAGGATGTTTTGGGAACAATAGTTAGGTATTTCTCAATGTTCCTTGTTTTTGTGCAGATTGAATTTTACAGTTTATCTGATGCTATGTAGCTGAGGGGTGGTTGAGAGGGGGCAAGGACAGCAGAGGTTGACGTGGCTGTAGATGCTGCTGGACCAGGAGGAGGAGGGTGGTTTTGCATTTGTGTGCTGTTTTTATTATTATGTCCATACCATTGGTGTTTGTGTTTTGCGATCAGGTGCCTTCCCAAAAAACATTGTCCCTGGGTGGGTGTTGTGCTTCCCTCGACTCATATTCTTTTGGCAGATGTTGCAGATGACATTGCTAGTATCAGAGGCACACAAACCAAAAAAACAAAAAAAAGATCACACTGGTGAGCTTTGGAATGTCGGCATTCTTATGGTGGCAACAGCAGGCGTTGACGGGCCTGTTGGCTGGCTAACCCCAGGTGTATCACTAAATGCACCATGCGTGAATAACTCCTCTGACATATCAAGTGGAGCAGCTGTGGTTATGGAAGCTGTAGAAGATGGGGTGCGCTGTGTAAGCCAGTTAACTACGTCCTCAGAATTTTGGGGGTTGAGGGTACGTGCCCTCTGAACACTGTGCATTCTTCCAGGGCTGCAGGAAATCACTGCAGCACGACCTCGAGGAAACTTGTGAGGTGGCCTGCCTCTGCCTGTAGTTTTTTTTTTAATTGGGGTACTCTGCCCGCAACAAGTGAAAAGTAATGCAGTGGAGGTGCTACTATGCAACTGCATGCAACTGCAACTGAATGTGGCAACAACAATAGCAGTAGTGTACACAGCTCTGGTTGTCAGTAGGCTGTGTAGTGTCACACACCGAGATACACAACAGTTCAAACATAATACAGTGATAATAACAGATGCCCTGGAGCAGTAGTGGCAAAACTGTGCTTGTCTGTTATGTGGCACTCAATTAAATGTCTCTAGAAGAGGGCACAGGTGTGACTCAGTGCCAGTGTGCTCTGTCGGGTTGACTATCAGACATAAACTAAGAATATGCAACAGTTCAAACACAATGCAGTGATAATAACAGATGCCCAGGAGCAGTACTTAGTACGCTGCTTGTGTGCTGTTATGTAGGCACACAAATATCACTAGAAGTGGGCAGAGGTGTGACTCCGTGCCAGTGGGCTCAGTCTGCTGACTATCAGACAGACACTGAGAATGCAAGAGTTCAAACACAATATAGTGATAATAACAGATGCCCTGGAGCAGTACTTAGTACTCTGCTTGTGTGCTGTTATGTAGGCACACAAATATCCCTAGAAGTGGATACAAGTGTGATTCAGTGCCAGTGGGCTCTGTCTGGTGTGTGCTATCAGACAGGCACTGAAAATGCAACAGTTCAAACACAATACAGTGATAATAACAGATGCCCTGGAGCACAATTGTGCTTGTGCCTAATGTAACACCCAATTATAGTGGGCACTGAGCACAGCTCTGGGTGGATGTCTGTGGGCTTTGGATTGTCGCACACACAAAAAAAAAAACAGCAGAAGGATGAAGTAGCTCTCTGAAGGACTGTTTGGGGGTGCTTTAACAGCAAGTTAGTCAGCGAGGATTAAAACAAATAAAGAGGGCAGCCTCCGTAGAAGCGCATAGCGCAAAACGGCCGTCAGGCTCCCTACCCTCTGCACCCACCGCCACACCACTGCGTCCACCTTTGGGTCTGTGTCCTCACCACGTTGTACTGTAAGTACGTACAGAAGTATGCATGTTTTAGCATGTTGTTTTTGCCGGAATCAATAAAAGTGAATGACAGCAGTGCCGGCGCTCCCTTTCTCCTCTGAAATCCTAAAATAAATCAGCAGTTTCTACTTCCTGATTCATGGAAGCAGACATATTGTTTACTGGAATGGGCTTATCTTCTTAATTGCCATAGGCAGTCATGTGACACAGGGGGAGATCAAATTACAACTAGTGATAAGACACAAATGAGAGGGAATTACACAGGCTAAACTCTTTAAATACATACAGGGTTCATTTCTGTTATGTTTTCCTTGTGTCCACTTTAAGCTGTATTCTTGAATTATGTAATGGTTTTTAAAGTAAATATCTTTTCGTTTTGATTTCCCATCTGTTTTAAAATGGAACTTATTGTTAATATGTTTTCAGTTTTACTTTGCACCCATTTAAAAACAAAATAAACTTTTTCATGACTAAGATTTTTGTTATTCAGCCACCTCCATTTTATTACCCAGCTGCGCCCTTTTTTCCTTGCGCCTTTTTTCATGCATGTCTGCTTGAGTAATCTGTTTCAAACTTTCTCTACTGCTTGTACGGGGTTAAACTGACTCTGTGTACTCATAATTGTCCTCTGTTCAGGTGTTGACAACATTTTTACCCCTGTGTACACAACACAGGCTATTATTAAATTATTTATGCAATGTGGACAGAAGAAGCTGATATAAGATGGTGTATGTTGGTAGAACCACAATCAGTAATAAAAGTACATTTGTATATTGAACAGAGCCGCATTTTGTGTTATGTTTAAGCACAACTTGTTATAAGCACAATACCACTTCAAATGTCATAAACATAAAATATTTCAGTATGAAGTTTTTATCTTAGTCTTTTTTCCCATAATTTGCAAAAATCCAAATGTAGGCTGATGTGACTGTTTCCAGTGTACAGACTATAAGAACAATGCTGTCAGGTTAATTTGATGGAAGATTTCTATGGTCATAGTCTATCCAAAGTCTCCATGACTTGTCAAACTGTCACTGATTCTGAGAAAAACTCTAATTAGCTCAAGCCAATGAGATGACGTCTAACAGGAATTTTCCATGAACAGCCACTTGCTTTCCTGATGTGCTGTAAGAAAATAAATAAAATAATGCCTCATGCTTATATGAATGTATTCCTGTCCACATAGACCCAGCTGTATATTTTACAGAAAGTGAAAAACATACATTTGTACCGCCAGCAGAGAGATTCTTGAAACCGTACTGATCCTGATGCTACAGAACTCCATAAAAGGAAAGCATAAAAGGAAAGGGTGTCTGGGCACCTTAAAAAAGAAGAACAGAGACAACAGGAGCACAATAGTGCAATATGTAATGATCAGATGAAAAATAATAAGTATGATACAGGACTACTCACAAAGGTGGGTTGCATGAGGAGCAACCAACCACTTAAAGAGACTCTGAAGCGAGAATAAATCTCGCTTCAGAGCTCATAGTTAGCAGGGGCACGTGTGCCCCTGCTAAACCGCCGCAATAGCGCCGCTAAACGGGGGTCCCTTGACCCCCAAACCCCCTACTGCGACACTTGGTCGCAGGCTTGGTGGCTCCTGGAGGCAGGGCTAACGGCTGCAGCCCTGCCTCCAGTCGCGTCTGTCAGCCGCGCATCGCCGCCTCTCCCCCGCCCTCTCAGTGAAGGAAGACTGAGAGGGGCGGGGGAGAGGCGGAGATACGCGCTGACAGACGCGCGTAGGGCAGGGCTGCGGCGGTTAGCCCTGCCCCAACCAGGAAGCGCTCCCCCGCATTACGGAGGGGGATTTGGGGGTGAAGGGACCCCCGTTAAGCCGCGCTATAGCGGCGTTTTAGCAGGGGCACACATGCCCCTGCTAACTCTGAGGTCTGAAGCGAGATTTATTCTCGCTTCAGTCTTTCTTTAAAGCAGGTGGAGATGTTAACCCGTTTCCACTCGGGGTGTCCACTGGACTGGATACAGTCACTCTCTTGAGAAAAGGACTCTTGCTCGCCTCCACAGTGGTAGCACCTTGTGGGGCTTGGAAGTACCTCACTAAACTAGAAAGTTGGGGGGTGTAAACAGCACAATAGGAAAAAGAGGTATCCTGGAGTATATAAAACTAAGTTAAAAACAGTAAAATCGAGAAAAGGGGAGGTGGCTTACCTCAATAATGACAGTCAATAAATTATATTAGCACGGCCAATGCGTTTCCTGGGCCTAAGCCCACTTCCTCAGGCCAATACAGTGCCAAAGGAGTTAATAGCCAGAGTTCTGAGGAGGTCTCAGAGAGCCACCTCCCCCTTTTCTCGATTTTACTGTTTTTAAAGAGAATCTGTAACTGAAAAAAAAAACTCTCGTGAGGGTGAAGCCTATGGATCCTAACGAGGCTTCCCCGTCCTCCTCTGTTTCAGCGTCGGGACCCCCCGATGTGCGGCGAGGTAAATATTTACCTACGCGATTCTGTGCAGGTGCACTAGTGGCTCTTTGTTCAGATAAGGCGAAAATAGTTGAACCCGATCGTATCCGCTCTACTGCACGGCCACTAGTCATTTGCGCCTGCGCAGTAGAGCGGATACAATCGGGCTCAGCTATTCCCGCCTAGCCCAAATGAAGAGCCGCTAGTGCGCCTGCACAGGATCGCGGTAGGTAAATATATCACCGCTTGTCACCGCTTGTCAAGCTTGTCAGGGGCAGGGATGGGCTCACGACTAATCACGAGTCTGTAAGGACTCGAATTCGTAATTAAAATGAGCCTTAATTGCCGCAGCTGTGAGGCTTGCAACGCGTACAATAGCTATTTGGAGCGCAGGCAGGATGGCGGAATTGTGCGGCTGTGCAGCTGGATGATAAGGGGTTATTTACCCACAATCCGCCGTCCTGCTTGCGCTCCAAATAGCTATTGGACGCATTGCAAGCCTCACTACGCACACTTCCTCCTTCAAGCGGAAGATATAAATGATTTATATCTTGTTTTTTTTTGCCACAAATCAAACTTTTTGTGAGCGATACTTGTTTTCAGTAAATACTTTATTTTCTATGCATTTTATAGTGAAAAACCAAGGAAAAAATGAAAAAATACACTATTTCTCAAATTCCATCCCCTATAGTTTTAAAATAAACAATATTACTATAGATAAAATACACACATTTTATTTACCCATATGTCTTGGTTATCACAACATATAAATTATGTCCCTAGTACAAAGTATAGTGACAGTATATTGTTTGGAAATAAAGGTGTATTTTTTCTATGTTGTGTTTTTTGTTTTCTCATTGTACACTACCAAGGATTAAAAGTCCTTAATTGCATAACTAACAGGAATACGCCCTCATGGCATACATATTTCCAAATCTGAGTCCCTAAGGTAAAGATTTATGTATTCTTTTTTCAAATCTGTCACTTTTTGGGGGTTTTACAAGTGTTTTATTTTGGTACAGAGTTTATGAAAATACCAATATTATTGCTTTTCATTCACTTTGGCAGTTAGAAAAATTAACATGAAATACGCCTCAACTTTCTTACTACCCAAATTGTATTCTCTTGCTTGTCACGGTTAAAATGATACCCTATATACATAATCACATAGCATTTTGGGCTCACAGCACACTATTAACCGCAAGTAGCGCCAATGGATTTTTCAAAGCCATTTTTTTCAACAAATGCAGCAATGTCATTCTTTCTTAGCAACGCCCATGGAGTGTCAGAACATTCAATACATGTCATAAATGTTACCATTCTGAAAATTAGAGACCCAGGCCTACTCAAATATACATATTTGGTAACATTGGGACGTATGCGGTTTTGCTGAAGTTGCACCATAACTCTGAAAATTGCATTTTTGAACAGTTTTTTCCAGTTTGGCAGTATGAAGAATTCACATGACATAGGCCTCAATCCTAAAACACACCAAATTCTATTCTACAGCTTGTCACGGTTAAAAAGATACCCTATATACATAATCACATAGTGTTTTGGGCTCACAGCACACTATTAATCGCAAGTAGCGCCAATGGATTTTTCAAAGTCATTTTTTTCAACAAATGCAGCAATGTCATTCTTTCTTAGCAACGCCCATGGAGTGTCAGAACATTCAATACATGTCATAAATGTTACCATTCTGAAAATAAGAGACCCAGGCCTACTCAGATATACATATTTGGTAACATTGGGACGTATGCGGTTTTGCTAAAGTTGCACCATAACTCTGAAAAATTGCATTTTTGAACATTTTTTTCCAGTTTAGCAGTATGAAGAATTCACATGACATAGGCCTCAATCCTAAAACACACCAAAATCTATTCTACAGCTTGTCACGGTTAAAAGAAAACCAAATGACAATGATGACAAATACAATGGAACTTACCATTGGACATCTAGCAGGATTGGAGAAAAGTCAGAGGTCAGAAGTCAGGTGTCAGAAGCCAAAGCAAATTGGTGGGTCAGAAGAAGGGAGGGGTCAGCATAGTTCATTCCAAGCATGTGGCTAAAGTTCAATTTGGAAGCAGGGTCCAAAGTTCAATTTGGCAGCTTGATTATGTTTCTGGGCTTCTCCCAAGCATCCAGTTTCCTCCAACACCTCAGAAACACATTGGTAGGCCAAATGGGAGCTTCTTAAGGGACAGTAAAAGGCCAGTAAAATATGTCCAGGTTTAAAAAAAATATAGACCCCCCCCCCCCCCAAAAAAAAAGGAAGAAGAAGAAATTAATAATGTGGAAGAGTGTGGTATGTCCTGAAGCAAGTGGCAACGCATAGTGCTGGGGCTGAGGGTCAATCCGGGCAAAATATCTGGACTCCCTCCTCATCTTGTGTTTCACACACACTCTGCATCTTCTCATAGGGGTGGCTTTCACTTCATTTGCGGGGATCAGGGCAGGAAAGTGTCTTTCTTTAAGTCTGAGGGTATTCTCCAAATAAATCGGATCGTTTTGCTGAGCGATTTGGGTAGGGCCAAAAATTAGAGACTTGTGGACTTTCTCCTGGAACTGCACAAAGGTGTCCCTTCCGCTTGCTTTTGCATACAAGACAAATGCGTTCTGCATTGACACCTCCAGCAAGTAATAGGCTATCTTCTTATACCATGCCCTCCGCCTTCTTCTTAGCATATAAAGAGCCAGTTTTTGGTCTGCCAAGTCCACTGCTCGCATTTTCTTGGTTTACTCCACTACAGCCTGTGGTTTTACAGTTCCCTCCCCTTTTGACGAGGCAGGAACGGTGGCCTCACTGTGGATCGTTGTTAGGATCAACACATCCCTCTTGTCAAAGTATTTTAGTGCGAGGAGTTTGCCACATCTGAGACTGTAGGACTGTCCTCTATGTAGTTTTTTGTTCAGTACCTGTAGTGGGAGGCCTACACGGTTGGATCTAACCGTCCCACATGCTCCAGTCTTGGCTGAGTACAGGAACTTAAACAAAGGTACACTTGAATAAAAATTATCTACATAGAGGTGGTACCACTGGTGGAGATAAGGGGTTAAAAGATCAATAACAATCTTCCCACTGGTGCCAATGTACTGTGGGCACCCAGCTGGCTGTAAAGCGGAGTCCTTGCCTTCGTATACTGTAAAGGCGAAGGTGTAGCCAGTGCCACTCTCACATGCCTTGTACATTTTTACCCCATATCTTGCCCTCTTGCTAGGTATGTACTGTTTAATGGCAAGTCTACCATGAAATGGTACAAGGGACTCGTCCACTGCAATGTCACGGTCTGGGGTGTAGAGATCTCGAAATACTGCAGTAAGGTGGGTCAGCATGGGCCTTAACTTGAATAACCTATCATGGGCAGGGTCAGTCCGTGAAACATGGTTGGTATTATCATTCAAATGAAAAAATTTAGATAGCAAGTCAAATCGCTGCCTTTTCATTGTTGCTGGGTAGAGGGGCGCGCTATGATAGAGGTCCTTGGACCAATACATTCTCAGTTGTGGCTTTGTTGTGACACCCATGTTGAGATTCAATCCAATGAAAATTTTAAATTCGGGCACGTTGGTGGGCTTCCATTTTGTCACAGTCCAGTGGGTTGGGTTTTCAGCTAAAAATTGTTCAGCATAGAGATTAGTCTGCTCAACCATATGCTGCCAAAAGTCCACCATAATAAAGAGCTGGTACAGCTCAATGGGTGACAGATTGTCAATAGGCACTGACACACCAGGAGTGGCTGTAAAGGGTGGTATATTGGGCACCTCAAAATTAGGGGGTGACCAAGTGCCATTAAGGATATGATCTGGTACCGGCTGCCTGCGAGGTACCGATGGCCGCTCACCCCGTCTGCTGGCTCCCCTCTGCCCAGAGCTGCTGCTGGCTGCTGTGGTGTTGCCCGCTGAGACCCCCGCTATGGCCTCTGACTGTCCAGTTGGTTCCTGTCTGCTGGCTCCTGTCTGCCCACTGCTGCTGCTGGCTGCTGTGGTGTTGCCCGCTGAGACCCCAGCTATGGCCTCTGACTGTCCAGTTGGTTCCTGTCTGCTGGCTCCTGTCTGCCCACTGCTGCTGCTGGCTGCTGTGGTGTTGCCCGCTGAGACCCCAGCTATGGCCTCTGACTGTCCAGTTGGTTCCTGTCTGCTGGCTCCTGTCTGCCCACTGCTGCTGCTGGCTGCTGTGGTGTTGCCCGCTGAGACCCCAGCTATGGCCTCTGACTGTCCTGACGGTTCCTCATCAGGGGAATCAGGATCATCCCAACACAATTGGTGAGATGGCAGCCCTCCGGACTCTGAGCTTTCAGTACCTGAATCAGAGTCGCTCGGAGGGGACCACTCGCTGCCTGAGTTATCCCCAGATTCCTCACTGCTGCTCTGCTCGCAGAAGGCGACTGCCTCCTGCAAAGAAAAGCGCCTCCTCACCATACTAAAAAGAAGAGATAGAAATAAAAAGTAAGAAGAAAAAGAAAGAAATAGATTTTTATTTTTTTTTATTGAAATAGATGGATAAAATAGATAAAGAGTAGATAGAAGGTAGATAGAAAGAGTATATAGAAAGAGTAGATAGAGTGAAAATACCCAAAAGTTAGAAAGGGAGGTTAGAAAGAATAAATGGCAAGGAGAGGGAGGATCAGGAGATAAGGGGGTAGATATGGGGTTAAAATCAAGGAATGGGGGCAAAATTTTAATAATATAAGTCCTACCACACTGCTGCAGTCTCTCTCTCAGCTCCTGTCAGCACAGATCACTCACAGAATCTGTGATGACAGAGAGCTGTGAGAGAGAGAGAGGGAAACTTTGTTTATAAACATTTAGCAGAATGTACATTGTTACTGGCTGTAACTAGTGTTGGGCGAACAGTGTTCGCCACTGTTCGGGTTCTGCAGAACATCACCCTGTTCGGGTGATGTTCGGGTTCGGCCGAACACCTGCTGGTGTTCGGCCAAACTGTTCGGCCATATGGCCGAACTAAGAGCGCATGGCCGAACGTTACCCGAACGTTCGGCTAGCGCTGTGATTGGCCGAACGGGTCACGTGTAGTGTTGGGCGAACATCTAGATGTTCGGGTTCGGGCCGAACATGGCCGAACTCCGAACATAATGGAAGTCAATGGGGACCCGAACTTTCATGCTTTGTAAAGCCTCCTTACATGCTACATACCCCAAATTTACAGGGTATGTGCACCTTGGGAGTGGGTACAAGAGGGAAAAAAATTAGCAAAAAGAGCTTATAGTTTTTGAGAAAATCGATTTTAAAGTTTCAAAGGGAAAACTGTCTTTTAAATGCGGGAAATGTCTGTTTTCTTTGCACAGGTAACATGCTTTTTGTCGGCATGCAGTCATAAATGTAATACATATAAGAGGTTCCAGGAAAAGGGACCGGTAACGCTAACCCAGCAGCAGCACACGTGATGGAACAAGAGGAGGGTGGCGCAGGAGGAGAAGGCCACGCTTTGAGACACAACAACCCAGGCCTTGCATGAGGACAAGAAGCGTGCGGATAGCAATTTGCATTTTGTCGCCATGCAGTCATAAATGTAATACAGATGAGAGGTTCAATAAACAGGGACCGGAAACGCTAACCCATCACAGATGTTCATTGTTCATGTTACTTGGTTGGGGTCCGGGAGTGTTGCGTAGTCGTTTCCAATCCAGGATTGATTCATTTTAATTTGAGTCAGACGGTCTGCATTTTCTGTGGAGAGGCGGATACGCCGCCGATCTGTGACGATGCCTCCGGCAGCACTGAAACAGCGTTCCGACATAACGCTGGCTGCCGGGCAAGCCAGCACCTCTATTGCGTACATTGCCAGTTTGTGCCAGGTGTCTAGCTTCGATACCCAATAGTTGAAGGGTGCAGATGGATTGTTCAACACAGCTACGCCATCTGACATGTAGTCCTTGACCATCTTCTCCAGGCGATCGGTGTTGGAGGTGGATCTGCACGCTTGCTGTTCTGTGTGCTGCTGCATGGGTGTCAGAAAATTTTCCCACTCCAAGGACACTGCCGATACCATTCCCTTTTGGGCACTAGCTGCGGCTTGTGTTGTTTGCTGCCCTCCTGGTCGTCCTGGGTTTTCGGAAGTCAGTCTGTCGGCGTACAACTGGCTAGAGGAGGGGGAGGATGTCAATCTCCTCTCTAAAGTCTCCACAAGGGCCTGCTGGAATTCTTCCATTTTGACCTGTCTGGCTCTTTCTTCAAGCAGTTTTGGAACATTGTGTTTGTACCGTGGATCCAGAAGGGTATAAACCCAGTAATTGGTGTTGTCCAGAATGCGCACAATGCGTGGGTCGCGTTCAATGCAGTCCTAGGCCGAAGAGGTCATAGCCTAGGGTCACAAAACCTGTTTATTGGGCAATTTCAATGGTGGCGAGTCTGACGTACATAAATCGCAGCAATGGCTGTTAGCAACGTCTGAATCTCACGAAATGTCTCATGCAGGTAGAAGACATATTGTTAGACTTGGGCTCCAAAGATGGGTTCCCTACATCTCTGCAAACCAGAGTTACAGGGCTCCAAATTTGGTAAAATCCCCTATAGGCTTTCATTGGGCCTCCTATTTACAGTTCCAAAATCTCACATCTTTTTAAAGGGCAATTACTCAGCAGTGGCAAATTTTCTAGCATTGTAGGGACCCTTAGGGGGAACATGACTGGTGAGTTTCGGGCCCCTAGGCCGAAGAGGTCATAGCCTAGGGTTACAAAAACCTGTTTATTGGGGCTATTTCAATGGTAGTGATGGTGACGTACATAAATCGCAGCAATGGCCGTTAGCAAAGTCTGAATCTCACGAAATGTCTCATGCAGGTAGAAGACATATTGTTAGACTTGGATTCCAAAGATGGGGTCCCTACATCTCTGCAAACCAGAGTTACAGGGGTCCAAAATTGGTAAAATCCCCCATAGGATTTTATTGGCTCCCTATTTCACTTTCCAAAATCTCACATCTTTTCAAAGGGCAATGGCTCAGCAGTACCAAATTTTCTAGCATTGTAGGGACCCTTAGGGGGAACATGACTGGTGAGTTTCGGGCCCCTAGGCCGAAGAGGTCATAGCCTAGGGTCACAAAAACCTGTTTATTGGGGCTATTTCAATGGTAGTGATGGTGACGTACATAAATCGCAGCAATGGCCGTTAGCAAAGTCTGAATCTCACGAAATGTCTCATGCAGGTAGAAGACATATTGTTAGACTTGGATTCCAAAGATGGGGTCCCTACATCTCTGCAAACCAGAGTTACAGGGGTCCAAAATTGGTAAAATCCCCCATAGGATTTCATTGCCTCCCTATTTCACTTTCCAAAATCTCACATCTTTTCAAAGGGCAATGGCTCAGCAGTACCAAATTTTCTAGCATTGTAGGGACCCTTAGGGGGAACATGACTGGTGAGTTTCGGGCCCCTAGGCCGAAGAGGTCAAAGCCTAGGGTCAGAAAAACCTGTTTATTTGGGCTATTTCAATGGTAGTGATGGTGGCGTACATAAATCTCAGCCATGGCCGTTAGCAACGTCTGAATCTCACGAAATGTCTCATGCAGGTAGAAGACATATTGTTAGACTTAGATTCCAAAGATGGGGTCCCTACATCTCTGCAAACCAGAGTTACAGGGGTCCAAAATTGGTAAAATCCCCCATAGGCTTTCATTGGGCCTCCTATTTACCGTTCCAAAATCTCACACCATTTCAAAGGGCAATGGCTCAGCAGTGGCAAAACTCACCAGTCATGTTCCCCCTAAGGGTCCCTACAATGCTAGAAAATTTGGTACTGCTGAGCCATTGCCCTTTGAAAAGATGTGAGATTTTGGAAAGTGAAATAGGGAGCCAATGAAATCCTATGGGGGATTTTACCAATTTTGGACCCCTGTAACTCTGGTTTGCAGAGATGTAGGGACCCCATCTTTGGAATCCAAGTCTAACAATATGTCTTCTACCTGCATGAGACATTTCGTGAGATTCAGACTTTGCTAACGGCCATTGCTGCGATTTATGTACGTCACCATCACTACCATTGAAATAGCCCCAATAAACAGGTTTTTGTGACCCTAGGCTATGACCTCTTCGGCCTAGGGGCCCGAAACTCACCAGTCATGTTCCCCCTAAGGGTCCCTACAATGCTAGAAAATTTGGTACTGCTGAGCCATTGCCCTTTGAAAAGATGTGAGATTTTGGAAAGTGAAATAGGGAGCCAATGAAATCCTATGGGGGATTTTACCAAATTTGGACCCCTGTAACTCTGGTTTGCAGAGATGTAGGGACCCCATCTTTGGAATCCAAGTCTAACAATATGTCTTCTACCTGCATGAGACATTTCGTGAGATTCAGACTTTGCTAACGGCCATTGCTGCGATTTATGTACGTCACCATCACTACCATTGAAATAGCCCCAATAAACAGGTTTTTGTGACCCTAGGCTATGACCTCTTCGGCCTAGGGGCCCGAAACTCACCAGTCATGTTCCCCCTAAGGGTCCCTACAATGCTAGAAAATTTGGTACTGCTGAGCCATTGCCCTTTGAAAAGATGTGAGATTTTGGAAAGTGAAATAGGGAGCCAATGAAATCCTATGGGGGATTTTACCAATTTTGGACCCCTGTAACTCTGGTTTGCAGAGATGTAGGGACCCCATCTTTGGAATCCAAGTCTAACAATATGTCTTCTACCTGCATGAGACATTTCGTGAGATTCAGACTTTGCTAACGGCCATTGCTGCGATTTATGTACGTCAGACTCTCCACCATTGAAATTGCCCAATAAACAGGTTTTGTGACCCTAGGCTATGACCTCTTCGGCCTAGGACTGCATTGAACGCGACCCACGCATTGTGCGCATTCTGGACAACACCAATTACTGGGTTTATACCCTTCTGGATCCACGGTACAAACACAATGTTCCAAAACTGCTTGAAGAAAGAGCCAGACAGGTCAAAATGGAAGAATACCAGCAGGCCCTTGTGGAGACTTTAGAGAGGAGATTGACATCCTCCCCCTCCTCTAGCCAGTTGTACGCCGACAGACTGACTTCCGCAAACCCAGGACGACCAGGAGGGCAGCAAACAACACAAGCCGCAGCTAGTGCCCAAAAGGGAATGGTATCGGCAGTGTCCTTGGAGTGGGAAAATTTTCTGACACCCATGCAGCAGCACACAGAACAGCAAGCGTGCAGATCCACCTCCAACACCGATCGCCTGGAGAAGATGGTCAAGGACTACATGTCAGATGGCGTAGCTGTGTTGAACAATCCATCTGCACCCTTCAACTATTGGGTATCGAAGCTAGACACCTGGCACAAACTGGCAATGTACGCAATAGAGGTGCTGGCTTGCCCGGCAGCCAGCGTTATGTCGGAACGCTGTTTCAGTGCTGCCGGAGGCATTGTCACAGATCGGCGGCGTATCCGCCTCTCCACAGAAAATGCAGACCGTCTGACTCAAATTAAAATGAATCAATCCTGGATTGGAAACGACTACGCAACACTCCCGGACCCCAACCAAGTAACATGAACAATGAACATCTGTGATGGGTTAGCGTTTCCGGTCCCTGTTTATTGAACCTCTCATCTGTATTACATTTATGACTGCATGGCGACAAAATGCAAATTGCTATCCGCACGCTTCTTGTCCTCATGCAAGGCCTGGGTTGTTGTGTCTCAAAGCGTG
The DNA here is from genome assembly GCF_040937935.1 of Hyperolius riggenbachi. Lineage (NCBI taxonomy): Eukaryota > Metazoa > Chordata > Amphibia > Anura > Hyperoliidae > Hyperolius > Hyperolius riggenbachi. The sequence goes on along the minus strand of NC_090648.1, from coordinate 156,486,352 downwards.
GCCTTCTCCTCCTGCGCCACCCTCCTCTTGTTCCATCACGTGTGCTGCTGCTGGGTTAGCGTTACCGGTCCCTTTTCCTGGAACCTCTTATATGTATTACATTTATGACTGCATGCCGACAAAAAGCATGTTACCTGTGCAAAGAAAACAGACATTTCCCGCATTTAAAAGACAGTTTTCCCTTTGAAACTTTAAAATCGATTTTCTCAAAAACTATAAGCTCTTTTTGCTAAAAAAAATTTTCCTCTTGTACCCACTCCCAAGGTGCACATACCCTGTAAATTTGGGGTATGTAGCATGTAAGGAGGCTTTACAAAGCACAAAAGTTCGGGTCCCCATTGACTTCCATTATGTTCGGAGTTCGGGTCGAACACCCGAACATCGCGGCCATGTTCGGCCTGTTCGGCCCGAACCCGAACATCTAGATGTTCGCCCAACACTAGCTGTAACAATGTGCATTCTGCCTGTAAACTCATCTGATTGGTTAACTGCTGGTCCCTTGAACCAATTAGCGCTCCGTCGGCTGGGCTGTGAACGAGCGGCGGGTGCACCCGCGGAAATAACGCTGGACGTACTTGTGCGTCCATTTAGCCCGCAATGCGCCTATCTGGACGAGCAGATCCGTCCAGATAGGCTGAAGTGGTTAATTACCAATTTGAGACCTTACAAACTCGTGAAGTCGTGATTAGTCGTGAGCACTGGATTCCTCCAAGCTTTAGAGGTCGAGGAAGCCTCATTGGGACCCTGAGGCTTCCCCCTCCCGAGGTAAGTATCCCCCAGTGGAATTTTTTTTGTTACAGGTTCTCTTTAACTTAGTTTCAAAAACTCCTGGGGCCGCTTTTCCTATTTTGTTCCATAAAAGGAAAACTATGGTTAGAGAAATGTACAGGATGGCATTTTTACTCTCTTTAAAGTGAACCTTAAGCCGACAAAAAAAATGAGTTTTACTCACCTGGGGCTTCCCTCAGCCCCCTGCAGCTGATTGGTGCCCTCGGCGTGTCCCTCCGATCTTCATGTCCCCGCCGGCGGCTACTTCCGGTTTCGCCGTCACCGACTTTAGCGGTTAATAGCAAAGCCCCCTTAAGTGGTAGAAACACCAAATTTGCCAGATGTGTTAAGAAGAATAGTGGGAACAAGAGGAAAAGACCTTATAGTTTTTGAGAAAATCAGTTTAAAAATGTCAAAGGAATAATGTATACATTTAAATGCGTAAATGACAGTTAGTTAAGGAAGCAATACCCGCTGAATTTAGCAGTTAATAGCAAAGCCCCCTTACATGCTAGAAACACGAACTTTTCAGGATTTGTTAAAAAGAACATTGGAAAAAAATAATCTTTTCCTATTTTTTTAAACTTTTTTTTTATGTTCAGAAAGCGAAAAATTAAAAAAATGACATAGGGTCCCCCCTACCAAGCATATTTAACCCCTTGTCCCCATGCAGGCTGGGATAGCCAGAATGCGGAGCCCCAGCCGACTGGGCCTTCACACCCTGAGCTATACCAGCCCACATGGTCCATGGTATGTTGGGGCTCTGGGGGGGAGGGGCAGCCAAGCCTTCCCTTCCACCCCGGAGCCCTGTCCAATCCATGGACAGGGGGCTCTTCCCCACCTCCAGTGCCCCAGGAGGAGGTGGGGCGACGACTCCATGGGAGGGTTCATGGTGGCATCTAGGAGTCCCCTTTAAGAAGGGGACCCCAGATGCCTGCCCTCCTCCCAGGGGAAGCGGCATGTATGGCAGCGGCCAGCGGTGATCTTCAATCTTCAATCAACTTCAGAAGATTGTAAGATAAAGGATATTGGCGTGGGACATTTCCGAGGATATTGGCGTGGGAACATTTTTTTAAAGGTACAGATACGTATTTCTGGTTAACTAAGAATATTAAAACACTTTACTCGTGGATGTGTTTTTATTTCATTTAACCCTTTGTGGAAATGGGTAAATGGTACTTTGTACCCCTATACTAATTTCTTCTGGGGGGGGGTAGGCATCTGTTGTCCCCTTCTTATGTATACATTTTTCCTTTGAAATTTTAAAATCGATTTTCTCAAAAACTATAAGGTCTTTTTGAAAAAAAATGTTTTCCTCTTGTTCCCACTATTCTTCTTAACATCCCTGGCAAATTTGGTGTTTCTACCTTGTAAGGGGGCTTTGCTATTAACCGCTAAAATCTTTGGGCGGTTTTAAAATCTCAAATACTTTTTTCATTTGAAACTTTAACCACTTCTCTACCACATGTTTTTTTTCCCCTTCAAAAGCTCTTCCCACTCATTCGGTAATAACTTTATCACTAATTATCACACTGAAATGATCTATATAGTATTTTTTGCGGGACAAACTCGGCTTTCTTTGGGCAGTAGTTTATGCTAAGAATTATATTATTTTATTTGCATTTGACAGGGAAGAAGAAGAAAAAAATGAAAAAAAAATCACCATTTCTCAGCTTTCAGCCATCGTAGTTTAAAAATAAAATGTGCAATTGTACTGTAGATAAAACTGGCACATTTTATTTGCCCATTTGTCCCAGTTATTACAGTGTTTAAATTGTGTCCCTAGTACAATGTATGGCGATAATATTTTATTTTGGGTTAGGGGTGAAGGAGTTAAAAAATTATAAAAAAAGCATTTAATTTTTCTATGGTAAGTGTATAATGGTGTATTTGGAAGTAGTTTTACTTTTTGGCCACAAGATGGTGATATACAAACTCTGTTTTCTAAAAATAGAAAACAGAAACAAGTGTTTACATGTGTTTGCAGGTGTTTATAAACAAAGACGTAGAAAAGTGTGGCAGAAGTTGCTAAGTGGTTAAATTCGATTTTCTCAAAAACTATAAGGTCTTTTTGAAAAAAAAATTTAAGTTGTAGACACTGATCACCTTTGTAATCCATGCACTTTTGGGGATTGTAGCATGTTAAATCCTTGCTATTAATGTTAAAGGTAAATCCGGATCACGCTAATTACGGCTAAAATCCAGGTCGAATCCGTACGTCAGTTTCAAATCCGGGTCACAATCAAGGTTTATCCAGATTTTGGGACTGCCGTGGCCAGATTTATTTGAATCCGTGATCAGGGGTATCCGAGCAACACTGATTAGGACACAGCTTCTTCAGTGTAGTATGAGACAGGGCATGACCCAAAGTGCCAGGATGCCAGATATTGGCCACAATTCACTAAGCTCATCCCCTCCTGTCCTGTCTTTAACCACCCTGGCGTTCTGATTAAATCGCCAGGGTGGCTGCGGGAGGGTTTTTTTTAAATAAAAAAAAAACTATTTCATGCAGCCAACTGAAAGTTGGCTGCATGAAAGCCCACTAGAGGGCGATCTTCCGATCGCCTCCGGCGCCCAGAATAAACAAGGAAGGCCGCAATGAGCGGCCTTCCTTGTTTTGCTTATATCGTCGCCATAGCGACGAGCGGAGTGACGTCATTGACGTCAGCCGACGTCTTGACGTCAGCCGCCTCCGATCCAGCCCTTAGCGCTGGCCGGAACTTTTTGTTCCGGCTACGCTGGGCTCAGGCGGCTGGGGGGACCCTCTTTCGCCGCAGAGCGGCGGCGATCAGGCAGCACACGCGGCTGGCAAAGTGCCGGCTGCGTGTGCTGCTTTTTATTTCATCAAAATCGGCCCAGCAGGGCCTGAGCGGCAGCCGCTGGCGGTGTTGGACGAGCTGAGCTCGTCCAGACCGCTCAGCTGGTTAATAACGATTCTGTCCTGTTTTTACTGTTATCACCATGATGATAAAGCATGTAGTATTCACTAAGCAATTTATCTCAGGCAAACCTTAAAATAAAGATTATGTATTTAAGTTAAGAAGAGATTGCTAAAGTTATGGTTTTAATTCTTAAAATAATGACAGAATTCTAAAGTTAGAGACCGGGGCCCGTATGTAATTCATTTTTTCACTTGAGCTATCTCCTAAGAGATAATTTTCATCTTCTCTTTAAACTAAATTTTAGCATTTTACAATTTAAAAAGTAACAAAAAGTAGATGAAAAAGTAAAGTCAAAATTTTTCTGAGTATTTTCTTGCTTGCTGGTGGCTTTAAAGGCATTTTATGACAAGTTGTGAAAAGATCACCTAGAAAAAAACTGAGGAGACAAAGTGAATTGCATATGGGCCAGGATGTTAATTCACAAAGAAGAATGCAAGTGTACAGTGAGCGAGGAGTTATCACCTGGCATGAGCTGTCGTTAAGTGGAGTGTTGCTACAGACTGCAGTTTTAAGTGAAGCATTCTAAGCTTTCTGCTTCATTTTTTACTAGCTTCTGCAGAAGGGGACTCTGTATAGAGAGAAATGAGAGAAATACGGTGGCTTGCAAAAATATTCGCCCCCCCTTGAAGTTTTTCACATTTTGTCACATTACTGCCACAAACATGAATCAATTTTATTGGAATTCCACGTGAAATACCAATACAAAGTGGTGTACACGTGAGAAGTGGGACGAAAATCATACATAATTCCAAACATTTTTTACAAATCAATAACTGCAAAGTGGGGTGTGCGTAATTATTCAGCACCCTGAGTCAATACATTGTAGAACCACCTTTTGCTACAATTACAGCGGACAGTCTTTTAGGGTATGTCTCTACAACTTTGCACATCTAGAGACTGAAATCCTTGCCCATTCTTCTTTGCAAAACAGCTCCAGCTCAGTCAGATTAGATGGACAGCGTTTGTGAACAACAGTTTTCAGAACTTGCCACAGATTTTCGATTGGATTTAGATCTGGACTTTGACTGGGCCATTCCAACACATGGATATGTTTTGTTTTAACCGGTTCAGCACCGCAGTCCGAAAATCTCATGCATCTGAGCAACGTTCACCTCCCATTCATTCGCCTATAACTTTATTGTTACTTATCACAATGAATTGATCTATATCTTGTTTTTTCCGCCACTAATTAGGCTTTCTTTGGGTAGTACATTTTGCTAAGAATTATTTTTTTCTAAATCTATTTTAACAGGAAGATTAAGAAAGAAATGAAAAAAATTCATTATTTCTCAGTTTTTGGCCATTATAGTTTGAAATTAATATACGCTACCGTAATTAAAACTCATGTATTTTATTTGCCCATCTGTCCCGGTTATTACGCCGTTTAAACTATGTCCCTATCACAATTTATGGTGCCGATATTTCATTTAGAAATAAAGGGGCATTTTTTCAATTTGCATCCATCACTATTTATAAGCTTATCATTTTAAATAGTATAATAACATATTCTCTTGACATGCATATTTAAAAAGTTCAGACCCTTGGGTAACTATTTATGTTGTTTTTGTTTTTTTTTAATTGTAATTTTTTTTTTTTTTTTTTTATAAAAAAAAGTGTATGTAGGTAATTCTTGGTGTGGGAGGGAAACTGCTAATTTTAAATGTAAAATAATATTTTTTTTTTTATTAAAAATGTATGTTGGTGCAGTTTACTATGGCCACAGTGAAAAAAGTCCTGGATGCGAACGATCTCGCATCCAGGAACTAAAATGCTGGGGAGAAGTTTCCTAGGGGCAGAAATACCGCGCTCTCTGGAGAGAAAGCGTCGGTATTTCTGCGGGGAAATTAGATCGGTAAATGGGAATTATATTCCCATTCACTGATCGGGGGGCTAGCGGCGGGCAGCGGGAACGTGCGCGGTGGCGCGCCCGATTGCGCGCACCAGCCGGCGGCAGCAGCAGTGCCTATCTGGACGAGGAAGCTCGTCCAGATAGGACGAACTGGTTATACCATTCCATTGTTGCCCTGGCTTTATGTTTAGGGTCGTTGTCCTGCTGGAAGGTGAACCTTCGCCCCAGTCTCAAGTCTTTTGCAGACTCCAAGAGGTTTTCTTCCAAGATTGCCCTGTATTTGGCTCCATCCATCTTCCCATCAACTCTGACCAGCTTCTCTGTCCCTGCTGAAGAGAAGCACCCCAGAGCATGATGCTGCCACCACCATATTTGACAGTGGGGATGGTGTGTTCAGAGTGATGTGCAGTGTTAGTTTTCCGCCACACATAGCGTTTTGCATTTTGGCCAAAAAGTTCAGTTTTGGTCTCATCTGACCAGAGCACCTTCTTCCACATGTTTGCTGTGTCCCCCAGGACCCCCACATGGCTTGTGGCAAACTGCAAACTGGACTTCTTATGCTTTTCTGTTAACAATGGCTTTCTTCTTGCCACTGTTCCATAAAGGCCAATTTTGTGCAGTGCATGACTAATAGTTGTCCTATGGACAGATTCCCCCACCTGAGCTGAAGATCTCTGCAGCTCGTCCAGAGTCACCATGGGCCTCTTGACTGCATTTCTGATCAGCACTCTCCTTGTTCGGCCTGTGAGTTTAGGTGGACGGCCTTGTCTTGGTAGGTTTACAGTTGTGCCATACTCCTTCCATTTCTGAATGATCGTTTTAGCAGTGCTCCGTGGGATGTTCAAGGTTTTGGAAATCTTTTTGTAGCCTAAGCCTGCTTTAAATTTCTCAATAACTTTATCCCTGACCTGTGTAGTGTGTTCTTTGGACTTCATGGTGTTGTTGCTCCCAATATTATCTTAGACAACCTCTGAGGTCGTCACAGAGCAGCTGTATTTGTACTGACATTAGATTACACACAGGTGCACTCTATTTAGTTATTAGCACTCATCAGGCAATGTCTAGGGGCACCTGACTGCACTCAGACCAAGGGGGCTGAATAATTATGCACACCCCACTTTGCAGTTATTGATTTGTAAAAAATGTTTGGAATCATGTATGATTTTCGTTCCACTTCTCATGTGTACACCACTTGGGGCCTGATTCACAAAGCGGTGCTAACAGTTAGCACGCTGGTGAAAAGCCCTTTATCACGCCTAAACTCAGTTTAGGCATGATAAGTTGAGGTGTGATAAGTTTAGGTGTGATAAGTTTAGGCATGATAAGTTTAGGTGTGATAAGTTTAGGCATGATAAGTTTAAGCACCAACTTGGTTAGCACCACAGTGCAAAGCTGATCAAAAGTTTTGCGCTAGCAAAGTCTGGTGCATTTCGCATAGAGTTTAATGGTGCTGCTTTGCGTACAGGATTTTGCGCGCGATCTAAACTTATCTAAACTTAGCATGCCTAAACTTATCATGCCTAAACTTATGACACCTAAACTTATCACGCCTAAACTGGCTTTTCACCAGTGTGGTGCAAAGGTTATCACGCCTAAAGTCTTTTAGGTGTGATAACTGAGTTATCACCGCTTTGTGAATCAGGCCCTTTGTGTTGGTCTTTCACGTGGAATTCCAATAAAATTGATTCATGTTTGTGGCAGTAATGTGACAAAATGTGGGAAGCTGCAAGGGGGCCGAATACTTTTGCAAGCCACTGTATACACAGCAGCAGGCACACACAGAGGGATGGAGAGTAAAAGATAATATATATATATATATATATATATATATATATATATATATATATATATATATATATATATATATATATATACTATATACTATATATATATACACACACACACACGGACACACACACAAACACAGACACACAGTAATTCACACAGCCACAGCCTCTCTCTCTTCTTCCCTTACTTACAGCCTAGCTACAGATGGGTTCTGCCTGTGTATGCTCCTCCCCTCCCTATCTACTGCATGTAATGATAACTAACTACAGAGGTGATAACTTAATGACTGGAGTGATAAGATAGCACTTTCACTGTAAAACAAAAAGCAGAGCCTTGCTAGTGACAGTACTAATAAGTACAGAGACATCTCCACTGTAGAAAAAGTTTTGTCATATTCTATTTTTCAGAGTTCACTTCTGCTGAATCTATGGAAAGTGGAGGCTGGCATTTTAAATTCTGTAAAAATGCTACAAGTTTCACATAAACAAATCCCAGGGATTTCCTTGGGCACAAAGTTCTGCAAATGCCAGTGGAAGCTCTGGCCACTTGCTAATAAGCAAGAGATTAAATGTAAGACATACATCATGGGTAAATTAGCTAGCACTGGCTCCCCAGATAACCAAATAAGCTAAATTCTCATTCTCGTGTGCAGATAACCAGAATGGGAACATTAGCGCCTGCAGGAGAAATGATCTCCAATTCCAATTAGTGAATGTGTTATATTCAGCAAGTCAGGGAAAGCAGGCAACCTGTCAGGTCATGTAATAGAAAGGATTAGAGTGGAGCATGTTTGCACTAGACACATGTCCTCCAGATATCTAAACACCATTGTGAGGTGCTCTCCAAGTACATAGCCAGAAATATGTAAAGTATGAAAATGCCATGCATCTGCTCTGCCTAATGACTGCACCAGCTGTGGGCCAGAATACGGAAACAACCAGGCTTGTGCAACTCAGCCCCATATGGAGTTTCATGTCTTATACTTTTATTGTTGTTTTTATTATTATTATTCCAGAATGAGCTTTGAATGTATGATAAAGTAATATGAGATTATTTAAAGGAAATAAGCTGTATTTTGTGTTTGTTTTTTGGTTTATGCTTTGATTTGTTTCCAGTAATCATGCTCCTAAAATAAAGCATTAAGCTTGATATCTGTTTTTCACTTTACTGAATGTACTTCATGGATAAAATTGCTTATTTTGTTACAACATTCATTTATACATTATGTAGTCAGTGTTTGCCCATTGTAAAATCTACAAATTTACATTTTAAAATCTTTACTGCTGGCAAGGTGCATCACTGTGCAATGTTAGTTCATTGTGAAGTGAGCAGGAACAACACCTGGGCCCATATGCAATTAATTTTTTCACCTGAGTTTTCTCCTGGGCGATTTTTTTAAATTTGTCAATAAAATGCATTTTAAGCTATCAGAAAGCAAGAAAATGCTCACAATAATTATGATAGTACTTTTTCATTTACTTTTTGGTACTTTTTTAGTTGAATAGTCCTGGAAAGTTATTTTAATTTGAAGATGAAAAATTATCTCCAAGGAGAAAACTCAGGTGAAAAAGTGAATTACATATGGGCCCTGGGCCCATAAGCAATTCAATTTTTCTCCTGAGTTTTCTCCAAGGAGATAATTTTTCAACTTCTTTTTAAAATAACTTTTCAGCATTTTGTAATCTAAAAAGTACCAAAAAGTAAAGAAAAAGTACTATCAAAATTATTTTGAGTATTTTCTTGTTTGCTGGTGGCTTAAAAGGGATTTTATGACTAGGTGTAAAAATGTCAACTTGGAGATAACTCAGGTGAAAAAGTGAATTGCATATGGGCCCTGGGCTCATAAGCAATTCACTTTTTCTCCTGAGTTTTCTCCTAGGAGATAATTTTTCATCTTCAATTTATAATATCTTTCCAGCACTTTTTAACGGAAAAAGTACTGAAAAATGGTTGAAAAAGTATTATAAAAATTGTTTTAAAGGACTTATGAGGCGAAAAAAAAATAATTAAGTACCTACATCAAATTTGAATGCACGGAGGACGCCATCCGCGCTCCCCGTCTCTCCGTGCAGCTCCGCCGTGTCCTTGCTTCCTTGCTGTTCATTCGTCCGTCCCCCCCCGACCGCTCCCGACCCCACAGCCCTGCCCTATGTAAAATGGCCGCCAGAGCTGGCATAGACGCGAGTGCGGCTGCGCAGCTCTAGGGCCTCCCCCCCCCGATCCACGCACAGGAGACAGCCTGTAGCATGGATCGGGGGGAGGCTCTAGAGCTGCGCAGCCGCACTCGCGTCTATGTGGACTGTGCAGCTGCACAAATCTTCAGGGCATCTCTGCAGCCACAGTTTCATTAAAAAGGTATAGAGAGTGTCCAAAAACCCCGTGGCATGGCGGAGGAGATCAATGGCAAACTTTTCCCGAAAAATATGTATTTTACACAAACACTTTTTTATTTTTTTTTAAAAGAGATTTCAATGCCTGCTGAATTTAGTAGTTAATAGCAAAGCCCCCTATAATTGTTAGAAGCACCATTTGCACCATTTTCCATTTTCTTTTGATTTAACTTTTTAATGGCCAAATTACGGTTACATTTTTTTAAAAAAAATGAAGTTTCTTTTAAGCCACTTTAACCTGAGTATATGGGTACTAACATACCCCTTACCCATTTCCACAAAGAGTGATGAAATGAAATAACAACGCCACCACAAAAAAGTCCTTTAATGTTCTTCATTAACCATAAATACTTACCTTCCATTACTCCCAGGACAGTACCCTTGGAAATGATCCAACGCCATATCCTCTCTCAATACCCGGCAACACAGACAGTACCACACATGTGTCAATCACATTCCTCTGGATTTGCTAAACTAAGTATAGCGATCCCCAGAGCAATGATATTCAGAATTCTGATAAAGAATGTTATTTTGCTGACTTAAAACCAATTTTTCTTTGACGTATTCAAAGTCGATTTTCTCAAAATTCACGTCTTTGAAAAAAGTTTTAATTTTATTCCTACTCTTCTCCTTAACATATTCTGCAAATTGTATGATTCTAGCACATTCTTTGCTATTAACTGATAAGTTAAAAAATGTGCAGTAAAAACGAAAGGCAAACGATAATCTTTCTCCACGATCTTTCTGCCAGAGAACATGTTCGTCCATCAGTTTCAGCCAAGGACAGTGGCTGGGAAACCTGTAACATTAAGGCATCAGTAAGTCAGTGTAATTTGCTCCGAAGGTGCACTTATGTGTTACACTACGAAATAAAAGGGAGTGGAGGAAGGGAAAAATGAAGAAAGGTAAGTATCATTTTACTTTATCTCATTATTCAGAATAAGGCTTAGTTCACACAATGATGGACCAAGCTGTAGCATGTAGCGTAACTGATGTACTGTGCCTGCTCTGGTGGTCTATTGAGGTGTTCTGACTGTCAATGGAGTGGAATAGAGTGCAAGTGAACCATATATTAGGCATATGAAAACATCCACTATCCATAAAAATTGTGCAAGTCAGGAATGTCCATGCGGATATGTTACAAATGGAGAATATGATCAGGCCCGTAAGAAAACATGTTCATTGGTCCACTGCTTTCCTACCTGGAGAATGGTGCAAAAATACCCTAATTGTAATTAAAGGAATAATACCAAGGGCATCAGAGTCAGAAACTGAATAGGAAACATCCTGTTCTCCTGTTTGTGAAGCCAGTAGTAAGATGGTAAATAGTCCAATCAACTCCCTTACTAAGTCACTGCGAATGGTTGGAGGATATTAATATTTAAATAAACAAAAAGTATACTAATAAAGATGAATCATATTTGGTAGGTTATAAAAAGAGTTTAGTCTATCGTGCAAGCCTAGGAAAATGATCTCTTACCAGTTCACATAACCAATTGCACACAACAAGCAACCATCAGAGATTAGGTAAGATTTGAGTACTTGAACTGTGGACTCTGAATACAGGACTCTGTGTGCATCTATTTAGGTTTTCATCAAACCGTACACCAAATGCCAGAGTAAAAGATCTCTGTTTAAATCAGTGTTACATTTGTTTTCAAGCTTCCAACTTTTATTTTTACCATGGCTCCTCCATCTTTCATTGGCGCAATGTTGCATGTTTGCTTGTACATTGTTAAGGCATGCCATGAATTAATATTCTACAGAGCATTATGTCAGAAGATCGCTTGTATGAGGTCATTTTAATGGCAAAAAAACAAAACTGAGTAAAGAATTTTGTATTTTTCTAACTATAACGTATTGATACATGACTTAAAAATTATGAGTGAAAAGCACACTGTGTATGTACCAACATGAGTCATGTCATGAAAATGTCCATTACTCTGCTCTGTGTGCCAGCTCTGTAGACAATTTCTTGGCTATCAGTAGAAGAAGCAAACGCTCAAGGCTGATGAGTCAGATACAAGCGTGAACAATGGAGCAAATGAGAAGAAATTAGAACGCAGTTCCACCTCTACAGTTACAAATAGGAATATTAGTTTCTGATTATTGCTTTCAGTAGAGGCCTCTGTTTAGTCTATGATGTACTGGCTTGTTTTTGTTACTGTTCTTTTGCTGTAAACTTTTCAAGTGCAGTATATACTATAGGTATATTATATATAAACTATCAATTCAGAAAAGGTTACTCTGTACCTTAAAAGTCTTCCTATTAATAATGACTTTATTTCAAATAAAAAGTACAGCTGTTCAAGTGAACTGGCAGAGAAACATTTGGCCTGCTTCCCAGCTCACTATGGAGCCTTCAAAATTGAGACACAATGCTCATTTTAAGTGTATTTCTTCCCACCTCGGGGTTTCCACATTCTGAAATTGTGTGTCCTTTCACAATGAGTTTGTGTAAAATATTTGGGAGAGGAGTCTTCAATGACTCATCAATCAAAAATAGATCCTTATACGAGTAGTCTACCACACTCGAGTTAACACATCTATAAAAGTAGGAGGATAATATCATAAGAAACCATAAAAAAACCAAGATGAAAAATATTGGTATCCAGCTTTATTTCCAGTGAGGAAACTTTGTATCAAAAACTTGCAAGCAACAATGTTGCTGACCTTTCTTGTCTATCCCCTTAACTCAGAAGCTGTTCTCTTCCAGGGATTAGTTTTATGGCTGTAATTTGTTATCAGTGAGAGTTACGCTATAAGGCACGTACACACGCCGTATTTTTACAAACGACGGGTGCGTCAGACTATCCCACGGGGGGGTCATTCTGCCAACAGTAGCACGTGTGTAAAAGCTGTCGGCAGACTGATAAGACTCAAAACCGCCAATTAGCACCCAGATACTGCGCTCATATAAGGAGCAAAAGTTCAGCTTAGCAAGCAAAACCACAATAATGTCTAAAGGGGCCCATACACTCAGCCGATTTTCTGGCCGACCGATCGATCCCGATCGATCGATCGACCGATCGATCGCAAATCGGTTGGCCAATCGACCGATCGATGGCCGATTTCGATCGATTTCGATGGATTTCCATCGAACTGGCAGGGTGGAAAATTTAGGTCGATCTAATGAGATTGCTTATCAGTTTGCATTGGCCTTAATGGAAATCTGATGGCAAAAAAATGCCGTCAGATCGAATTTCAATAGATTTCAAACTGAAATCTATTGGAATTCTATCCTGGTAAAAAATGTTCTAAAAACGCATCAGATAGATCATCAGATGCATTTCTTATCTATCTGCTGCCAATCTGACGAGTGTATGGGCACCTTTATATAGACAAATAGTATTGGTGGGGGCGCTCTTCCGGGATGCATGCACCATCAATCAAGTTCTTTTAAATGTATAGGTAAGCGCTCAAAGTTGCTTGCACATCAATAGCGGATGAAATAAAGGCCCCCCTTTGGGGAAAGACTCACCAGACTCCGTGGCCTTCTGGGCCCGTTTTCACCTCCGGGGTATAGGCCATCCCGCAGCCTCATTGGCAATCCACTGTCTGATGTCCCAGGTCTGTATAGGCAAAAAATGGGCTCCACATAGCGTAAAAGTGTATGAGTTTAATAAAAGACTAGATAAAAAACTGTACCAAGACAGTAAAAATTACAAAAACAGCCAGTCCCTACACATGTGAAATGACCGCTTGTATAGCGGATTAGGGAATGCAAGGGTCACACTGTATTCGGCTGGTAACAAGGCACAAACCTCTGTCACCCAACCCACCCACTATAGCTAATATAGTGCCCCGCTGGCTAGTAATTAAACGAGCCTCTCGCACATACAATCCAGCCGTGTCCGGCCGGCATTGTGCGCATTGACATCACTCCATGGCTCCGCCCAACGTTTTGTTGCCTTAGCAACTCATTTAAAAGAGACTGATAAGACCGTCGCCGTGCGGATCAGTCAAAACCAGTCTTATCAGTCTGCCGACAGCTTGTACACACGTGCTACTGTCAGCAGAACGACCACCCCGCGGGAGGGTCTGAGGGACCCGTCATTAGTAAAATTACAGCGTGTGTACGTGGCTATAGTCTGACTAGATCCCAACTGGAGAAAGATGTCACATGAAATACCTGCATGGCTAACTCTTTCAGGCAGAAAAGGAACAAAGCCTAGTTATTTGTATGCTTGGCACTGTAAATACACGTCTATCTCATCATGTCACGTGTCACGTTGGGTACACTTTCAGTGAATTGATCACTTCTCAGATGAAATCCGCATACCTTGACACTTTTCTTTAAAACAATTAAATGAATCAGATGATGTATGAAACCAAGTTTGCACAGTTAAAGGGAACCTAAACTGAGAAGGATGTGGATTTTTCCTCTTACAATAATACCACCAGTTGCCTGACTCTCCTGCTGATCCTGTGTCTCTAATACTTTTAGCTACAGCCCCTCAACAAGCATGCAGATCAGGTGCTCTGACTGAAGTCAGACTGGATTAGCTGCATGCTTGTTTCAGGTGTGTGATTCAGCCACTATTGCAGACAAAGATCAGCAGGACTGACCAGCAACTGGTATTTTTTAAAAGGAAACATTCACATCTCTCTCAGTTTAGGTTCCCTTTAACTGTGTGTAACTAGAGATCTTATTCTGAAAACGCCAGATCACTTGTTGGTTGCAGCTAGTAAAGTCGGAGTAATGTTGAGCAATGTCAGTACAACTGATCTCTATACCTGTTTAGACTCAGTGACTTTTCCTTATGTCTTCGTTTAGTCTTTCTTTTTGTTCTCTCTTAAAGGGAACTTGAACTGAGAGGACATGGAGGCTGTCATATTTATTTTCTTTTAAAGGACAACTGAAGCGAGAGAAATATGGAGACTGCCATATTTATTTCCTTTTAAGCAATACTAGTTGCCCGGCTATCCTGCTGATCCTCTGCCTCTAATACTTTCAACTATAGACCCCGAACAAGCATACAGCAGATCAGGGGTGTCTGACATTATTGTCAGATCTGAAAAGATTAGCTGCATGATTGTTTCTAGTGTGATTCAGAAACTTCTGCAGCCAAATGGATCAGCAAGGCAGCCAGGCAACTGGTATTGCTTAAGAAGAAAGAAATATGGCATCCTCTATATTCTTCTCACTACAGTTGTCCTTTAAACAATACCAGTTGCCTGGCAGTCATGCTGACCATTTTGGCATCAGTAATGTCTGAATCACCCACCTGAAACAAACATGCAGCTAATCTTGTCAGATTTTTGTCAGAAACATCTGATCTGCATGATTGTTCAGAGTCTCTGGCTAAAAGTATTAGAGGCAGAGGATCATTAGGACAGCCAGACAATTTGTATTGTTTAAAAGGAAATAAATATGCCAGCCTCCATATTCCTCTCACGTCAGGTTCTCTTTAAGGCCCTTATCGGCGTAATGTAAGCAGATAGACTCTGGTCCGGTTGGGTGTACCTCATATGTTAATGTTCTTGATTGTTGCAATGAAGCTAAAAATAAATGTCATGAGGTATTTTCTGTGATAGCTCATTTAGCAGGACCTTGTGTCCCACTCTTAAGATACACAGTGAGACTGCAAAATGTTGTAATTGTATTATGTAAAACATAAATAACATTTTTTGAAATAGAAAATATTGAAGCAGTGGATCAGCATTGAAGCCAGACAGGTCATTCACAGGCATTATCCTCAGTACACATTCCATCCAAGTCCATCCTGCTCTTTGCTTACCGGTATATACTGTAGTTATGACTGCACAGAATTCATTTAAATTGCTTGTTTTAGTGCTGCCATATTTACACCTTGCCAGAATTCCTTTTCCATTTTCCTCGGAGCAACAGCACATTTGCACCAATTGATAACCGCATGAGCGCATACTGCCCATCAATATAAACATCATGTTGTTTCTATAAATCATATCCAGAAAAACAAAACTCCCAGCTTGCCAAGGAGCTGCATGCAGTTCCCTCCAAGACGAAAGCCTTGTCCATCTCTCCCCCGATGGCAAAGGATGATTAACATCTTATCTTTGTTGCTAGGCTAAAGACTTTGCAACATTTCACTTACTACCTCTGGGTTCCCAGAATGTGCTCTGCCCTATGCCAGGTCTGTGCTGGCAGATGTGTGAGCTACATGCACTGTAACTGTTAGTGAGGGCTTTCTGTTTCCATAGGAAATAATGAGCCCATTATTTTCTTGGAAACAAACTCTCTGGTTGCAAACTTTACTGAACTGTTTGGCTCGGTGTCATTCCAAGGCCTTAGGGGAAGGGGAAGATCCATTTTTTTTCCTCAGTTTTCCTAACCAAGACTAATAGGACCTCCAAGACGCCTTAAGATATAATAAAATATTTATTTAAATATTTAGGTAAGAGGTAAGAAGAAACAGGGATTCAAGTGAAATTGTGATATTTCAAACATATCACATTTAAGGTAAGCAGGGTTGTTGTACACTAGCTTGTTGTCTCTTGTATATAGTACATATAAGTTTATAAAAAAAGGAGAGTGAGCCTTTAATAAATATTAACCTGAAAGCTGTTCACATTGTAAACCATGCCTTTTTAATTGCATGGAAGTGAGAACAGCCTTCTGTAAGCAATGGAAAGTTCAGGGATGTTTAGGGAAACAATGAATGGGACTGCCTTGACAACAGATGGATGTATTGTGGAAATTTGATTTCCAGTATATCCTGCAAACCACTGACTTGGACATTATGTTCTTCAGACCCTATACTGAAGTTTCATGTGCTGGAGAACAGTGAAGAACAGCAGCATTCCAGCAAAGATGGCCTGTATTTGTTAAAGTGTACCTGTAGTGAAAAAAGTCCTCCTAGGGGTTAGGAGATGTTTGCAGACAAATCTGGATCCTAAAGAGATTGCTCTCTGTTCCAGTGCTGGGACCACAGAAAGAGCTTGTTGTTGCTTGTTGGCAGCTGGTGCAGACATACTTGCACTGTCCCGCTTGGCTTTCTTCATGAAAAGCCAGGGAAGACCTGGTCTGTGTTACTGTGACTTCATTGAAGCTGGAGAGAACACAAACAGCAGGGATATAGAGAAAGAGGCACATGGGCAGGGGCGTAACAATAGTGGTTGCAGAGGTAGCGACCGCATTGGGGCCCTTGGGCCAGAGGGGCCCTGAAAGGGCCCTCCCTCAACTACAGTATTAGCTCTCTATTGGTCCTGTGCTCATAATAATCACTTCTATAGATACTTTGAATAGTGGTAATCATTAACAAGCTGTTCCCCATCCCCTTCTTGCACCTCTGACACTGTAGTTACCATTGGCAGGTTTTGGTGCGCCGTATCAATTGTTATGTATAGAGTGCTTGGGGGGCCCCATTGTAAAACTTGTATCAGGGCCCACAGCTCCTTAGCTACGCCACTGCGCTTGGGAACCAGCAAGGCGGCGTCTGCCTGTATACTCATGCTCACGTCAGGCAGCCATGACGGTCTTTTGTGCACCGGCACGTTGCAGCTACCTGTCACATTCTGCCTTGAGCGCTAGCTTTTTGTAAAAGCACTTTAAAATCGCTTGTTTAATGAATTCCAATGCGAGTGTTCTTATATGAGTGTTGAGCTTTTTTTCCAATCGCAAACGCGGGTCCTGCACCATTTTCTGAGCGGTTTTGCTTCAATGGAAGGTATATGAAAATCGCAAAGCGGTTTAAAACACTTTAAAAGCAATTTTGTGTGCGCTTTTCATTATAAATTAAATTAAAGACATTCAGTTCCGGGTCAAAGAGTTCTCTTTCTGATTGAGCTTTACTGTTTGCAAACAAATCAAAAAACAAAAGTGCAGAGATGGTGAAGTCCGCTCAACCGACCACCCTGCAGGGTCAGAGCAGGAACGAGGCAACTTTACCTCAAATATACAGTGTCCAAGAAAGTGATGTTCCGCTTGATGATCCAGAAAAATAGAAAATCTTTATTATAGCAGTAACACACGACACAACATGTCTGCTAATATGTTTCGGACACACAATGGTCCTTAATCATAGCATGCTATGATTAAGGACCATTGTGTGTCCGAAACATGTTAGCAGACATGTTGTGTCGTGTGTTACTGCTATAATAAAGATTTTCTATTTTGTTGGATCATCAAGCGGAACATCACTTTCTTGGACACCAAAAAACAAAAGTGCTTACAAAAAACGAAGATAAAATCACTTCAAAAAGCACTCACAAAAGTGTTCAGCGATTGCGATTTACAATGTGAACTAAGCCTGAATGAGAGAGCACCTAAGCTTTTCTTTCAGTAAATGTGTGTGTAGTGGTGGAGCGGAGTGAGGGAACCCAGAAGTACAACATTTCTGTATTTCCAGCATATTTAGTGGAGGACTTTTTGGATCTTTTTTTGATCCCCATTAAATTCTGAGAAAGGTTCTCCCTAACTGCATACCTTGTTTTGCTTATTCTACACACTAATGTGACTAAAACCTAAACCAAAGCACAGGTTTATATATGCATTTAACTAAGCATCGTTTTATGTTTAGTGGGCTCAGAAAGCATTGCAGCAACAAAGTAAAATCTGTTGCACCAGTTCATAAACCCTCAGAAGTCGGTGTAGTGGATAGCTTTCTTGCCTTGCAATTCGGGATCCCCTGTTTGAATACCGGCCAGGGAACTATCTGAATGGAGTTTGTATGTTCTCCCCATGTCTGTGTGGGTTTCCTCCAGGAACTTTGGGTTTCCTCCCACATCCCACAAAACATACTGATAAGTATTCACCGTAAACTAGACTATGGATGGACATATGGCTATGGTAGGGATTAGATTGTGAGCTTCTCTGAGGGACAGTTAAAGGGACTCAGAGATCACATACACTACAGCTCTGATACTTACCCGGGGCTTCCTCCTGCCCCATAAACACGTTTAAGCCCCACACCGTCATCCCGTGGTCTGCCGTTCAGCCGTGGTGAGCTCCGTTACGAGGCTCAGTGACGTCACTCTAGGTCTACTGCACATGCGACTGGCATCGACTGAGGCTCGTAATGAAGCCGGAGCCGGCTGAACAGCAGACCGCGGAGGGACGGAGTGGGACTTAGACATGTTTATGGGGCAGAAGAAAGTACCGGGTAAGTATCAGAGCTGTAGTGTATGTGATCTCTGAGTCTTTTTAAGTTACAAGACTGTATACTCTGTACAGCTCTGCGAAACATGTTGTGCTATATAAATACTAAATACGGCAATAATTAATCCCCAGATATTTCAAAATGCCTATATTACCTCTCCCCACTCCTTAAAGGGAGTCTAAAGCAATGTTTAAAATAAAAAACCAGATACTCACCTAAGGAGAGGGAAGGCTCTGGGTCCTATAGAACCTTCCCGATCTCCTCACGGTCCCAGCCTTCCTCGCAGGCTCTCCATTAGCAGTCCATGATCAATTGGTCTTGGACTGCTCTATTCCACTTCAGCAGTCTCCAGAAGCACTCGGGCTTCTGAAGATGGGCCGCTTTGTACTGCCTGCGCAAGCACCCTCTATTGTGCACTCGAGCGTGTGCAGTACAGAGCCACTGGTCTCGGGCAGCCCGAGTACTTTTGAAGACTGCCTAAGTCTCTTGCAGGAGGAAATTCAAACGGAGGAGTTTGTGGGGTAACGAGGTGACTGGCAGGAGAACGGGAAGTCACTATAGGGCCCAGAGCCTTCCCTCTCCTTAGGTGAGTATCAGTTTTTTATTTTAAAAATGGCTTCAAACTTGCTTTAACTAGTCAGTCAGAAGCCTTGACTAATAAGAGGTTGAGTGGATTCAGCTAAAGAACCAATCAATCTCTCTCCAGCACTCCCATGTGACTGCTTACAGGGCAATTAATTATTGTCACCTCACTATCTCACTAGTAATGTTCTGTTTAGTGAACCGTGGTAGCTGCCAACCTGAAGACGTCGGTAAAGAAATCTGTAGCATAAGCTGCTTGGCTGTGTGTGTGAGTTTCACAACTGTCTGAAATGAATTGCAATTTCCCTGGCAGGCAGGTTAAAACTTTCACAGATGTCCTGTACTTCATCTGTGTACCTAGCGGTTTGATACTGTTAATCATGAGATGTAAAGCACGTCTGCACCCCTGTCATGCCCAGGCTCTGAGGAGGAGATGCTGAGATGTGGCTCTTTCTCGCTACAGTGCATATGTTGAACTATTTTCTTTTCATCATCAAAGTAAAATAAACTGTGTGAATAAGGGAAAATGAACTGAGGTAATGAGAATAGTCTGCTCAATGGAGTTTAACTAAGGTGAGGATGGCATCACCCTGTTCTATTTCTGTGACAGAACAACAGAAAAGGCTTTTCCTGTCATACTGTTTGAGTGTGGGTAATGGATGAGGAACATGTTAGGTAATCCCTTCATACTAAGCCTTGTTAAGTCCCCTTTAACTGGGCCCAGGTTAGGTCAGTCAGAAACTCGGTGGGAATGCTGAGGGCATATACTGTACATAGTGCTAGACGATTTTCACAGCATTACTCAGCTTCAGAGTGTGATTCAATCCATCGATGCCTACCCAAAAAGTGAATCACTCTCTGCTTATATAGGAGAACTTGAAAACTTTGTAGAAACATTTCTGAAAACAGTTTGAGTCTCTGTATTCTCTGAGGTCATGAAGGTGTCATGAGGTGAATATTCATGTCCGCACCTGGACATCAACAGATTGGAGAGCCTGGAGACCCATTGTCAGAAGAATGCCCATATGTAAACCAGCCCTTGTAGAAAAGAGTAATATTTGTATTTGCAACAGGAAAAAAAAGGGCGCAGGAGCCCTTGGGAAAAAAGGGCGCCACCATAGGCACCCATTATAATAGCCGCAAATTGCAGCAAAGAAGGGAAATTTGGGAGCTTGGAAGTGCCTGGCAAAACTGCCAGCGTTGAGGCATGCCAATATGTAAATTGCAGCATTACATGCCAGGCATGGAGCGCCTGCTATGCAATGCCACAATTTGCATATCAGTAAGCTTCGACATTCATGATTTTATCAGGCACCTCCGAGCTTAGAAATTTCCCTTCTTCGCTACAAATTGCAGCTTTTTGGAAAGTGGGTAGGTTAAGGTTAGGAGGGGGTTTTAGTGTTAGGTGCCAGGGAAAGGGGTTAAGTGTTAGAAACCACCTGAAGTTAAGGGTTAAGGGTTAGGTACAGTTAGAGGAAGGGTTAAGAGATAGGCATCGGTAGATGGAGGTCTTAGGGTTAGGCATCGGTACAGGGAGGGTTAAGGGTTAGGCATTGGTAGAGGGAGGTCTTAGGTTAGGCATCGGTACAGGGAAGTCTTAGGGTTAGGCATCGGTAGAGGGTAGTCTTAGGGTTAGGCGTCGGTAGAGGGAAGTCTTAGGGTTAGGCATCGGTAGAGGGAGGTCTTAGGGTTAGGCATCAGTAGAGGGAGGTCTTAGGTTTAGGTAGTGGTAGAGGGAGGTCTTAGGGTAAGGCACCGGTAGAGGGAGGTCTTAGGGTTAAGGACTGGTAGAGAGAGATCTTAGGGTTAGGCATCGGTAGAGGGAGGTCTTAGGGTTAGGCACTAGTAAAAAAAGGGTTCTGTGTGAAAGTAGGATTAAGTTAATACATAGTAAAATATCAGTAAAGATTACCAATATTTTACTATTGGATTTAAGTAGTAGAATATTGGTATTTTACAGATATTTTACTAGCAGCAATCCCCTGTGCCCTTTTTTCCAGGCACCTTTTTTACATGAATGCATTTGTATTACCCTATAAAGTTGGTTGCGTGTGGTCCGGTATTAGTCATGGAGAAAATCCAAAGACATAACAACAAAAGTTGTTTAGGTGATAGCTTTAATGACTAACTGTACAAGATTTCTTTGAAAGCTTTCGAAACTTTAAGTTTCTTCTTCAGGCATGTTTCAGAACTGGATCAAAACCATATATTTAAGTTTCCTCCTTAGGCATGTTTCAGAGCTGGATAGAACCAAAGTACTTTGTATGGTTCTGATCCAGCTCTGAAACATGCTTGAAGAAGAAACTTAAGCTTGCAAAGGAATCTTGTACAGTTAGTCATTAAAGCTGCCACCTAAACAGCCTATGAAGTTGCACTTACAGACAGTATGTTAATTTGTTACCTACTACTAAGCCTAACACTAAACTGAACCCTTCCACTGAGTCTAAAACTAACCTTTACTCCTCCAGTAAGGCTAATACTAACACTAACCCCAAACAATCTAATAAACCAAACAATGGGCCAGATTTTTCAATAGTGTCTAAATGAAAAATCTTAGTGGGTGTAACGATTGCGGAATAATCTCCGTGATCAGCGCACAAGACGTGCGCTGACACGGCGGAAATCCTCCACAAGCGTATGAAGGGGGGAACCCAGCTTTGGTGCAAGCACCAGTAGAGGGCAATTCCCACCGGCAGATGGCGCTGTGGAGTGCAGGCGAGTACAACCGCTGCATGGCCACAGATGCCAGATGGGGATTGCACAAATCAAGACAATGCGGGTCTGAACAGCCCTTAAAGAGGAAGAGCACAGGTACAGGATGAATGTGTGTTCACCAATCTAGTCGCCACCCAGCGACGGTGAACACACATCAGCAGAAACAAAAGTAGGAACGCGATTGTGAGAAGACAGATCAGAACAGAACACGAGAGGAGCAAAGGCACAGCAAACGACAATGAGAAGTAACGAAAATAACAAACGCTAACTAAACGCGAACACCGCACTCATTCGCAACAGCAAACGCGTTTTCAGCGCGGTCTCCGCGTGTTAAGCACAACAGAGACAAGCACGCCTAACTAACCACCCACAGACATGCACGAAACAGAGAACGCGAGCGCTTGCTTAACGGTTACCTCACCGAGCCTACAGCAAGCGTTCGTATCAGACAAGACAGACAAACGGAAAACAGAAATAAGCTAGGAAAGATCCACAGCCGCTACCGCTAGGGGCTAGTGCGATCCAAGATGAGATAGCTGGTAGCAACCGCTGCTCCAGCTATACTCCAAGAAAGCAGAACAGAAGGATCCACAGCACTAGCGCAAGGCTAGTGCGATCCAGGCAAGACAGAACAGAAGGATCTACAGCACTAGCGCAAGGCTAGTGCAATTCAGGCAAGACAGATCAGAAGGATCCACAGCACTACCGCTAGAGGCTAGTGCGATCCAGACAAACAGAACAGAAGGATCCACAGCGCTAGCGCAAGACTAGCGCGATCCAAGCAAGACAGATCAGAAGGATCCACTGCCATTACCGCTAGAGGCTAGTGTGATCCAGGCAAGACAGATCAGAAGGTGCTACCGGTAGCAACCGCTGCCCCGGTTAGCACCCAGACAAACAGAACGATTTCCTGTCGACCACCGCTGGGACAGGACAATCGCAACAGACAGACAAAACAAATATGCAATCTAACTGCACTAGGAAACTGCCTAGTACAGTTCAGAGAGTTACTCTAAGATAACTTTAACAAGAAATAGCATGGCTGACACTCTAGGAGTGTTACAACAAACCCAGAAGGAATGACCAGCAAAGGATTGTGGGTGATCCAAACCTTTATACTGCCAGCAGCTAGATGATTTGCATAACCAATGTATGCAAATCCCTCAGCAGCAGAGCAGGTCTGGAACTTGCAAGACAAAGCCAGGTCTCTTAGGCCTCGTTCACATCAGGGCCGTTTCAGTGCGCTTTTTACAGCACACTGCCCTGTGCGATCAGCAAGGTATTTACTTTGCCATGTAACTAAATGTAGCTGGTTCACATCTATGCGCTGCGCTGAGCAGTGTTACAGAAACGTAGGGTTGCATGCATTTCTGTGCGTTGAGCTGGAAAGCGCACATCAATGCAAGTGAATGGGTACGCTTTTTTAGCGCATAGAAGCGCGTACAAGCGTATAGAAGCGCATGCGTTTTTTACCCCTAATTGGAGAAAAAAATACATTTACATACAAAAACAAAGTTTTATTGACAACTGCTGCTGGTACAACAAGCAAAACGTGCTTTAAAGAAGCGCAGCGCAACTTACAGAAACGCGCACTAAAGCGCACACAAGCGCATGCGTTTTTTACAACGCGCTGTCACACGATTTCAGCGCAGCAGATGTGAAAGAGGCCTTATCCAGAGACCTGCATTCCTCAGACACAAGGAATGGTCAAACAGCTGTCTGCCAGCCAGCTGAGCGGATCCTTACAGTGGGTTTCTACAAAATCATGAAGAACTGTTCAGACGTTTTAAGAAGGTGCAATTTCCTTCTAAAACTGTACTAAGACAGGAGGAGATCGGTATAATTCTCAGAATTGGTGCAGTCTGTGAGAGAACACTCTGAATGAGGTAAGATGTACTGTGGCAGCTTTAACACAGAGAAATGAGACTCACAATAGTATTTTAATGGGAAAACAGTAGCAGTCAGAGCACTTCTTAGGGTAGGATGGACTGAATGATATCTCACATTATAATTGCTCTCTGTGCTTAATAAGGAAGATATGTGACTGACAGCTGTGAAAAGAAAACTTAATTTCAGTTATATGTGGATTAAAACAACACCTACAGCACAAGCTGACAGTGTAACCCCCCAGTGTGCCAGCTTTGCAGCATTTCAGAAACAGTATCGACCCCTTCTTACTTCTAGGAGAGATTAGCAAGGGTTTAGCACTGTTCTATCAGTGCTAAATTTCTAGAAATTTATGCAAAACTAGTGCAAAAGCCTTATTATTTTGTAAGTAGTAAATTTACTCTCAGAACACATGCAGATTGCAATTGTGAAAAATTTGTAGGAAATAAGAAGAAAAAACTGCTGCAACTGCTTTGATAAATCTGAGCCATTGACCCTAATCTTTTTAGTTATATTAATTAAGGAGCATCTTAAAGCGGTATTGTCACCATAAAAATCAAATTTCAACAGCAACTGGTCTGAGTGTATTAAGTGATAAAGATGCTAATCCTGCATTCGAAACTTACAAAACTTTTTTTCTGCTGTTATGGTTTGTAGTTATCACATACTTTAGGAGCACTGGCCCTAGTGCCAAACAGTGCCAAAGAGTTGAATGCTGGGAGTTCTTTTTATCTATAATATATTCCTCCTCTTCTATTTATTTCCCTATCTAGCTGCTTATCAGAAACACCCTGATCACTTGTGTTTACAAGCAAGGCTGAGGTGACTCAGGGCCCGTTTCCACTTGTGCGGTGCGAATCGCCGTGGTAAAAATTCGCATGCGGATGCGAATTTCGCATGCGGTTGTATGCGAATTTTCATGCGAATTCGTATGAAAATTTGCATGGATGACGCTGTATGCGAATTTAACCATGGCAGTGCCGGTGTGCTTTTCCATTGATTTGAAATCACATGAAAATTTGCATACCAAAGCCGCAGGCGATTTCCCTATTAAATACATTAGCGGCGATTCGCATGCATTCCACACGCAGGCGAATTCTGAGGGCTCTGCCGTGCAGAAAAATCCTGCACAGAAAAATGCTCAGGAAAACTGACAAGTGGAAACAGGCCCATCCACTTGTATTGGCTGTGTGAATCTGCATGCAGGAAACGCATGCAGATTCGCGATAGTGGAAACGAGCCCTCAGTGATTGGAGGATAAGACAGTGCAGTTGTTAGTATACACCTCAGTGGGAGTGTCTGAAGACTCTGGGAGGGGGGCAGCTAATGAATACACAATGAGCAAGAGAAGGGAGGGGGGGAAACAAGAGTCAGGGAGGATATGATGTCAGCATTAGCTTGGCAAGATGGCCACTGCCTAGAATAGGATTTTCTGCTTTTCCTTTATAAAATTCACAGAAATCATTACATGGATAGCACAATACATCTGTTATGTAAGTAGAAGTAGTATTTATCTACTTATATATGTGTTTTTATTTCAAGGTTAGCATGGGTGTCGCTTGTTCTTTAACTCCAAACTCCAATTATTATATCCCCCTTGTACCTCTTGTGTCCTCTTTGTGCCCTGTTATGTCTCTCTTGTGCCTCTTGTGTCCCCTTGTACCTCTTGTGTCTACCTTGTGTCCTCCTTGTACCTTTTGGTTCCCCCTTGTGCCCAGGGCAGGGCCGAGGCAGAGGCTGGAGAGGCTCCAGCCTCAGGGCGCAGTGTAGGAGGGGGTGCACAATTCATTCAGCTGTCATTCCCAATTGTGTTTGAAGCAGAAAGAAATAAGAAAAGGAGATACATGACAGTGACTGCAAGCCAGATAACTAGAGATTAAGGTGTTGGGGAGGTTGGGGGCCCTGGGGCACCTATTAGTCTAATAGTAATCAGTGTGTGATGGCTGGGGTGGGAGGGATGGAGGGGCACACTTTGCTGTCTCAGCCTTGGGTGCTGGAGGACTTTGTCCCGGCTCTGCTTGTGCCTTATGTTCCCCTTGTACCGCTGGTGTCCCCCTTGTACTCCTTGTGTCCCCATTGTACCACTTGTGTTCCCCTCCCATCCTGTTCCCCTATAGCCCCATACACAGTATGATGCGCAGGGAAGCAGTAAGTCACACCTGCTCAAGGCGCCTCTTTCTCTCAACTTCCCCTAGTGCTGGCTTCTCCTGATCACTTCATTACATGAGACAGGCACTAGGGGAAGCCATGAGGGAGAGAATACATCGCTCATTGCATGGAGGTGCCCGGATGAGGTGAGACACGCGCTTTTTCTTCCCTACACATATACTCTGCTTGAGGCTAGGGGAGCACAGGACAGGGAGTCCCCCACAGGTAAGCGTGACAGCGCCCATTCGTACCAATGGGAGTTCATAAGTCAGGATCTCCATGTATTCGGTCCATAAGATGCACTGACTTTTTTCCCCCACTTTTTAGGGGGAAAAGGTGCCTCTTATGGCCTGAAAAATATGGTATCTAACTTTTTTTTTATTGCTTCAGGTATGCTTTGCATTAGGACTAAATCATGGTGGGGAACTTATTTCAGCATGCTTCAGCAAACTCATCACACCTCAGGGAAGGCTCACACTTACAATGTGCAAAATTACCCCACTCATTTACCTGCATACGGTGTGCGTTACAATGTATGTTACAATGTGCATGGCTAAACCACATGGACAATAATGTGCATGGCTAAACCACATAGACAATGATGTGCATGGCTAAACCACCTAGACAATGATGTGCATGGCTAAACCACATAGACAATGATGTGCATGGCTAAACCACATAGACAATGATGTGCATGGCTAAACCACATAGACAATGATGTGCATGGATAAACCACATAGACAATGATGTGCATGGATAAACCACATAGACAATGATGTGCATGGCTAAACCACATAGACAATGATGTGCATGGATAAACCACATAGACAATGATGTGCATGGCTAAACCACATAGACAATGATGTGCATGGCTAAACCACATAGACAATGATGTGCATGGCTAAACCACCTAGACAATGATGTGCATGGCTAAACCACATAGACAATGATGTGCATGGCTAAACCACATAGACAATGATGTGCATGGCTAAACCACATAGACAATGATGTGCATGGATAAACCACATAGACAACGATGTGCATGGCTAAACCACATAGACAATGATGTGCATGGCTAAACCACATAGACAATGATGTGCATGGCTAAACCACATAGACAACGATGTGCATGGCTAAACCACATAGACAATGATGTGCATGGCTAAACCACCTAGACAATGATGTGCATGGCTAAACCACCTAGACAATGATGTGCATGGCTAAACCACATAGACAATGATGTGCATGGCTAAACCACATAGACAATGATGTGCATAGCTAAACCACATAGACAATGATGTGCATGGCTAAACCACATAGATAATGATTGTCAAGGGGCAATGTGTATGGTGTGGTCAAATAGTGCTTGAAGCATGTCTTGTTCCTGCAGGCGGGAACCACTTCTAAATGTGAAGAAGATCATCAATTAACGTGGGTTGTAACATCTAATGTGATTCTGCTTGTGGGGAAATCGCATGCAATCCCCTCAATTGTGACACCTGCTCGGGGTGTTTTTATAAATATTTGTTCTGGAGTCAATGTGTGGGCAGGATTAGACACAAATAAAGTGACCGGACTACTTAAAGAAAACCTGAAATGAAAGTAAAAAGTCAAAATAACTATACACAGGTTATACTTACCTCCTGTGTAGTCTAATCCTCAATCTCTTTCTCCTCTCCTGCGTCCCATGTATTCACTGTGATCAATGGCATTCTCTGTCCTCCATTTTAAAAATGGCCATTACCCCATAACTGCTTCCTGGTCAGCACACTGTTAAACTGTAATATCATCCACTTGAGCCATAGGGAAACATGGACATTACTTTGCACATTCAGTTGTAACTGACAGCTGCTGCTATATAACTGACAGCAACTGGTATATTTCATTTCTGACAAAATATTGTCAGAACTGGAAGGGATCACTGTAAGAAGAAAATGGTGAGCCTCTGATAGGAACTGACGGAGAGGTTAGTATGTAATATTCACTTGCAACTACGTCATGTGTTTATTTTAAATAATTTTACTCGCTTCAGGTTCCCTTTAAGGTACCAGGAAAATTGGCCGATAAAAGATTTTGTTTATTGTACAATCCCACACGAAAAGCTAACTGCACAGAAATGATCATGCCAAAACCCTAGACCTACTGGTAGGAAAACCATGTGAAATGCATACCCAAGAGCTGCAAGAGGTTCCTCATGTTTTATGAAGAAAGTTATGTGTAGCTTATGCAGAATAGGCTACTAGGTAACAGACAGTTAATGTAACATATGGTTCCTTATGATGTAGAAAAATCTACTTTTGGCACCAACATTGCATAGCTCTGTAAGCAAAAGCCTGGAATCCTACACAATGTCATCATGTTCTGCACATGATAAAAGCGGTTGTTACAGCCTTGCCCTTTTGCCTTGTACAGTGTGTGGAGGATTCCAGATTTCAGTGGTAATTTTCTGCAAGGTCTCCCGGCTCAGCTGGTAATCTCTCTGTAGATAGGTGACAGACTGACTTCCAGACCAAGGCAATTAAAAATAATTTTCACCATTCTGTTTCTGAGAAAGTGTCTGTGGAGATGACAGGATAAATGATCATTACAATAATTTGTATTTGTACACAACATGACCTCTGCGGGTATTCCACTTCTCTAGGATACCAGGAAGATTAAAGTACACCTGAGATGAATATAGAGGCTACCATATTTGTTTGCTGTTAAACAATACATATTCCCTGGCAGTGCTGGTAATCTCTTTGGCTCCAGTAATGTCTGAATCCCACACCTAAAAAAGCAGCTAATCCAGTCAGACTTCAGTCAGAGCACCTGATGTGCATGCTTGTTCAGGATCTATGGCTAAGTATTAAAAGCAAAGGCTCAGCATATTCACCAAGCAATATGTATTGTTTAAAAGGAAATAAATACAGTTTGTCAGCCTCCATATTCCTTACACTTAATGTGTGCTTTAATTTCTAAAAACTAGTCTTGATTTCCAAGGAATTAGAAGCAACACGGTTATCAATTAAGATAAAAAGCCCTGTAAGCTAAACTTAAAACGTAACCTTTAATGAACATTTAAAACTCAGTGTAATGCTGGATACACACGGTGCGTTCGTGCACTCGATTTTCCCGTCGATTCCCGTCGATTCGTTTATTTCCAACATGTCCGATTTGGACTTCGATGGATCGTTAGGTCGATTCGCATGCAAAGTATGCCGAATCGACCTAACGATCCATCGAAATCCAAATCGGACATGTTGGAAATAAACGAATCGACGGGAATCGACGGGAAAATCGAGTGCATGAACGCACCGTGTGTATCCAGCATAATAGGGCGACATGGAAAAGGCAATTTGCATATTAATGAGCTAACCTAATGAGGTGCACTATGTTGAGTGACTATCACTTAACGAGAACAGGTGCCTAACTGAACAAGGCTTGTTTCTGACTGACGAACAGTAAATCTCAGCAGTAGGGATAGACAAATACGTTTGCCCGCAAGCAGTTCCCAGCGGAAGGCAGTGCCCGGTCATGGTGAACGTGACTACTGCAATGCCCTTCTGTCTGGTCTCCCTATGACCCGAACAGCCCCACTGCAGTCCATCATGAATGCGGCAGCCAGAATTATCCACTGCTCCCATCGCTCCACCACAGAGGATCACCTCCTTGAATCCCTCCACTGGCTTCCTATCCAGTCCAGAATCAGATTCAAGATACTGTATCTGACCTACTAAGCTGTCCACAAAACCTGTCCAACCTACCTTTCTGATCTTACTCAGAGGTAAACACCTAGCCGCTCACTCTACTCTTCCAATGAACTTCACCTAAACGCCCCCCGCATCACCCAGTCCCATGCACGCCTCCAGGACTTCTCAAGAGCTGCTCCAACACTATGGAACTCCCTACCTCCACCCATTAGGGCAGCCCCCTCCTTCAACATCTTCAAGAAGGCCCTCAAAACTCACCTTTTCACTCTGGCCTACTACCCCTCACAAGTGCTCTAAACCCACAGCTGAACTCTGGTCCCCTACCATTTGTGTCCTTACCTCTCCCTCTAGATTGTAAGCCTTTGGGCAGGGTCCTCCTCCTTTTGTGTCCTACCTGATCATGCACCTCCATTACTGTGAACCCATGCTATGCATCTGAGTGAATCTAACTTGCCTAATCTCCATGCTCCCCTCCAATGACTAAGCATTACCTTGTACTCATACTGTGCTGCATGATCTGGTCTTTCTTGTATTCCTGCATTGTCATTTTGCTGTATGTCACCCCTAAATATTGTCTGTAACCTAAACTAATGTCCAGCGCTGCGTAATATGTTGGCGCTTTATAAATACAATAAATAAAATAAATAAATATACAGGCCGTTTGCGACTGCCCTATACTTACCATGGAACTATTATTTGACCCTTCACCCTGAAATCAGGTGGGACAGGAGGGTGAGAGTCAGACATGTTCACTTCCCAGGCAACTCTCCACCCTATAAAGGGCACAATACCGTCAGCCTTTTTCATTCTGCTGGAGTCAGTGTAGGGAGAGGTGCTGCTGGCTGCTTCTGCAGATTGAGAGGGACAGATAGATAGTTTGTGTAACTTGTTTACTGTGTCTTTCAGTGCTTGTCTATCTGCTTCTAGGTGCTCTGCTCCTTGCAGTTCACCAGCTGACCACAGTAATCTTTATAAGGATTGATAGTGACCCCATAACTAATCTTGATCGCATATATCACCAATCCGTTCCAAGACTGATATTGATGTTATGCTGCCACATGCCACAGCGGCTGCAAGTAATGTGTCATAAAAGTTGACAAATTTATAGATTACTTGTGATAAAAAATGAGTAAAATTTTTAAACTTTGCTTGGCAAATGCCAGTTGTAACAGGCCTCATGCCTGCCCTGGCTACAGTGACAGCTATACTGCACCACCATCCAGGATGTCACTTCATGGTCCTACTTGAATTGGATGCTTACATATAATTTTCCCCTGTCACGTACCAGTTATTTAAAAAAAATCTGAAAAATGTAAAACTATAATATACAATGCCTGATATTTTAGGCAGAATAATAATGATAATTTGTTATTATGCACATAACAATTTTTAAGTAGGTAAACATGGCTTCCATTTGAAAAATCTAGAAACTTTGTGGTTTTTGGCATTTACATATTCACGGTAACTTTTTGTAAACTTTAACGGATGTAAAATCACGATGTTTGCCTATTCCCCACTAATCTACTAAACTGTTGAAAGACTAAACAACATTGTACTCAAAAGACGTACATGAACCCTAAACCCAACATGTTTCACACATCAGGTTGTGCTATCTATGTGCAAAACATACATACAGTGATACACAGTGATATCCAGTGATGCACAGAAATGCACAGAAATATGAAAATCAGCCTGTCACTAACCCATATCAGAGCAATTCTAAATCTAAATCTAGATAGCACAGGACCCTATATGGACACAGTGGTCTCCATGCAATTAACTTACCTCCTGAGTTTTCCACCAGGGATGAGCAGAAACTACGCTAGTGCGAATTTACGCATCGTAGTTTGCATCTACGCATCGTAGTTCATAGGCGAAGTTTCAAAAATACGCTTACGAATTTACGCGTAGCGAAGTACCGTTACGCGTAGCTTACGCCCACTATGCGTAGTTAACATGTGTATTGCGTAGTGAACTACAAATGCGTTACTCGCGTCTAATTTTCCGCATGCGATTGTATGCATACAAATTTACGCATTGGAAAGGGGAATGTACGCATAGAAGGGTTCCCAGTATATGCATTTATAAAGAAATTAATGCGTACAATTTTCTGCATATGGGCATAAGTATCCGCATACACTATGCTTCGCACTACGCGTAATTGCGTATTTTAACGCGTATTCTACTAAATGCATACAAAGCGAATATTTGTTTTCGAAGCTTTAGTTTGGCAAAGCGTAATTGCGTAAAACTACGCGTATTTCCAGCGTAGCGAAGTTGGCTGACTACGACCATCCCTGTTTTCCACCAGGGGGCAATTTTTCACGTTTCCTACAAAATAAGTTTTCAGTAACTAAGAATTAAAAAACAGCTAAAGAAATAGGTAGAAAAGTAATATCAAATGCATTCTGAATGTTTCATTACTTGCTTCAAATGTATGTTAATTGAAAAGGTGTGAAAATAAAGGTAATTAAATATGGTCCAGTGTTTTTGTTGTTTTTGTTGGTTTCTTTTTTTTTTTTGTGGTAGTGGAGGGGGGGGGGGGGTTGTCAACTACCATTGCAGTACATAATTAAATCTACTAAATATACTGTAACTGACTAAAGTGACTAAAAGTCGTCCAATAAAACTGACTTGAGTTGACTAATATTTCAGCATGTACAGTAAAGAGCTTGCTGGGGAGTGAGGGCATAGCTGCCTCTTTTGATTATTTTTACCTGCTGCCTGCCCCTGACATTTGATTGTGAGCCCCTATAAGAAACTGTAAGTGGCTGAGGACCTTGTAGAGCACTGCAGAAAATGTCAGCAATATCTAAACGCATAGTAATAAAATAAAAAAATACCTAGCTTAAAGCATTAAAGGAAACCTAAAGTCACAAAAAAAAAAAGTTCAACTAACCTTGTGCTTCTGCCGGCCCCTGCAGCCGCCCTGTCCCTGCGCCGCCACGGGAACCATCCTTCGGTCCCTGAAGTGACGAAGTTTCCATTTCGGCGGGCGGCAGAGCCAGTTGCTGGCCAGTGTGCCTGCGCGGCTCTGGCATCTTTGATCACTCTCCCATTGCCAGAAGCGTCCTCCGCATGCAAAGTACAAGATTTCCTTGAAAAACCATAACTGATATTAATCATTGATAATTTTGATTAATTTTCATGTATTTTTGTGCCAGCGGTTTATAGCAAAGCCTCCATAGATGCTATTGCCCCTAAAATTGCTATACATGTTAGGAATTTTTCAAAATTACCTTGTAGTTTTTCAGAAAATTTATTTTTAAAAATACAAAGGAAAAATGGTTTTGAAACTCACAAATATGACAGTTTGAAAACCATTTTTCCTCTGCCTTTTTAAAATCAATTTCCCTGAAAAATACAAGGGGCTTGATTCACAAAATGGTGCTAACTGTTAGCACGGCTTTGTGCGCGTTTTAGCTGTGTTTCATGCAAAAACAGTTATTTGCGCAAAAACTTTTGAATAAAATGAATTTACAAATTGCAATTATACGTGGGCATAACTGTAAAAATGTATGCAAAATTTTGCATAATTGTAATTAGTTGATTATGATCATCACTAATAACCTGGACTTGTAAATGCTTTATTAACCACTTCACCACTGAGGGGTTTTACCCCTTGAGCACCAGAGCAATTTTCACCTTTCAGTGCTCCTTCTATTCATTCGTCTATAACTTTATCATTACTTATCGCAATTAAATGAACTATATCTTGTTTTTTTCCACCACTAATTAGGCTTTCTTTAGGTGGGACATTATGCCAAGAATTATTTTATTCTAAATATGTTTTAATGGGAAAATAGGAAAAAATGTGGGAAAAAATTCATTATTTTTCAGTTTTCGGCCATTATAGTTTTTAAATAATGCACGCTACTGTAATTAAAACCCATGAAATGTATTTGCCCATTTGTCCCGGTTATAAAACCATTTAAATTATGTCCCTATCACAATGTTTGGTGCCACTATTTTATTTGGAAATAAAGGTGCATTTTTTTCAGCTTTGCGTCCATCCCCAATTACAAACCCATAGTTTATAAAGTAACAGTGTTATACAGTCTTGACATAAATATTTAAAAAGTTCAGTCCCTAAGGTAACTATTTATGTAGTTTTTTTAATTGTAAATTTTTTTATTTTTTTTTAATTACAAAAAAATAATAATTTGGGAGTTTGGGATGTAATGAGTTCATTTTTTTTGTAAAACTAATGTATTTGAATATGAAAAATGCTTTAGGGTGTAGTTGTACTATTTGGCCACAAGATGGCCACAGTAAATTTTTATTTATGCGACCTGCAAGCGTCCGAAAGGACGCTTGCAGGAAGTGCTATGAGGTTGGGAAAAAATTTTTTTTCTTCACAATGATCGTGCTGCTTCTCGTAGAAGCAGCGGATCATTGCGGGGTTTAGATCAACGAACGTGAATAGATTTTCCCATTCATTGATCTCCGGGCGAGCGGGCAGCGGCGTGCACGAGCGCGGGGGCGCGCGCATGAGCGAACGGGAGCGCGGGCAGCGGCGGGAGCGCGGGAGGTACGGATATCTCCGTCCCTGGGGGTGAAGGAATGGAAAAAGGGATGGAGATATCCGTACAGCTGGGGGTAAAGTGGTTAATATGCTTTCTTCGGGTTAACATGGGCAGTTTTCAATGAAAGTAACTCTCCAGTAAAAACCTGCCCATCTATTGTCTTTGTATCCACCTCTACTTTCTATGTAGATTGTCCATATACATTTAAATTGGATGTCCATTATACAAATTGATCATATACCACTGGCCTAATTACCAATTAGCTGGTTAGACTGGTCCCTAGGCAGGCAGTGGTGAAAATACTGGGCATATGTTAATGACATTTCAAAGGGATGGTAATTTTCGATATGGAATAAATATCTCTTGTAATCGTTGCTCATACTTGCAGGTGAGTTTTTTCCTCTACTGATATTAAATCAATGAAAATGAAATTCCCAATTTCAATGGGAATGCCACGTTTCCTGGTCCAGGCTGTCTCTCTGAGGGTTAAATCGCTGCAGTGCCTGTGATAAATATGTCATTCGTGTACCTGATGAACAGTTTGAACAGCCACTTGTCTGTAATCAGAGCTCACAAAGAGAACAGCTTAATGGGGAGCTTTCTTAGAATCACTTCTCTTCACTGAGTGATTGCAAGGACAGCGTTGTATTTAAAAAAAAAAAAGCCGTCATCTCATGCATTCCAATCACCGCCTCCCACAGCAAGGCCGGCAACAGGCCTGTTTTGTCCTCCGATACAAGAATAACCCTTATTGTGAATAATTAATCATTTGTACTCAGATGCAAATATTATTTGGAAGCCCTGTGGCAACATGTTTCCTATAATTACAGTGTGCTGTAGATAGAAGCTAATTGAGGGGAGTGACTGGAGATAAAATGCACGGCGCTACAGACATTTCATACATAATGGATGAAAGATGCACCGTTATTACCTGCAGCTTTAGAGCTGGATGTGGGGAATTTTATGAATCCTTTAATGCCCATATTATGTTTGGAATAGCAACTACAATTCACAACAAAGGGGTATTTTTATTGTACAATTGCTGTTTTTTTGTCTTACTGCTCACCATGCACAGAGCATTTCATCCTCTGATAACTGGTCCATGGACATGCTATAGCCACAGTCCACTCCAGAATCATATTTTACTGTTTGTTAGAAGCTAGAGAGTTTGTGTTTATCTCTCTGAGGGAGTCAGGTGCTATGGTGAGTGGATATTACAATTTTACTTTGAAGATCTACATTGCTGCTGTGTTTATTGCTGTGAGGTAAAACGTGCTCTGTCAGGCTAGTATTTAACAAAATGGAAATCACTTTTTAAAACACATAATAGCATAAAAAGAGACTCCCAATGGAGGCAACAGATAGCGAGCAATGTTAATCACTCAACCCTGTAGAACTAGAGTGAGTGATGGTAACCTATCAAATGACAGATTATATATTGATGAGGCAACTTGTCCCAGGCAAATCTGAGTAATGATTCCCTTCTGCTCCCTGATGGATATGATTGGATATGGCAGTGTATGCTACATACACTGCAAATAAGGTGTAGACGCAGAGTACATACCAAAGGATAGTAATGTTTAGGGACATTATTTGTGAGAAAAACTTTTCATAGCGTTTTGCTCAAAAAAATAACATACAAACAATGCCCATCAATCTCCCCTTGTCCCTCCTACTTGCTCCATTTCGACATGGGTATTCAATCAAATAATATTAATACAATAATCTGACACGACAGGTGTAGTATTGAGTTTGGTTATGTATCAATTTTAAATACAGATAACTAAAAATAATAGAATTTTTTCTTAGAGCCTCTATTTTCATACACAGCTTTGGAAATAGGTCTATCTGTTTGTACAGAGTTCTGGAAATCTGCAATAGTAGGTGCAGCATCGGCTCCGGCCACTTCATGGTAGGAATTACACTTTGGAGATTAATGAACAGGAACATGTGCTCCCTGAGCCAATCAAAGTCACTGTATATGAATGAACATGACTCAAATCAGGAGCCATGTCCATTATAATAATGAAAGTAAAAAGTGTAGTAAAAAAAAAAAGATCAAACACTTCCAGGTAACCCACGATAGTGTATAGCGCCATCTTGTGGCCAAAAAGTAAAGTAAAGATACATAAAAAATAATTACCTTCATACATAATATGTATGTCATGAAGGTATAGCACTTTTATTTTAGCAAATAACTGTTTGTATTTATTGATGGAAGTGACTTGTCCATCACCCCTCTCCATCGCTGGGTGGTGCTGCAATGCTGACACTAACTTTGTAATATCATGGGATCGGAAGCCAGAAGACTATGTCGGGATTGCTTTGCCACACGTGGAGGAAGAGAACAAGCCAATCCAGCTGTCCAGACAGGTAAATATAAAAACACTCCCTGAGCCGCTCTGCATAACCTGCCGGGCTAGGGAAGGCACACTTCGGCCCTGCAGCCACTTAAAGTTGTACTTTATGTGGCTTCTAAAAGGTTGAATCACCGGACGAATAGGTTATCACAGCAGCATTGCAAGTATTTGCTGTCTGATCTGACCTCTCAAGTGTGCAATGCAGGCTGATAGTCTGCTCGAAAAAGGCAAGTTTTGACAGGATGCGGTTCTGCTTGGTTTATTATTGTATAAGTCCAGTACTGATTGGCAATTTATGGAGCCGAACAAAGGTCTCTTCCTGTAGAGTGGAAACACATGCTGGTTCTAAAGAAACCACTATTTCTGCTTTAGGCAATCCTTTTTATTTAGAGAATTTTAACACTATTAGAAATACCAAGTTTTTGGTTCCTAAATAGCCCTCCACCCTTTCTCAGAAGAATAATTTTCCAAGCCTGTGAAACTGTAGCTCTTTTCTGTTCTGGATCAGTGCTAGGGCGATCTCATCTCTGGAGTACATCTCTATAGGAAGCCAGAAGATGACTCAGGCCACCATTATCCCACTCTAAAGCTACATACATACTTCACATTTTCTTTGACTAATGTAGTCATTCTTGATCATTTCAGCTGGAAATCTAAAGTATGTACAGGAGATCTGCTTTTCCCTCATCTCCCCTGTAGAGAATGGAGATGCACTCATCTGAATTATCTTGTACTGTGGGACCTCAAACAGGGCTGATACTAGTTACAGTGGGGCCCCTGGGCAAAATTAACCTGGCAGCAGGTCTTCTGAAGTCTGGAGCTTTCTGTCATGCTGCCCCTACAATTTGGAACTCCTTGCCACACCCAATCAAGCTATCTCCATCCCTGGAAGCATTTAAGTCCAAACTGAGAAGCCACCTGTTTAGTCTGCCAATTATGAACACCTGACTATTTCCTCTGTAACACAGTCCATCCTGCAACTATGTATTGGTCTGAGACATATCTATGGACTTTGAGTCCTATGGGAGAAAAGCACCTTACAAATATCAATGTATATTATTGTATTGTATACAGTAAATCTGAGCGTAGCTGTGGCTGCATTCAAATGTGACATAATGCCATTTCCTGCTGCCATATAATCACACTGCATGTCAAATGCTGACTGAATGCTGCTATTTGGCTGCATGGAATTGGACTCTGAAGAAGATGGATCCAGTGACGTCCCTCGACGACAATTGCTCCCCGAACCATCTTCCTGCCAGCAAGTAGGTGCGACGTTACGTGACGTTACATGAAAGGCAGTCAAGCATTCGCAGTACTTTGCACGATCGTTATTGCCATTGCTAAACGTCATTTGCGTGATTGTGCGCCTGTACCCATGTCACAAGATTGCAGAAATCATGCTTGTTGCTCCAAAAAAGGCCATCGGAAAAATCATTGGGAAAATTGCGCAGTGGGTAGAGGCCTTATGGCAGGGTGTACAATTATTAGTGCAGAAATCGACCACAATTTTCTCCACATGATTTGGTTTTTTTGCTGCTCACCTCACCAAAGACCAACTAGCGGCAGTTGACCTTTAGCTGCCATTCCATCCTGCTAGCTGTTCGTTTTGTTTCCGGCATCTGTGATCG
Organism: Hyperolius riggenbachi; assembly: GCF_040937935.1. NCBI lineage: Eukaryota > Metazoa > Chordata > Amphibia > Anura > Hyperoliidae > Hyperolius > Hyperolius riggenbachi. The sequence continues at coordinate 156,447,994 of NC_090648.1, read as the reverse complement.
CATGGGAAGTGCAAGCCATCTTATTGACTTACATTGCCTTGCAAATTTTTATGTGTAGTAAACACGCACGACATTTAGAAACCGGTGCCTAAATTAACGTTAAAGTTTGACATAAGAACCTGCAAGGAAAAGCATGTGCAAAATGTTATCAGCTGCATGCAATTTCAGACATGTTTAGCATAAACGGGTCCTGACCTTTGTAGCAAATTAAACAATAAACAGATAAACAAAAAAGGAAGGGAGAAATAAAAACAAATATAAACACGCCCTCTCTTCAGTCACATCAGCAACACAGTTTGGCTGTGCAAAGCCAGACTTAGAAACAGGCTATATTTTTCCTCTAGGGGGTTGTATAACTCCTTCCTCTTTAGCAAGTATTACTTTTACAGCAGTAATTTTATATTATTCTCGAAGGACATCAATCACTGACTAAACATCTTCATTAGCTACAGCTGTGCTGAAACATTCATGTTACTATATACAATGCTAAATAGAAGATAGGGAGGTAACATATACAACTCCGTATCAGTTTCTTAGCTGTAGAAAAATAAATGATTGGTGTTACCACCACACATTTCTCCTCACCATTGACCTCACTTCACAATGAGCTGTTGTCGAGTTATTGAATTACCACAGACAATACATCCATGCACCTGTATGGGACTTTCTGAACACTGCATGTTCTGCTTTGTTTTCTCAATATACAGTAACCCTGCTGCTGAAATAGGAAGAAATGCTGGCTAAGGCATGAAATCTCAGCACAGATTTTTATTAAAAATTAATTAGAAACATGGTTTATTTCTCCACGGATTCCTCCTGAGCTCAGGATAAATAACACAGATTGGCCCCTGACACCGCTGTACTCTTGGCTGGAAGCTTTACAGGTGTCTCTTTAGAAACAAATGGTCTGCAGCCTGATTTAAAGCTAATCTCTACTTTTGCAAAGAAGAAAAACAACCCTTATCAAACCATTTCTATATAGTTCAAGTATTTTAACAAACAGTATTCCACAGACATTCAGAGAAAGCGGTGGTGTTTCTCAGGTCACTGCTCAGACATTATGCATGTTCCATTCTGTAACCGGCCTTAAAGGGTACCTGAACTGACATGTGACATGATCAGATAAACATGCGCACATACAGTCCCAAGCTTAAGGACCTGTCTCCATTCATTTTTCTGAGCGTCAGTTTTTCTTCATAAGTTGTCTGACAGTTTTGGATTGCTGTCAATTGTTTTTCTGCATGTGAAAAATGCATTCAAGTGGGAACTAGCCCACTGATTGATATTGGTTGCAGTTTACCTGTGCAGAAAATGCACAGAAAAACTGATGAGTGGAGACAGGCCCCAAGGCTAGTTTCACACTGGTGCGTGGCATTGCATTATAACATGCGCATTATGCAATTAAAAACGTGTAGCGACGTCCGATGTAACACAGACAAAGAAGAAACTGACCAATGTGCACTTTCCCTGATTCACATTGTGCACATTAAAGGGAGTCTGAAGCAATAATAATTAAAAAACAGATACTTACCTCAGGAGAAGGAAGACACTATGTCCTATAGAGCCTTCCGTTCCTCACACGGTCCCCTTGTTTCAGTGCTGGCTCACCCGTTCAAAACTCCCGCCGCAGGAGACTTTGTAAGTCTTAGGGAGCCCAAGTGCTCCCAAAGATGGCCAGCTCTGGACTGCGCATGCGTGTGTGCAAGGGAGAACATGCAAACTCAGTGCATATACCAGTAGCATCACTGGGGGGTGCGGTAGAGGCAGACCGCACCAGGTGTCACCAGCAGGTGGGTGAAACCAAGGTCCAGGCTGGAGTAAGGCTAGGCAAATATAGACCATTTGCATAAAAAAAGTTTTATTAGTTTTATTTCAAAGTAAGAGGCATAAGGCAGCACTCAAGTGAGGGGACAAGAAGGGATAAAACTCAGTCTCTGCACCTGAGACTGACTATGAGGGGAAAAAAAGTTTGGGTCAGCACGCTGTCAACAAGCTAACTTCTTCTCATTCCACTGTGGATTTTTAAAAAGTTTTCAAGAAAATAGCTCTTTTTATGACTACTGGTGGTGCTGAATGGTTTTCCTTATTAGTTTTATTTAGCCTGGTGAGGTTGGAGGTTCATGGGGTAAGAGAGGGGTGACACCATGTCTTTCCGCATCGGGTGACACCAACCCTGGTGTGGACTGTGGCAGGTAGTGCAGATATGTCCATTCCTATGCAATATGGTGGAGGACGAAAGAATGAGGAGATAAGAACAAGTTTAGTGTCAGCAAAGTTGTTGATAACAATTGGAATGTTAAAATCACTGAGAATAAATGAAGGGATGTAGACTTAGCAACCATTTATGGTTGGACAAAGAGGTCAATCTAGAAAGAAACTAGAGAGTATGACAGAAGGTAGAAGAGACATGTGTGGGTGTGATTAGTTTGAATGGACAGTGCTGTGTAAGGACTATCCTAAGTCTATGAAGTGGGAAACCCTATTATAACAGTATGCTGATGCTAGTGCTTCCAGAACTTCAGAATAATGTATTTCATCAACACAGCCCCTCTTTCTCTTGATCGTGCTGCTTTGTGGTTTATGCACTGTTTTTGATAAAAGTCCAGGGTTAATGTAAATGTCAGGATAACTATATTTCTAATACCATATGTGCTGGCAGGGATTGGGATCTATTTTTCTCCTATTGTACAAAGAGTTTTGAGGGAAAGCCAGAGTATGCCTTTCTGTGAGAAGTACTGAGATCTCTTTCCAAGAGGAAAAAAATCATACAAAGACATTAAGCAGAACCATTTTAATTAACAGATCACAGGCACATCAGTGACAGAGTGTTTATGACAATTATATCCTTGACAGTGGCAAGTAGCCCAGATATTACACATTGGTTTAATTAGGAGTGTTAAATTTATAGGGGTTGTAGACGCTGTTGTAACACATGATATTCCTGTACTCTGATTTAATGTTATCAGCTTTAATTTGTATCGCACTGCTTCAGCTGTTAGAATAGTTATTCGGTTATAATTTGTGTATTACAGTGCTGGGATCTGGGGTCTTCTAAGTCTGAATTTATGAAAAGAGGATATAGCCATGGCTCAGGCTCTGTTCCCACTTGTGCCAGATCAGCGGGAGTGGACAGTGTAATGTCCGCTCTGATGGTCCGGCCATAGCCTGGGGCAGATGCATTGCCCCCATAGACTATATGGGGGAACGAATCCGCCTGCCCAGGATTATCGAGGACTCCACATTGGATCAGTTGCAGAGTGACAAGTGTGATTGGCTCGTATTTATAAAATAGGAGCTGTTCACTGTCCATTTAGCAATGAGCATAGAACAGACAAAAAATGTCCATTCTTCACTGAAGTGGGTACAGAGCCTTAGCTGGAGGACAATTAAATGGCTGACTGCACACTGAATAGGGGTAATCTGCACAAAGATAAGGGGGTTGCACATAACAGGGGGACGCTATGTATGAAAGGATTGCATTTGAGAAGTACTGGTAGGTGTTGGTGCGCATAGAGGTTGCCTGCCCATTTAATAGGGGATGTGCTGCATGTGATATGAGAGCTTCTTTGCATAAAAGAGGGGTGCAGATGCAGATGAAGAATGCACATGGAAGAGGAGGGCTTAATAAGAGATAGGAGTTGTTGCTGCACTCAGAAAACAGGAGCTATATGACTGTTACAACACGTCTAAAGGGGCTCATACACTGGTCGAATTCAGCCATTGATCGATTCTATACAATTAATCGATCAGAAATCGATTCTATCAAATCTATTGATCGATTGATTTGCAGCCGATTTCGATGGATTTGATCTATCTGACAGGATGGAAAATCTAGGTCGATCTGCTGCTGGTAGCAGATCCATGGTCCATAGAGTTGCATTGGATCTAATTGTCCAATAATGCATTTAGATAGATTTCTAGATTTCATTCTGAAATCTATTTGAAATCTGTTCCTAGTGTGTGGCACACATCAGATAGATTCCTGTCAGATTCGACTTGACAGGCATCTGACAGAAATCTATCTGATGGTCGAATCTGCTGCAAATCTATCAGTGTATGACCACCTTAAGAGGGCGTCTGCTACAGGGGCATAACAGGGCATGGGGCTTTCCAGTGAAAATAGCGAGTGGGCCCCTTCCCAGGACAAAATTTCCACCTACCTCCAAGTTTACCCAGTAGAACACTCCCCTTTCTCCTATTCTTTATATTTTAATTCTTAATTCATATATTAATAGTTTAATTCTTAATTCATTCATTTATATTTATAATGTTATATGTTATTTGCATAACAATTCTTCTCCAGGTCATATCTCTGGAAGAAAATATTGTTTTGTCTTTCAATTTTCACAGAAACTAATTTCTGATCATGGACTTTATAAAGGTAGGGTTATTTTATGTAAGCAAATCAAGCAAAGATGAACACTGCCATCAATTTATAAGCCAAATGTACAAAATCCAAATACCAAACTGTTCAGAGTGCAACAACATCTGGGTACTCAAGACTAGGGTCTGGGGTCTCTGTGGAGGAGGTGGATGCAGGGGCACTAGCTGGGCCATAAGACGGCTGTTTCACCTTGATTCGAAGCTTGGTCACACGTGTTCCAGATGAGTTCAGGATCTCTGGTTCAGGGGGTGGTTCTGGGGGCACTAACCAAGCTCTCATTAATACAATGCACTGCACCCTACTAGTAATGCAGCTCGCGCTAATTGCTCAATGTGCACTACCTACTCAGTGTAAATAACAGTAAAATTTCTGTGTTCTCCCTGTGCATGACAGCTTACAACTCACGATACCTTAAACGGCCAATTCAGTCTAAATTAAACATTCTATGAATCATCTCCTAACTACAACTATAAAATTATACAGTAATTACCTACCGGGTCTTTTTCTTCTGACTCACCTCCGGCAATAGATAGATCTGCACCCTTGCAAAAAATGCCATGACGGAGAGAGAGAAGTCCCGTGGCCCTATTCTACAAAGTGGTGAGGCTACACATCAGAAAGCCAGCACACACGGGTCTCCTCTCCAGGAGTGATAGAGAAGAAAAAGACCTGGCAGGTATGATAATTATAACCTTATATGAGAAGAGGATACATAGCATGTTTAGGTTAGACTGAATAGGCTCTTTAATTGCGCAGATTACCTTTACATCTGCCTTATGCTTCTGCACTAACATTCTACTGTCCCAATTCGGTACCCAGTAAGCAATGATCCCCGTTCCACTACAGCTCCTGGCCAAGAACATGCTCAGAGAGTTCCTCCCTGGTTCCACTCTGAGCACATCCCAGATTTGTAAAGGGAACCAATACACTGTACATTTTGTTGGAGTCATAAACAGCCAAGTGTAAAATCATTGTACGTAACTGTTCATTACTGTATTATTCCAACTCTATATTCCACAATATAATTTATCCTCACTAAAAACTAGTAGTATTCTTATTCATCTTTCTGTATTTAAAAAGAAATTAGTTGAAATTGGATTGAACATGAATGAGTTCCAAGTACACAATCAATCTGCGATCACAGGAATGTATGTAAATACTTTGTATTGTAGGAATTTATTTGTACAGTAACCAAAAGGAAATACTCCGCCTCCTCGCTCTATTCTCTCTTAATCAGAGTAAACAGAATGGGTGTGAGGAACACACAATCAGCACTCCGGAATTCAACCTGGCCCTTTTGTATGGTTTTGATAAAAAATAACTGTGCATGAAAGATTTCTCACCAAAACCATGTCTTATCCATTCTTCATTCAGAGGCCATCGTGGTTTCCATATCTAGTGGTGAAGAAAGGATGTCTGGGGCCTCTTAAACAGTGATACCGGTAACCTTTTCACTCCTGAAATGATTTACAAAGACTGAGAAGGTGACAATGACTTCAAAAATCCACCTGTCTGGCTGTAAACATAATGCTGTGAAGAAGGAGGGCTGGGTAGGTAGATACAGCACTTGCTCTAAAAATACAATGAATAGAAGAATCAACTTTTTTCTTATTCCTTGTGCTGCTATTTTGGTGCACATTGCCATAGTAGTTGGGGTAGGTTCAGAGGCATAATTAAAACTCATGAGGCCCCAACAAAACTTTGATAACGGCACCCCAATGTTCACAACCCTTCCCTTGGTGACCCTCACAGCCTGGGGGTCCATCTTGCAATGGTCATGAAACAAGTGTGGTTATCATGATCTTCACACCCATAACAAGTGTAGCTATCAAAAACACCTGATCTGGAGGATGAACCCCTATATTGGAGAGATGGAAGATTAGTAGTTGGGACCAATACATCCTTGGGCCCCCCTGTGGTCACAGGCATTTGTTAAGGCAGTTACTTGGGGGGGGGGCTTCTTCTCCATAGCCCCCTCATCTGTTTGGATTCTTCCATCTTCTCTGCCCAATGCTGCAGAGCTGCAGGATCCCACCGGATATCACTATGTCCACGACCACGAAATGCATGATAGGGACATGTGATCAGAGTTGCTCGTAAACTACGCCAGTGCGAATCTACGCGTCGTATTCCGCAACTACACATCGTAGTTCATAGACGAAGTTTAAAAACTACGCGTACGTATTTCCGCGTAGTCGTAGTACCGCTATGCGAAGCTTTGCCTGACGTATGTATTGCGAAGTCAACTACGCGTGCGGTAACTGTGTCTATATGGATCATTGCGCATGCGCAGAAATATTATTGCCCTTCTATACGTAGACAATTCCGCATTGGAAGGTGGAATGTACGCATATATTAGTTCACCCATGCGCATAGTTAGCGGATTATTGCGGAATTTTTTCCACATAAGGGTCCGCATAAACTACGCTTCGCACTACACGAAGCTTCCGTATTTTAAAGCGTAGTCTACGAAATGCAAACATAGCGAAGTTTCTGATTTCGTAGCCGTAGTTTGTGAAGCATAATTGCGGAAAACTACGCGTAGTTCCAGCATAGCGAAGTTGGCTGACTACGACCATCCCTGCATGTGATGCATGAAGTTTCCACTGAAGTAATTCCCATTGATGTGGTTATATCTGTAAACACATCTTCCGACATGCATCCCGTGTTCCCAGTATGCATCACAGCCGCTGGGGTCGTAGGACAAAACTGCTGGAACTTGCTCTGCTGCATGGGGGAGAGTAGATATAGGCATCCAAATAGGCAAGTAGGGCTATGGTGCAGTCCCCCTAGGTAAGCAAATGCCTGCTTTATCACCAAAAGTGCACACAGTTTACAAACCGCCTTTGGAGACTTAGAGACTGATCAGATCACTTTAAATCTCAACTTCAAATAACCAGCAGTAACATTGCCTCAATGCCTTATATCAGGGCTTTTCAACCTTTTCACTAATTGTACCACTTTTATCGCCTGAAAAATTTCAAGTACTACCAGTGTGCCTGTGCAGTACATCGGACCCGATCAGGCTTGGCTGTCTCCACCGGAGGGACCCGATCAGGCTTGGCTGTCTCCACCGGAGGGACCCGATCAGGCTTGGCTGTCTCCACCGGAGGGACCCGATCAGGCTTGGCTGTCTCCACTGGAGGGACCTGATCAGGCTTGGCTGTCTCCACTGGAGGGACCCGATCAGGCTTGCTTGGCTGTCTCCACTGGAGGGACCTGATCAGGCTTGGCTGTCTCCAACAGAGGGACCCGATCAGGCTTAGCTGTCTCCACTGGAGGGACCCGATCAGGCTTGGCTGTCTCCAACAGAGGGACCCGATCAGGCTTGGCTGTCTCCACTGGAGGGACCCGATCAGGCTTGACTGTCTCCACTGGAGGGACCCGATCAGGCTTGGCTGTCTCCACCGGAGCCCGAGTGGAGAGTCGCTACTGCGCCTGCATTCACACTGATAAGAATATCTTTGGGGGATCCCAGCGCTGGATTCCCTCTACTAAGGAGCAATGGGGAAGCCTCTTCAGGATCCAGAGGCTTCCCCCTCCCGAGGTAAGTACCTCCCAGGGCACTTTTTTCTTACAGGTACACTTTAATAAAAGGGGGGCATATAGGAGGGGAATAGCAGGAGGCATTGATAAGGAAAATAATTAAAATTAGATTTCTAGCCTACAGATTGCCATTATTAGCAATCTGTATGTAGATTGCTAATAATAAGGAGGGGATTGCCTCCCCTGCTTCAATACAAGTAGCCTAGCCCCATCACAACTAGAGAGCTGCAGAGTGACTCACCACAAAGTTTGTCTCCCCTTGCTCGCTCCTCACTGTGCAGAATAGTTAAGACCTCAGATCAGTGGTAACCCGGCCGCAGTGAAGACAGGCGAACAGTAACAATGACCGCACGTATACTTCAAATACAGGAAGTGTGCAGTGATGTCACTTCCTGTATTTGACATATAACCGCTGTGACTGTGCACCATTTGCCTGTCTGTCTCCTCACTGCAGGTCTGAAGTAGGCCACAGGGCAGGACAGTGAGGAGCAAGCAAGGAATAGCTGAACTTTGTGGAGGCATGATGGGACCAGGACAAGTGGTCAATTAAATGGCAGGCAACCTAGGGTGTAACACCTGGCCAACAACGAGTGCGCGTACCACAGGTTGAAAAACCCTGTCCTATATGAGCATTATTTGTGGACTTGCATGTGCTGCTGCTACTGCAATTACAATAGTAGTTTAGCATCGGGATGGGTTGTTTATTTACACTAATGTCTTTTTAACTATCTTCCTGTGGTTTCAGGACCACAGGCTGTTATTCCTGATTTCGCTTGTTTCACGAGCTACCACTGTCTAAATCCTTGTGCCATTTCAGGTAACGTTCTGCAAACGTTCACACTGCACAGCTAGACAAAGGTCCTGCCATGGCTTACGGGGCAGATGAAGGAAAGAGGAGTTTCTCTACATAAATGGGTCAGAAGCAGATCAAGGGCTTCCGTCTGAACTTTACATTTCACTTGGTGTTCTGGGTATCATTACTTCACCGCGTATAATCTTAAAATTATCATTTTGAATCTCAGTGGCCCTTTCCTTTCATGCCGACCTAGTACAAATATTTCCAGTTGTATAAGCAAAAAGAGAAAAGTATCCACAGTTATGTTATTCTTTGACAGTTAGATCCTCTGTGATACTCTGCTATTATTTCAGCCTGGCGAGAGGGCTGATACTGGTATTATGCTGGAATAAAAACATGGAGAGAAAAGGTAAGTAAGTGGATAAAGAAGGAAATGGAATCCAAATATCTGATCTCCAGGCAGGACTGCAGTGTGGTCAACATGGACTCCTCCAGCTGCCAGAGGATCTGTGCTATTGTGTGTAAACACACTCCATGGTAACCTTATGTGGCGGCTTAGCATGTCACGTCATCCTGGTTTTTAAAACATCGATGTGCTAAGGTTCATTTCAGAGTAAAAATCAATATTATTCTCTTTTACAAAAGTTGAGTGTTTTGAAAATAAATTCCTGTCGGGTGTTCAAATACTAGGTAATTTTTTCTTCCGCTGCAAAGCGAGGCATGTGACCACAACTGATACTAAGCTGTATCTAATGCTAAAAGCACACTTTAATATTCTGTTGACCGTCACCAAAGCAATGAATTGTGATCATTTTGGATGCCAGTTTATACACAAATAATCGCTGTGCAGACCCAGTGCTCAGTTAGCTATTGTGCAGTCGGTTCTGTTCCATAGAGAGGGAAGGGAGTGGCAACTGCAAGTGGAAGATTTCCCACTGCGGTAACTTTAAAGGAAGCCTGAGATCAAAGAGGTCTCAGGTTTTCTAATTACCTGGGATTTTCTCCAGCCTCCTTGAGGCCACTCGCTCCCTCGTCGTCTCCCTGGGCCTCTCCTGTCTCCCGCTGGATGGCCCGGTACTGTGGCCGAGTCACACTTCATGCCGCACATACACAACGAAGCGCGACTTGGCCACAGTACCGGGCCATCCAGCAGAAGAAAGGAGCGGCCCAGGGAGACGGCAAGAGACTGAGCAGCCTCAAGGGGGCTGATGCCCCAGGTAAGTATAAGTATATTGCTGTGGCTGGATAATATAACGGTTAAGGGACAACTGAAGTGAGAAGAATATGGAGGCTGCCATATTTATTTCCTTCTAAACAATGCCAGTTGCCTGGCAGCCCTGCTGATCTATTTGACTGAAACAGTGTCTGAATAACACCAGAAACAAGCATGCAGTTAATCTAGTCAGATCTGACACTAATGCCAGAAACACCTGATCTGCATATGCTTGTTCAGGGTCTGTGGCTACAAGCACTAAAGACAGAGGTTCAATGAGATAGTCAGACATCTGTTATTGCTTAAAAGGAAAAAAAAAATATGGCAGCCTCCACATCCCTCTGGCGAAAGTTGTCCTTTATGGGCTCTGCCACTGACACAGGAGACCTGGGTTTTAATCTCGGCTCTTCCAGTTTAGTAAGCCAGCACCTATTCAGTAAGGAGTCCTTGGACTAGACTCCCTAACACTGCTACTGCCTACTGAGCATGTCCTCCTGGCTGTAGCTCAAGCTCTTTGAGTCTACCAGGAGAAAATGTGCAATATAAATGTTATTTGTCTTTTCTTGTCTCAGGTACATTTTAACAGAAGTTTTAGCAAGCTTGTGTTTTTTATTGGCCTTTCATTTCTTAAATCAAAGAAAGGGTGAATCAAATATGCTTTTGGATGTTTGGTAATGTAATCAATATTGGCTAAACATGTAAATGCTAGCAATTGAGCAGGATGATTCCACAGGAATTGTTTTATAGTTCATCAGCTTTCATTCAACTGTAGATCAATTTACAATTTCTGACCATGTGCACTGGCGTATCCAGACGGGGGTTCTGGATGTTTGGAATACCCCCCTGAGACTCCTGTACCTTTAAAAAAAATCCCTGAAATCGCTGAAGCAGACAAGCTGGTAAATATACAGAGGCTTGCCTGCAGGGTCTGTGGGAAAAACTCAGCTCTTTCCCTATTGTAAAGACTGCATGAAGACAGCTACATAAGGTATGTCACAGGTTGAAAAGTTTTTGACAGTCCCTAAACTCCAGGAGGGCTGCCTGCAGCTTGTGTGAGAGGTTGACCATCCCTTACATCCTCCACACCCCTATGGAGGGTATACCTATATCATTCCCCTATTCCCACAATCCTCCCCACCATGTTGTTAATCATGTTGTTAATGTTTTGCTTTTGCTTTGGCAATGCTAATTGTATTTGGTCCTGACAATAAAGCTTTTTTGGATTTGGTTGGCAGGGACAGGAGACACAGTACATGCAAGTAGCCTCTGTGTGATGTGGGACTGCAATACAGATACGCTATCTGCTCTATCTCAGTCTCTCCACTCCACCTGGGGGGCAATCTCCCCCCAGGCCCCCTTTCATTCAGTGATTTAGGGCTGGTGTCTGGTGTATTCAGGTTTGTTGTTGTAAGGCAATGCAAAATACTAGGCTAGCTGATAAAACTGCAATTAAAGGGCAGGCAAGCTGGTATATATACACAGCATGATGCAGAGCTTGCCTGGAGGGTCCGTGGGCAAAAATCTGTCTCTCCCCTATGTCATAATGACTGCATCTTGTTAAACAAGGTGAACATTTTTTGACCGTCCCTAGACTCCAGGAGGGCGGCTTTCTGACTTGTGTCAGAGACTGGCAGGGACAGGAGTCCTATTACAGGCAAGTAGCCTCTGTGTGATGTGGGACTGCAATACAGATAATGCTCCATCTCAGGCTATTCTCAATTTCTCTCCACTCCTCTTCTCTCTGGGCTAGTGCACGCCAAAATCACAATAGCAATCGCTAGCAATTAGTGAGTGCGATTTCTGAATGAATTACTCAAAAAAACGCTGCATGCGGTATACTTGCGATTTTGAAAAAATCACAATGCTGCTGTGGGAACACCCACATAGGGTAACATTAGCCAAGCGCTTTTCAATGTTGATTTGAAAAACGCTCAGAAGCCCTCTTGGTTTGCACCAGCCCTCCCACATTCACCTTTGTTTCCCTCTTCCCCTAGTGCTGACTGGATATGTCTTCTTGTCATACAGGAAAGCTAAATAAAAGTGCAATCCTGGTGAGTCAAATTATTATTATTTAGTATTTATATAGCGCCGCCATCTTCCGCAGATGCATATATCCCTGCATCATATGGGTATCACTTGCGCTATGTGACATATTCCACTGAATTGTCCAAACTAAGTCTATCTCCCATTCCTCTCTCGGGGAGTTGTTCCAGCGCTGTCCCCTGTTCAAATTTGCTGCTTCCAGAAGCCCTCAGAAACACTTGTGTCTTTGAGTACTTTCAAAGATAGGCAGCTCCGTAATACGGCAGCGCACTTTTGTGCATGGGCAATATGGAGCCACCTGTATTCGGAAGCACTCGGGGACATAAGTGCTTCTGGACCTTTCAGGAATCCCCCCCTTAAAAATCCTGCGTTTACCCCTGATGTGATTTGACATCAGTTTCACATAGATCTCTTTGCAACACTGAGTGATCGAGACATGTATTCTATTAATAATACGTTTTAACCACTTAAAGACAAGCAGGCGTACTAAAACGTCCTGCTGGAGCCTCTTAACGGTTTCAGGATGTTTTTGTAAGTCAAGCAGCACTGCTGCCACTGTGCGCGTGCACATGCTCACGCTTCCGCGCGTGCACATGAGGACAGTACAAAAAAAAAAAACACAACAGAAAAAATACACCTTTATTTCCAAATAATATACCATACTCTATACTAGGGACATAATTCAAATCTTGTAATAACCAGGACAAATAGGCAGATAAAATGTGTGGGTTTTATGTACAGTAGCAGTGTTTATATTACAACTATAGGGGATGAAATTGGAGAAATAGTGTATTTTTTTTTCATTTTTTTCCTTGTTTTTCCCTTTAAAATGCATAGAATATAAAGTAATTACTGGAAAAAAAAATTATCAACCCCAAAAAGCCTAATTGGTGGTGAAAAAAACATATGATGATATAGATCATTTCATTGTGATTAGTAGTGATTAAGCTATTGGCAGATGAAAGGGATGAGCACTGAAAGGTGAAAATCATTCTTGTCCGTTAGGGTAAAAACGCATTTGGGGTGAAGTGGTTAAACAACATACACGATATCACTACCAGTGTTTTGGGCTTTGATCCATTTCTTTCTGCTCAACATAATATTTTTCATCGTCCTTCTGATTGATCAGAACCCAAAGAGCTGGCCACTAACGGTCCAATTTTTAGCGAAAAATTGTTCGAGCGTTTAGAAATTCTGATCGGATTGGTTGTAAATAATCTACATTGATGGACACAATCGATTATGAACGAGTGAAAAAAATGTCGCCCGAATGAATTTTCGTCGAACGAAAATTTGGATTTTCTTGGTGGTCGTGATAGATAGGAAGCAATGATTGGTTAGTTGATGGTGTAGTGAACGATTATTCGTCCGATCAGAATTTCTGATCGCTTGAACGATTTTTCGCTAGAAATTGGACCGTTAGGCTACTCTTTGGTGATCCAATATGACTGATGACTAATAACCTTGTAAATAAACAACATAAGGGAACACCTGTATACAAACTGACTTTTCCCTGAGGCTGCCACAAATTATTTTTTGAGGTATCAAATGTCTAGTATTTGAACGTAGCTTTTACGTTGGAAAAATATGGATTTAGCAGCAGTCCTCTGTGTTATTTTTGTGTATTGATTTAGATCATAAATCAGAACGGCTTCTGTTGGCGTCCTGCCTCTTTCACTTTAGTGTGTTTCTGCGAGAACTTAACACCCAGCAGTTGTGTGAATTCAGCTATTATAGAGTAGAACAGACTAGTCACTCACAACCCATATCAGCAAGCCCCCTAGTCTCTTGGTCTGGCTATGTACTCTATTCAATGTTTTTGTTTTGTTTTTGTTTTAAGCTGATTCTGAATAATGATTATTGACCACTTTTGTACCAGAAGTATCTGGCCCCTTAAAGGATATATCTGGAAAATATATATATAAAAAAAACAGATTTACTTACCTGGGGATTCCTCCAGCCCCTGGAAGCCTAGGTGTCCCTCGCCGCAGCTGTGTTCCAAGCCAGTCTCCCTGGGTTCTCTGTGCATGCACAAGCGTGCAGCCGTGTGCAGAATGCTCCACGCCACCTACAGTCACAGCCACTTAAAATCCAATATTAGAAGGTACATGAAGTATCATGAAGGCACTACAGCCCATTGTAACGCATGATAAGAGTCCAAAAGAAAACTTCTCAGAACTTCCGATTCTGGCCTTCAGTGAACTAACCTCAGGCACAAACTGGTTAGCGTGAATCTTCATTCTGATAATGCCAAAATTTACAGTGAAAAGAAACCATATCAAAGCAAATGCTGAAAGCTATGCAGTCCCATCACATTTGCAAGGAACTATGTCAGAGGATGATACTGTTCCTCCTCCAGCAATATGGTGTATCTCATACAGTACAAGTGTGATTAGGGAACCTTCAAATAAATTACAGAAGAGAATTCATCTGCATAGACACATTATAGCAAAGCACAGAAAAGGTAATTATTGCTTTAGTGTTGAATGCTAATCCCTGTTCTCAGTCAAGTGATTAGATGGTTATTACAGTGTTATTATTTTTTATTTATGAAGCTCCAACATCTTCTATAGCGCTGAACATAGAAGAAAACAAATACTGTAGTGGAGAGCATAGAGATGTGGCACATTCAAAACTCTGTACAATCAAGACATCAGAAACAATAGGAGGAGGTCACTGCCCTTGTTAGCTAGGGAAGGAGAAATGGGGGTTAGCGGATGAGGCAGTAAAACTCAAATGCAGGCTTGTCTGAACAAGTGTGTTTTGAGAGTCCATTTGAAGGTTTCCAGGCTTGGAACATGATGGACAGGCTGGGGGAGAGCATTCCAAAGCAGAGGGGATGCTTGTGAGAAGTACAGGATGAGGGTGTGAGAGGAGGTGACTAAGCTAGAGGACAGGAGGGTGTCCTGGGAGGAGTGAAGGTTCAAGTTGGGATGGTATCTGGATAATTATAAGGAAATGGAGTTTAAAATGGATCCTTTGGGTAATAGGAAGTCAATGGAGAGACTGGCAGAAAGTGTCTGTGTCAGAGGAGTGGGAGGAGAGGTGGATGAGGTAGGCAGCAGAGTCCAGTAGACGTTAAATACATATTTAAATGAATAAATATTAAACTGCCGTTCAGGAAGATGGTGCCTTAATTTGGCAGCCACAACCACAGCATTCTGATTTTATCTTGTTTTTCTTCCCTTTTTCCTACCAATTCACCTTGTTTTCTCCCCTTAAGTTGTGCAGTGTGGCCCGGTGTAGCCTGGGACATTGGTCCCCCTCAATCTCCCCCCCCCCCCAAATCCTTTGTAATTGGCAAAACAAATTATTCTGATTCTGGATTGGAGAGATGCCAGTCTGTTTTTTGGTAGACTGCAGAGAAGTGTTACAGCAGTGAAGAAAGGATATGATAAGACCAAGTGCAAGCATATTAGTAGCCTCCTGTGAAAGGAAGGGATGAATTTTGGAAATGTTTTTGAGATGGAAGTAGCAGGAAGTAGTTAGTGTGGTGTAATGCCTGGCAGATCTCCTGTTTTCCTTCAGCCACTATACCCCAATCTAGTGCCGTAGCCCTGAGTTCGGCCCATGGTCTTCACCTATAGACAAGCCCCCGCTTGAACAAGACACTGAATATGTCTCCTGACTTCAGTTGCCCCCAGGTCTTAACATGCAAGGTATAGCAGCTGAGGCCAAGAAAACCAGAATACCATCAGTGCAAACAAGACTATGCAGCTGGGTGATATTAGGTAGTAGAGCGGAATGCTCTTGTGGAGGAAGTTACACAAATCACACCAGGAGCTATGAACAAGGGAGCAAGATTGCTCAGAGCAACCGCAGCTCTGAGCTTCCGATTACCCCCACAATAAACAAGACACAATGGTTGTTCAGTTCGACCGCAGCACTGAGCATCTGATGTCCCCCACACTGAGTAACAAAGACAGACAACAGACAGACAGATGGAATGCTTGCCAGCTTCCGATAACCGTCACAATAAACAAGACAAAATGGTTGCTCAGTGCGACCGCAGCACTGAGCATCTGATGTCCACCACATTGAGTAACAAAGACAGATAACAGACAGACAGACAGAATGCTTGCCAATTTATTTGCTGTGCCAGCTATAGCAAACATCCACACTGGCACTGACAAGACAAAAAAGTAGAAACGTAACTAATAGCAACCACAGGCTATAGTTATGTCCACAGGAACAGGACTAGAAAGAATACTACCAGTCACCAACGTGGTGAAGGCAGTCTCCAAACTATCAGGATAGGAAAATACTTCACTGTACCCCCGCAGGTGCAGTGAACGTCAGGCAGGCAAGGTAAGGTAATGCAATACAATTCAACTCAAACTTCACACAAGAAACCCAGCAATCAACTAAGGCAAAGCTGAACGCTATGACGGGCAAGGTGTGAGAGGAGAAGCAGGCTTTTCTATGGACATCAGCCAATGAGAGCACACATGCAAATTTCCACACAGCTGAATGGTAATCACGCAATCCTGTGTTAGGCTGATTGAAGGCTGCAAGCTGACTGTGAATGGAAAGGACTCTCATTACAAATGCATGCCAAATGATGCAAAAACATGCATGTAAGAAATCCATAGCTGTCTGGCTGCAATTCAACTGCAGCAAGCCATAGGTGGATTAATGACAACATTCTGAGCTACTCTGAACTGCAGAGTGATTGCAGATGGCAAAATTAGCAACCAAATGCAAGCAGAGAAATCAAAACTGCTCGGTTGCAGCTCCACTGCAAACGACAGGACATGCTACAGGAGGGATTCTTGCAACATGTGGTCTAGATGAAAGTACAGAGTCCAAGGTTATTAGGGTGTTTTCCACATTGATGGCGATGTGTTAACTGCCACCGTTAATGAACTCATTAAAACGGTGAACAGACTCAGATTGAACAACTAGCTGAGTCAGTTAACCGTTTATTGGACCCTAATACTCAAGTGTCTCCCCCTTCTGTGATCGAGCTGAGGGTGCCTCCACCTGAGAAATTCTCGGGGCATCGCTCAGATTTTAGTAATTTTAAGCATAGATGCTTATCTTATTTTGAATTGCGACCCGTTTCTTCAGGTACAGAAAGTCAGAGGGTCACTTTTATTAAAACTTTATTGTCTGGAGACTCCCAGTCCTGTGCATACAGTCTCCCTACGGGGCATAAGGCCTTGGCCTCAGTGGAGGAGTTCTTTAAGGCCATGGCCCTAATTTACGACGATCCTGATTTGGCAGTGACTTCTGAAAGGAAGTTAAAGATTCTCAGGCAGGGTCAAGGTTCCGTTGAGGTTTATGCTGCTGAGTTCAGGAGATGGGCAGTATCAGCCAGGTGGGGGCAATACGCGCTCTTAGACTGTTTTTTGTCAGGATTGTCCGATGCGGTGTCTAATCTTATGCTTATCCAGAACCCAAGACTTTGGATGAGGCCATTTCGTTGGCCATCAAGATTGATAGACGGGTTCGCTATCGGAAGCAAACTCGGGCTAAGCCCTTAAAAAAACTTTCCTTCTTGTACTTTCTCAGCTCCTACGCCTTCCTCTCCACCAGCTGATGAGCCAATGCAATTTGGACAGACCAAGCTCTCAGAGGTAGAGAAGAGCAGAAGGCGAGCAGAGAAGTTATGCTTGTATTGCGCCGATAAAGGGCATATGGTATCTGCTTGCCCTAAGAAGGCGCAAAACTCTATCGCCTAGGAGTAGCTGGAGGTACTACCCTAGGCGATCTTGATATACCTCTAAGTAATAAACATGTGTTGCTTCCTTGCACTATCACCTGGGAGGGTCAGGTTCACACTACTCAGGCATTTTTAGATTCTGGGTCGGCTGTAAGTGTCATGTCTGCAAGGTTCACGAATCAATTTAGGTTTCCCTTGATTCCTGTGGGGGAGCAGATTAAGATTACTGCTGTTGATGACTCCCCATTGCCACTCAACATCACTCAGACTCCTGTTGTGTCCTGCCAGATAGGGGCCCTGCACAGGGAGCAAATGCAGTTTCTGGTCTTAGAAATGTCCACATCCACGGTCATTCTGGGCATGCCGTGGTTAAAGAAGCACTCCCCCCGGACATTGATTGGAGTACCAGGCAGTTAATAAGCTGGTCTCCATACTGTCACGACCACTGTCTTAAGCAGATCCCTCTTGCAGCTAATGAAGCCCAAGTAGTGGAAACCAATGAACAGGATCTAGAACCCTCTGGGGAACAGGTTGAGTTGGATTGGGCAACAGAGCTGGGTCCTTTTCAACAGGAAATTCCTGAAGGCAAACCAGAGGGGGTTCTTTTTGTTCCCCTTCAATTTAGATTTAAGGTCTTGGAGGCATTTCATGCCCACAAAAGTGCTGGTCACCCTGGGCTGGCTCGTACTCTGGAGTTGTTGAGTCGCAGTGTATGGTGGCCCTCCATCAACTCCGATTGTAAAGAGTTTGTGGGAAGCTGTACCGTTTGTGCCAGGAGCCAGGCTTCCAGGCGAGCTCCTGCCGGCACCTTACAGCCTCTTCCTGTGCCCGAGGAACCTTGGACCCATGTGTCCATGGACTTCGTGGGTGAATTGCCCCTCTCTGAGGGTAAAACGGTCATATGGGTGGTGGTCGACAGGTTTAGCAAGATGGAACACTTCATTCCCTTGAACGGACTCCTCCCCGCTGCACAGGAATTGGCAGAATTGTTCATACTCCACATCTTCAGGCTGCATGGGATTCCTCAGGATGTGGTGTCAGATAGGGGAGTCCAGTTCATTTCCCGCTTTTGGAAAGCTTTCTGTCGGCAATTAGGGATGAAGTTGTCGTTTTCCTCCGGCTACCACCCACAGGCCAATGGTCAAACTGAGAGGGTAAATCAGGCCCTCGAGCAGTTCCTCAGGTGTTATGTGGCCGATACCCTGACTGATTGGGTCAGGTTCTTGCCGTATGCTGAGTTCGCCCACAATAACCTGAGGTCTGCATCCTCAGGATTCTCCCCGTTCCAAGTGGTTACGGGGAGGTCACCCAAGTTCTCACCTCTGCCAGTAGTGGCCTCACCTTTTCCAGCTTTAGAACACAGGTTAGTGACCATGCGAGATATCTGGAATAAGATGAAACAAAATTTGAAGAAAGCCTTTTTGTCTCAAAAAAGGCAAGCCGACAAGAGACGTTCGGTGGAATGGGACTTCGCACTGGGAGATTTGGTGTGGATTTCCACTCGCCACTTGTCCCTAAGGCAGCCCTCTGTTAAGTTGGGTCCCAAATTCATAGGGCCTTATCCTGTTTCTAAAAAAATAAATAATGTTACCTACAAGGTGTCACTTTCCCCAGTTTCAGGGGTGGTAGGACATTCCACGTGTCGCTTTTAAAGCCGGCCGTGTATGTGGATGCCACTCCCCCCCCCCCTGTGATGGTTAATGGAGAACCAGAATACGAAGTAGAAAAGATTTTGGATTCTCGGCGAGTGCGTAAATCCCTACAGTATCTGGTCCATTGGCATGGGTATGGTCCTGAAGAGAGATCCTGGGTACCACTCTCTCGCATGCATGCCGAAGAACTCAGGATGGAGTTCCATAGGTTGCACCCAGATAGGCCGGGTGGTGCGTGTTCGGAGTCCACGCCTAGAGGGGGTGGGGGTACTGTAATACACGAGACAGCTGCGGCGAACAGCACCGCCGCAGCTGCCTCCATGCGGCCATCCGTGCGTCCAGCATCCAGGATGCCGAGGACGGAGCCTTCTCTCATGCCGGGGGTCGCCATAGCGCGCGGGAGCACACACAGACGGGCCCTTTATGCGGGGAGGAAGCCCGTCAGCTGACCTGCTGGTCGGCTGACGTCAGAGGAGTCCCACGGCGCCCAGGATTGGCTGATTCTGGAGGGGCGTGCCAGTGGGGTCTGCTCTGCTTCTTATGCCTGCGGGCTTCATTCACACACTGTCTGTTGTCGTGAATACTCTGCGTGTTAGCGCTCAGATCTTAGACTAGATCCCAGGTGTTGATGCTAAGGATTTCACACCTAGTCTAGGATATTGCTACCTTGTTAATGTTTATTTGTGTAGACTAGTTCCCGGGTGTTGATGCCAAGGACTTCACACCTAGACTAGGATATTGTATTGTATTGATCTCCTGTGTATGACTCTTAGCGATCCCCCTGACTCTGATTATGCTTTCTGATCTTGTACCTTTGCCTATCTGCCTTGTTGTTGCTGAACCTTTGCCTGATTACCGACTACTCTCCTGTCTCACGATTCTATACCGATACTTACCTCTCTGTTGCTGAACCTCTGCCTGATTACCGACAATTCTCCTGCCTCACGATTCTGTACTGATACTTACCTCTCTGTTGCTGAAACTTGCCTGTCAGACCATTCTGCTCACCAGTGGGCCCTCGCCATTGGTGAGGTACTAGCTTCACCAGCACCTCTGGGGAAGTTATTCTTTAGTGCAGTCCTGGTTGTGTCTCCTAGGCTGCAGTACAGTCTGGCTCGCCTGTTCCCAGTTAATCACTAATTCAGTACTTGCTGTATATCATAGGCTGCAGTACCGTCTGAGTCACCCGCTCCACGGGTGATCACTTGGCTGCAGTACACAGGGAATCGCCCGCTCCACGGGAGATTCAGCCTCTTCCATATTGTGTTCTCCAGCCTCCTGGAGCTTGTACTCTAGTGCACGCTCAGTGTACTGATAGTACCTCACCAGTCCCTCTGGTGAGGTCTCATTAAACTATTAAAGTTACGGTTGCACTTTATCACTACACACTCAGCTCTTTGTCTGCTATACTGGTATTATTGGTGATTCTGCAGATCACACATAATCCGGTATAGCGTCTGCATTATTGGTGATTCTGCAGATCCCCATATAATCAGACATCTGAGCTACGACACAAGACCTTTACAGATGGTCACTATAGGTGGGGGAGTACAGAGAGATATGGTGAAAATATCACAATCTCAATCACAATTTTAACTCTGTTTTCCACAAAAAAATCAGGGTCTCAATATACACCGTGGCCTTCTAAATATCTAGTACCCAGAGGGTGATGTGTAGCCTAGGCTATGATGTCATGAAGCCTTCTCCTCGCAGTGCACTCTAAGAGACCAGGGGCCATATGCAATTAACTTTTTCTCCTGAATTTTCTCCAAGGTGATAATTTTAAACTTGTCAATAAAATGCCTTTAAAACCAACAGAAAGCAAGAAAATACTAAAAATAATTTTAACAGTACTTTTTCACCTACTTTGTGGTACTTTTCAATTGGAAAGTTATTTTAAATAGAAGATGAAAATGTATCTCCTAGGAGAAAAGTCAGACAAAAAAGTTAATTGCATATAGGCCCAGAGTGCCATTTTTTCTCTTGCATTTTCTCCTTGATTATATTTTTAAACTTGTCATTAAAATGCCTTTTAAGCCAGCAGAAATCAAGAAAATACTCAAAATAATTTTGATTGTACTTTTTCTTTTAATTTTTTGTACTTTTTTAGTTGAAAATTGCTGGAAAGTTATTTTAAATAGAAAATGAAAAATTATCTCCTGGGAGAAAACTCAGGTGAAAAAGTGAATTGCATATTGCCCCCGATGTTGTTTCTAATCACTTTCGGAACACACAACACACAAACATTCTGCAGTGATGCACCTTGCCAACAGTAAAGATGTCGCCACCTGTGACAAATTTAAGAATGTTAACTAGGAAAAATTTTACATGAGCACAATTTACAATAAGAAATTGTATTTATTAAGTTATAGTCAGCAAAAGTTCCTCTTTAAATTCCCTCTATAAACACTAGTGTGTTTTCTGCTTTTTTGAAATTGGTCCTATCATTTCTTGGTTATTTTTATTCGAGGCAATTGTCTGATGATCTCAAAGAAATATTTGTGAAATCCCTGCTATCCAAAGCAGTGCAGCGATACACTGAGGAAATAATTTGTTATGTCAGTCTATTATATCCTCACATGACTCATTTAAAACATTCCTAAATCCTTCCAATAGTACCCAGTCCAACCAGTACAAATTATTTTAATGGTCACCAGCATTATGTAAACCAAGAAGTCCCAGTGGATGAATTACAGATCTCACAAAACTGTGATGTAAGGCCTGGAGGAAACTACTGGGCAGATGGAAAATCCCTTTAAATTCTAGTGTTTATGACAAACCTACCAGATATATTGTATGTGATGTGTTCACTAATTAGGTTCAAGGAAATATATCTGTTATTCGAGCCTAACACTGTAAAAGTCCAAGAAAGCAATACAAATGTTTTTAATTAATGAATCACTTATTTATATACAAAGAATGGGATATCATATCAACCTAATCTAAAATACCATTTATTGGCTAACTAAAAATGAATAACAATAAGCAAGCTTTCAGCCTTGCAGCCTTCATCGGGCTTACATCCTGTTAGTTTGCAGGCTGGTGGTACAGACAGCTATATACATGCAACATGCATGTATATAGCTGTCTGTACCACCAGCCTGCAAACTAACAGGATGTAAGCCCGACGAAGGCTGCAAGGCCGAAAGCTTGCTTATTCTTATTCATTTTTAGTTAGCCAATAAATGGTATCATCCTGATTTAAAACTTCTTGCTTTTACTGATGGCTAACACGGTGCAATACCCTACTGCTAATCTAAAATATTGAGTCTTATCTAATAATATAATTCAAGACAAAAAAACAAAATAGGGAGCCACTAAATTTTACCAAAACTGCATACAAATTTATTCAACAATTAAATATTGACAACCCGTCCCCTCCCATTTAAACCAAGAGTTTGCTGAATCCCCTTTTGTATAAGGCATGGACTTATATGATGGATGGGAGTGCACTCCGTTTTTTAAAAACCATTAAAAAGCTGATAAAAGTTTTTCTTCAGGGCCCTCTTTATAACCTTATTCCTGCGGGTATTCACCAGGCACAGTTCTTTTCAATCTTCCCCATATGTATTAGTCTGTTGCTTCAGCCTCTACTTTTAAACGCTCCTCATTACGCGCACTATTTGTGCGCACCCCGATCGCCAAAACAATATGTGTGAACCAAGTCGCCGTAGCCGAAACTCACGTGTCCTCTTTGGTCAGAGCTGCTGTATTCTTGGCTGGTACTACCCACCACTCAGGCTCGGTGGCAGAAGCAGTGCAGGTGAACTCTGTTGACAAGCCCATGCCAACAGGCTTGCGGGGGTCCTGACACTGGAACAGTGAGGAGGAGGGCGACGGGGGTAGCCTCTGAAGGATCCACACGCTTCCCTCTCCCAAGATAAGTACCCAAATTGGCCACTTTTTCCTCTTCAGGGTCCCTTTAAGCCCTTGTGTATGGCAAAATAAAGAGTGGTTTGTGCTAGAATCACTTTAATACCCACATACAGGCTAATATCAGATTAAGAAGAGGGCATAGGCTTGCTACACGGATACCATCTGTAATGCCTGTTTTGATTTTCATCCCACAAGCCTGGGCATGGCTTAACACAGACCTCAGATTGAGTCCAAGCCACAGGTTAAATCCTTCTTTATTGCCATGTAAACCACATCTATACCTAAGTGTGTGGTACACATTTTTTTCATCCATCTGCATGGCTTGCAAGAACTATTCTATGGTTCCTAGTACATATTTGTGGCCAGAAAATGTACTTATTTCTGAAACATCAGGTATAGCGTTAACTTTGGCCACAAGCTGTTTACTATGCATGATTCTAATATTTATACCACCGAAAAAAAATGTAGAAAATGAATTTGGCAAGAACTGCAAAGTGTAACAATATTGAAATGTAATAGAAAATATACTACAAGTAAAACATAGCAATTAATTATAAACAAAAATGAGCAAAACTGTACTTGCATCTTCCATCCATTTTAATGGAAGTTTATACATCCCCTTTCTATAAGTACGCTCTAGTTTATCCAAATTGTAGAACATTTTGAATAGAATTAGGACATTTTCCCAGTTTTTTTTCTAGCCTTATAGGCTAGATATCAGTGGGCTACATAATGCAAACTGAGAATATCTGAGATAAAGAAAAAGGCAAAAAGATACCAAGATTTGTCACTCAAATTAAGCATTTAAATTGTACCTGAGGCGATATGTGACATGATGAGATAAACACGTGTATGTACAGTGCCAAACATATTAATAACCAGGCTGTTTTACTTGTTTTATTTTGCTGCCTGAAAGAGTTAATTTTTACGCATGGATGTAATTCTTGTCTGTGCCTTGTTGGGAATATAGTAAGCATCAACTGTGTAGCTTGTTACAGCCATAAAAGTTTTCCTGGCAGAATTCAACTTCTAAGGGCAGGGAAAGATAAAATACATGAAATATTGACCTTTTTCTAACTCTGGGACACTTAACCTCCTTAGCGGTAACCCCGTGCTGGACACGGGGTAAGCCGCGCAGGAGGATTTCTCAGGCTCCACTGGGCCGATTTGCATAATTTTTTTTTAATACACGCAGCTAGCACTTTGCTAGCTGCGTGTTACTTATGATCACCGCTGCCCGCCGCATCAGAGGGTGCCCCCCCCCCGAGACCCGTGCGCTTCCTGGCCAATCAGTGCCAGGCAGCGCTGAGGGGTGGATCGGGACTCCCTCTGACGTCACAACGTCATCGCGCCCGTCGCCATGGCGACGGGGGAAGCCCTCATGGAAATCCCGTTCAGAACGGGATTTCCGGATGGGCATAAGCGCCGGCGGCGATCGGCGCATACGGGGGGACGCCGCAGGGAGGGGGGAAGCATGTAGCTAGCGCTAGGCTAGCTACATGCTAAAAAAAAAATACAAATTTAAAAAGCCCTCCTGCGGCCGTTGGAGAATCATACCGCCAGGGAGGTTAATAGGCTGCCACTGATTAGAGACAGTAAAACATTCAACCTACTCTGTAAATATTTAAATATAAAACAAAACCATGGGATAATTAAAAAGGTCATTTTTAGGAGTAGGAGGATAAATATAATTGTTTATCTCGTCAGTTTATTTTTTCACCTTGGTTTCACTTTAAAGTTCTCACCAACTGAAGCCATACTGAATGTGAATGGGTTATGAATACTCTCTATTTTCCACATCTGTTTACAAAGCCCTATTCACAACTTACGATGGCTTGGTTCACATTAGGTTTTGCAAATGGAAGCGGCTGTATGGTTCCGTGGTCCGTTCCGCTGAACAGACAAAAAAATGCAGCAGGACCCAATTTTCCAGACCATTTCGCTCAGCGGAACGGAAACAGAAGGTTTTGCAGCAAAATAGGAACCAATGAAAACTGACATTTTACAGCACACTGGCTGTAAAAATGGACTGTTTTCCTGGATACAGATAGCCAGATCCATACGGCCCAATCCGGGAAAAAACACAGATGTGAACCGGGCCTATATGTACTCAATTTAAAATGTACTATTTCCTATTAATGTTTAACTAAGGAAATTGGGGAATGGGTGTATACTATCCTCCTCCCATGAAGAGCAGGAGGGCAAAGCATACTATGCCAGCCTATAATTACTTATAATATTACAGACTGACTGTCTCACTCTCTGGCGGCCTCTCTTCCTGTCCAGGTCCATCTCTCACAAGCTTGTTTGATGTCACTCAAAAAGTAGCTGCAAGTGCCAAATAATCCTCCTTGCACTACTCTGGAAGGAGGGGCTCATGGCGATGTGAGTGGGATGACAAGGCTATACTTGTTGGGGTACTTGACTATTCTTGCGGGACACAGTTATACTTTTTGGAGGAAAATATCAATAATTGTGATGAGAATATAACTATACTTGTGGGTGACATGGAATGCCTGTGATGGTATGGCTATGCTGGGGGACATAGCTACATTTGTTGTTGGGGGAATGGCAATATTTGTTGTTGAAAGACATGGCTATACTTGTTGCCGTATAGGATTATAATTATTGTTTGAGGGCATGGCTATAATTATTGTTTGAAGACATGGCTATACTTATTGTTGGCAGGCATGGCTATTCTTATTGTTGGGGGACATGGCTATTCTTATTGTTGAAGGATATGGCTATACTTATTGTTTGAGGACATGGCTATACTTATTTTTGGCAGGCATGGCGATTCTTATTGTTGGGGGACATGACTAGTCTTATTGTTGAAGGACATGGTTATACTTATTGTTTGAGGACATGGCTATACTTATTGTTGGCAGGCATGGCGATTCTTATTGTTTGGGGACATGACTAGTCTTATTGTTGAACGCAAGACTGCGAAACCGGTCGGGAAGGTAACAGGCGGCACCATTGTCTATTGATCTACGATTGACCATTACATGCGCGCTAATCTTCCGGGGTTCCCAGTTTATGGGCCCCGTATGTGAGTTATTGTTTTTATATCTACTGCCTTTTAAAGAAATTTTAACTAAATAAATGGGTTACGCTTACATATTGTCGTTTTTGTTTTCCTATGTAAATTCCTGAAACTTTACCTCCATACGGATGTCCACTGGATCTTCACGACGTCTGATGTTCCCTGAACGTTATCAGTGACCTGAGCCATTTTACAAACTTATAATTGTTGGGAGCTGGTAAGCCTTTTCTTGTTTTGATGTTTGGCGGATACCTACCTCTGAGCATTTGATATATTGTGGTGAAGAATTTATCAGTCCATACTTATTGTTGGGGAGATGGCTATACTTAATAAGGGATACACTGTAGCTAATCTTGTTGCAAAAGGACATGGCTATTCTTGAAATGACATGGCTATATTAATTGTTAGGGAAGGTGGCTATACTTATTGTTAGAGAATATACCTATACTTATTGTTGAAGAACTTGAGTATACTGTACTTGTTGGAGAACATGGCTACACGTGTTACTAGGAAGAAAGGCTTTACTTATTGATGTGAAACAAGGCTGCAGTTTTGGGTTGAGATGTGGCTTTATTTTATTTTTAAGTCATCTTTAACTTGAGTCTTCATATGTTAAAGTCTCACTGTAGCTTCTGTTGGCCCCTTCATCTCCTCACCTAGTGTCTCCACTCCATTCCCATTATTTTTTTAACAATATAATTTTTTTTATTGCAAATCAACAAGAAGAATCAAAAACAGAAAGATATATCAAACAGAGTAAATATCACACTCCATAGTCATTCAATGATCACATATGTTAATTACATTGCCAGGCCTCATGCAAGACCTACTTGAATCAGAGTAATCAATCAATCTTTAAACAGATGAATTATGTATGTATTTTGTGCTTGTGCTGCTGGATGTTTTTATTGTACTGTGCGTTGAACTATCTGTGTATCTATAGATTCCATTGCTGTCTGTTTTATGCTTTCTAAAGCATTATGGAAAATGTTGGTGCTATATCAATAATAATAATAAGTTTCTAGTTGAAGAGGCTCAATAGTTGGGGGTATACTTACTCAAAGTTGACTTTATTTAGAGCATGCAGCAATTCTAATCTAGGATCTATCAGACACAGGTGATAATTAAAAGACACATATCAAAGTTAACTAAAATTCTAAATGCCACATATATTTCCAGTAATTACTAGCAAATAGCACCACAGAGGCTTTTTCTTTTCATCGTCTCATGTTTTATATGAAGAAAATGGCATTTACAGAGAACAGTTTTCACTGTGAGAATTACTATGGAGGACTGTGTCCAGCACATTTAGCATACAGAAACAATCTTCACTGGCTCTAATACTGTCAGTAAAATGTGTTCAGAATGATAGAAAGCAGAAATATAGCTTAAAATGTGTGTAAATTATCAGCTGCAGCTCTGTCTATGTGCTCCTGTATATCTCTCTCTCTCTCTCTCTCTCTCTCTTTCTCTCTCTCTCTCTCGCAGTGTAAAGTTCACAGCCAGGTTACAGTTTAGCTCTGACTCCCCCCCCCCCTCATGTCAAAGCAAAATTGTTACAAACAACTGATAAAAAAAGTGTTTTTTTTTCACACAGGCTGTGCTGAGAGACCTCTGTAAAGCATTCTAGTGTTGCAGGCTAAGAGCTTTATAGATATGTGGGGTTTATAGAAAAACAGTTTCTTTGATAGTTGCTCTTTAACCACTTGACCCCCCAGTGCTAAATTTCTCCGTCCCTCTGCGCACTGCTTCACCCCCAGGGACGGAGAAAGGCGCACTTATTTGTTTACTGGCTGGGAGTGGGCGGGGACCTCGCGCGCACACTCCAGCCAGCCAGCACAGCAGGTGACTAATTGGATGTTAGGAACAAGCGTTCCTAAATCCAATTAGACGCGCCGATTGCGGACACAATGGAGGCTGCTTCAAACAGAAGCAGTCTCCATTGATAACACATTAATGTAAACAAACGTGTAGCGTGCGATCGCGCGCCCCCGCGACCCGCGCGCGCGCGCACACACCCCCGCTCTGCAGTGCAATGATTGGTTATGGGGACCCCAGTCCCCAATAACCAATCATATCACAGTAAAAAATGAATGGAAGCAGCGCTGCAATGTACAAATTGCGCTGGTGCTTCAGGGGTAAAACCCCTCCGTTGTGAAGTGGTTAATAAAGATTTTTTTTTTTGTAAACAAGAGAGAGCACTTGGAAATGAATAAAGAAATGCATTTCTGTAAAGTGCCCCGAAAGTGAGCCTATAACAAACACAAATCAGAGTCAGAGAAGACACTTATAAAGAATGTATAAAAGAAATGTTCACGGTACAATGAAAACAGTTTTTAATAGTAGGACATTATTGAATTCCAGGCTGGACACATGGAACACAATGCTGTCCTATTTCTATGACTGCAGATACACTTCACTGAATACACAACTTGATTACACTTTGTTATGTTTGCTTGGAGTTCATCTTTCAGTAGTAACAACTAGGGAAACAAATGTGATGAGAGAGCAAAATATAAAAATATCACATAGCACATGTAACAAGGAGGTACTATATACACTGTATGTACAGCTGCAGACAGTGTAAGATTAGTATTATGCACTGTCGTGCTGTGACTGCTCACAACCTACTTATGAAGGTGTTCTCATAGCTAAAGGCTAGGTAGTCCTTTACTGTGTTTGTCAATGTGCCCCGTTATAGCCACACAAGAAAAATGAGCATTTCTGTTTTCCCAGCAACTGCAATGATTCACCTATGACTTTGCCCCCAGTAGTATCATTGTAAATGTCAAGCCTAATCCAAAGTATACTTACAATTTAATTATTCTTGTAGAGTGGGAGTGCTGGAACCAGCCCCGGGCTATATAAAGTGATACTGAGACATATACATACACCGCTGGACAGAAATAAATGGAAAAGAAGAAGGCATCTTGGAGTTATGGTCTTGGTACAATCCTCACTTTATATGTGATTCAAGTCTTTCCTGCTGATTTCTAATGACCTCAGCAAAAAATAAATGGCAAATGGAAACGCAAAGAGTAGAAGAAGTCTGTGTGCAGCTTATTAGTGTTTTAAACCAATGATTAGTTTCATAGAAATAAACTGTAAACAAATGTTTCAGATGTTTCAGATAGCTTATTTACTGTTTCAGACAGCATATGTACTTGCTCATACATAAAGCTAGATGCCATGTCAATTTGTTTTTAAAGGTGCAAGCACCAGGGCTTTCATGTTTCATGCATCTCAGGGACAGCCGAGTGACACGGCTGTCCACAGTACAGCGCTGCCGTAGATCGCAGCGCTGCACAATGTAAATAGACAGTGGTTTCGCTGTCTAACAGTCTCCTAGCGGTGATCTCCGCTGGGAGACTGATGGCGGAGCTCCATCATTCAAGCAGGGATGCGTGCACATCGGCGCTCCCCAGCAAAAACACTCCCCCAGGACTACAAGCCAATTGCCATTAGGTGGTCCTGGGGCTGGCGCCGCGCTCACGCCAATTGGCGTGAGGCAGTCTTTAGGTAGTTAAAGTGTACAACAGGAGACATGTGACATGATGAGATAGACATGTTTGTGTACAGTGCCAAGCCTACAAATAACTAGGCTGGGGTCTTTTTTTCTTTTTCTGCCTGAAAGAGTTAACATTCAGGTATGCAAGTGACAGTTTCTCTCCGGTTTGGACCCAGTTGGACTATAGCTAACATAACCCTCACTGATAAGGAATTACAGCCATAAAACTTTTTCCTGGCAGAAAGCAGCTTCTGAGTGCAGGGGATAGATAAAAAGGTTAATAGTTCATATATTTTTGCTCTTGCACACAGAAAGATTTTTGATGTTTTTAAACATAAAATAAAACTGTGGGATATCTTAAAAAAAAAATAAAATAAACATTTTTAGGAGTAGAAAGATTTATACAATTGTTTACCGGTATTTCATTGGTTTATTTTCACCTCAGGTTCAATTATTAAAGCCTGTACACACCCGACATGATCCTCTGCGTCCCTCCCTGATGTGTTGCTGAGAGAAGACCATCTCAGCTGAGGACAGATCTAGAACATAGTTTGCCCTTTTACTTCCCCCTCCCCCCCCCCATCATGCACCATGCACCTTGAATTCCCCACTCTATAGCAACAGCCACGCATCTGAAAGATTGAGTCCCAATCCCCATGTGATTGTGCGTGTATGCTCCCTTACATCTGTCTACACAGATTCCCATTACCTGCCTTTCACAATTACACCAGTGTGGATCCAAGTGTAGCGGCATAGGATCATCCACCAGGGAACCCAAACAAGGGCTTGGGGCCCAGTGGCACCTTTCTGAGCTCTCTTCAGCTTACTAAAAGGACCACAAGGGGGACCCAAACCTACTACCTTGCCCGGGGCCCCGTTACATCTTAACCCATCTCTGAAGTGTAGAGCTGCAGACAAAGCAATTATCATGGCGCTCTGTCACAATCAGTATCTACAATATAGTGTAAATAGGACCTCAAAACACTAAGGGTCCCTTTACACTTAATCAGTTGCTTTCAGTTATAACTGAAAAATAACTTATTTTCAAAGTAATGCCCATGTTTTCCTATGACTCCGTTCACACTATACTTGTATTAACTGAAATATTTGTCATAATGCACTGCTATAGAGAAGAAAAAAAATGCGTACTGAGGCATACCAACTGATTAACCCATTCGCGTTCCATCGTTTTCACTTGAGAAATGTTCACCTTCCATTCATTAGCCTATAACTTTATCACTACTTATCACAATGAACTGATCTATATCTACATTTTGCTAAGAGCCACTTTACTGTAAATGCATTTTAACAAGAAGAATAAGAAAAAAACGGAAAAAATTCATTATTTCTCAGTTTTCAGGTATTATAGTTTTAAAATAATACATGCCTCCATAATTAAAACTCACGTATTGTATTTGCCCATATGTCCCGGGTTATTACACCGTTAAAATTATGTCCCTATCACAATGTATGGCAACAATATTTTATTTGGAAATAAAGGTGCATTTTTCCGTTTTGCATCTATCACTATTTACAAGTTTAAAATAAAAAAATATAGAAATATTTCATCTTTACATTGATATTTAAAAAGTTTAGACCCTTAGGTAAATATTTACATTTTTTTTTATTGTAATGTTTTTTGTTTTTTTTTATATTAAACATTTTATTTGCTTAGTTTTGGGAGGGTGGGATGTAAACAATAGGTTTATAATGTAAATGTGTGTTGATTTTTGGTTTTTTTTTACTTTTAGTTGTAGTATTACTTTTTGGCCACAAGATGGCGGCCATAAGTTTGTTTACATGACGTCACTCTAAGCGTAATATATGCTTAGAGAGACGCATGGGGGAGGTAACAGCCAGAAAAAGCGCAGCTTCCAAGAGAAGCTGTCGCTTTTTCAGCGGGGGAGACATGTGACATGATGAGATAGACATGTTTGTGTACAGTGCCAAGCCTACAAATAACTAGGCTGGGGTCTTTTTTTCTTTTTCTGCCTGAAAGAGTTAACATTCAGGTATGCAAGTGACAGTTTCTCTCCGGTTTGGACCCAGTTGGACTATAGCTAACATAACCCTCACTGATAAGGAATTACAGCCATAAAACTTTTTCCTGGCAGAAAGCAGCTTCTGAGTGCAGGGGATAGATAAAAAGGTTAATAGTTCATATATTTTTGCTCTTGCACACAGAAAGATTTTTGATGTTTTTAAACATAAAATAAAACTGTGGGATATCTTAAAAAAAAATAAAATAAACATTTTTAGGAGTAGAAAGATTTATACAATTGTTTACCGGTATTTCATTGGTTTATTTTCACCTCAGGTTCAATTATTAAAGCCTGTACACACCCGACATGATCCTCTGCGTCCCTCCCTGATGTGTTGCTGAGAGAAGACCATCTCAGCTGAGGACAGATCTAGAACATAGTTTGCCCTTTTACTTCCCCCCCCCCCCCCATCATGCACCATGCACCTTGAATTCCCCACTCTATAGCAACAGCCACGCATCTGAAAGATTGAGTCCCAATCCCCATGTGATTGTGCGTGTATGCTCCCTTACATCTGTCTACACAGATTCCCATTACCTGCCTTTCACAATTACACCAGTGTGGATCCAAGTGTAGCGGCATAGGATCATCCACCAGGGAACCCAAACAAGGGCTTGGGGCCCAGTGGCACCTTTCTGAGCTCTCTTCAGCTTACTAAAAGGACCACAAGGGGGACCCAAACCTACTACCTTGCCCGGGGCCCCGTTACATCTTAACCCATCTCTGAAGTGTAGAGCTGCAGACAAAGCAATTATCATGGCGCTCTGTCACAATCAGTATCTACAATATAGTGTAAATAGGACCTCAAAACACTAAGGGTCCCTTTACACTTAATCAGTTGCTTTCAGTTATAACTGAAAAATAACTTATTTTCAAAGTAATGCCCATGTTTTCCTATGACTCCGTTCACACTATACTTGTATTAACTGAAATATTTGTCATAATGCACTGCTATAGAGAAGAAAAAAAATGCGTACTGAGGCATACCAACTGATTAACCCATTCGCGTTCCATCGTTTTCACTTGAGAAATGTTCACCTCCCATTCATTAGCCTATAACTTTATCACTACTTATCACAATGAACTGATCTATATCTACATTTTGCTAAGAGCCACTTTACTGTAAATGCATTTTAACAAGAAGAATAAGAAAAAAACGGAAAAAAATCATTATTTCTCAGTTTTCAGGTATTATAGTTTTAAAATAATACATGCCTCCATAATTAAAACTCACGTATTGTATTTGCCCAT
Organism: Hyperolius riggenbachi; assembly: GCF_040937935.1. NCBI lineage: Eukaryota > Metazoa > Chordata > Amphibia > Anura > Hyperoliidae > Hyperolius > Hyperolius riggenbachi. The sequence continues at coordinate 156,414,972 of NC_090648.1, read as the reverse complement.
ATGTCCCGGGTTATTACACCGTTAAAATTATGTCCCTATCACAATGTATGGCAACAATATTTTATTTGGAAATAAAGGTGCATTTTTCCGTTTTGCATCTATCACTATTTACAAGTTTAAAATAAAAAAATATAGAAATATTTCATCTTTACATTGATATTTAAAAAGTTTAGACCCTTAGGTAAATATTTACATTTTTTTTTATTGTAATGTTTTTTTTTTTTTTTTATATTAAACATTTTATTTGCTTAGTTTTGGGAGGGTGGGATGTAAACAATAGGTTTATAATGTAAATGTGTGTTGATTTTTGGTTTTTTTTTACTTTTAGTTGTAGTATTACTTTTTGGCCACAAGATGGCGGCCATAAGTTTGTTTACATGACGTCACTCTAAGCGTAATATATGCTTAGAGAGACGCATGGGGGAGGTAACAGCCAGAAAAAGCGCAGCTTCCAAGAGAAGCTGTCGCTTTTTCAGCGGGGGAGAGGAATCAGTGATCGGGCACCATAGCCCGATTCACTGATTGCCTGGCTAACGAACCGCGGGCCGGGAGCGCGCGTGCACGCATGTGATCGGCCGCTGGAGTGCGCATGGTAGGAACTAAAATAGGTTAAGTATAAACCGACCCTTAGGCCCCATTTACACTTAAAGGGGTTCTTTCGCTAATGAGGGAAAAAAAAGTGGTTTATGCATAAACTATTAAACATCCTTCTAAAATAGTGTAAAAAGTGTTTTTTTTAAATGAATGGTTTCATCAATACAACATGTATTGTAAATGGTTGTGAAATGAAAGTAAAAAAAAAACACCCCTAACAAATGAATCAGCCTCCCAGTCCGTCATCCATCACTGTTTACATTACATGTTGTATTGATGAAACCATTTTTTTTTACTTTTTACACTATTTTAGAAGGATGTTTAATAGTTTATGCATAAATCACTTTTATTTTTTTCCTCATTTGCGAAAGAACCCCTTTAATTAGTTTTTTTCTTCTCCATAGCAGTGCATTGCGAAAAAGATTTCATTTAAAAAGCGTTAAGTGTGAACTGAGCCATAGGAAAACATGGGCATTACTTTGAAAATCGGTTGTCCTTTCAGTTATAACTGAGAGCTAATGATTAGGGTTTCAGAGTAATCATATTTAACATGTTAATGTTAGCATCAGGCAGGGACAGGTTATTTTAGTGTGAGAGCTAAGCTTACCACCAGGGTCATTGTCATATGGGGCTACTGTAGGGTAAGAGTTAAAGTCAGGGCCTGACCATACAAGGTTAGCTGTGGTTGTCATAAGGGGGGGATAGTTAGATGCATCAAGTATGAGCAATGGTCATCACAGTTTTGCCTTAGGGCCTAATGGTTTGTAGTTACACCCTTGAGCACAACTTGGACTAACATGCAATGTGAAAGTAGACAAATTACAGGATAACCGAAGTGAGAAAAGAATGTGGAGGCTGCCATATTTATTTCCTTTCAAACAATACCAGTTGCCTGGCAACCCTGCTGGTCTATTTGGCTGCATCAGTGTCTCAATCACACTAGAAGCAAGCATGCAGCTAAACTTGTCAGATCTGCCAATAATGTCAGAAACAGGTGTTCTGCTGCATGCCTGTTCAGGGTCTGTGGCTAAAAGTATTAGAGGCAGAGGATCAGCAGGCTAGCCAGGCAACTGGTATTGCTTAAAAATAAATAAATATGGCAGCCTCCATATCCGTCTTGCTTCAGGGGTTCTTTAACCTTTTGCGCAACGCTGTAGGTAAATCCTACGCCGCACTTGTGGCTGTCTAAGCCCGATGCTGTATAGGATTTATGCCGCCTGCCGTTTCCGCTCCAGAAGCAATCGTGCGCACCTGAGAGGGGAGATTAAACTGTCATATGACCATATGACAGCTGACACCTCCCCTCAGTGATCAAGAGCCATCGCGATTGGCTCCTGATCACGTGATCACTACGATCGCCGGCGGATCGTAGTTATCACCATTAGAGCTGCGGCAGTAGGGGGAGGAAGAAGAGGATCCACTCTCCTTCCTGATGTTACCCCAGCAATCGGGGCTCCCCTCAGCTCTGGCCGGCAACCCTGCTTGCTCTGAAGTAAGTGTCGGGTCCCGGCTTGATGATGTCATCAAGCCGCAACCCGGAACTTAGCAGCAGTACGAGCTGGGATGCTGGCCAGAGTGGAGGGGTCCACAGCTGCTCATCGCTGGTGCCTGGGAGGTGAGTAAGGCTGCTGGCTACAGGGGGGACACCTGACTACAAGAGGGACACCATGCCCAGCTAGCCCTATTGGGGATCCGTCTGCCTGACCCCCCTAAACGCGCCCCCTCACCCCCATGCAAAATTGCCTGGTCCTTAAGGGGGGGGTTAGGCGGCCGGTCCCGAAGGGTTAAGGTAAAAATTAAAGTAATGAATTTAATGTATGGAGTGTGTAATTTCTCCTCCAAGTTCTAGCCCTATAGGCTACCTGCTATGCCCAAAACTATTATCACTACAGAATACCGAAATGGGGACATCTTTTCATTTTACATCAAAATAAAAGTATCACTCACACAACAGGCACTGCAGACAGTACTTTAGGTTCAGTTCAGCACACAATAGAAAACTCTTTAACATTTTACACAGCCAACTATTTTAAAGAGGATTTGAGCTTACTGAGCTGTGAAATAGCTTTGCAAGGCTGAATTACCTGAAGGTAGTGAAGAGGATGCTTTCCTTCCAAATGAAATAAAACAATAATGGTATATACAGGAAGACTCTCTGAAATTGTACAACGAGCATCTTAAAGCCTAAAACAGTGGAAAAATAAAGGCCAGTGGATTTAATAGTAATTATGCCTCAGTATTTACTCCATCAATTCAAAACAAAACCATACATCGTACTCCTGTCATGTTCTTCACACTAAATTTATTTTGTAGACTTGCTTTTATTGATACAGTTTAGGTGAATAATTATAGGGTGCATTGCACAAACAGAAAACAGCACAGCTGTGATGCACAACCCAACATAAGCATACAAGCTAACAATGAGCCCACTGTCACAAGCATCACCTCACTGGTGGGTGGTCCAGTATGTAGGTGTGTAAAGAATAAAACACAGCAATAATGAAAACATGACATTTGTAAACCTGGGGCATAAAATGCTACAAATAATCATTTCATTGAATAGTAATCACTGCAGATTGTTTCATCATATGCTAATTAGGCTGTTGACTGTATAGAAAAGTGTAATTTATTAGCATCAGACCTTTGGATGTTTAATTAAATGTGCCTGCTTATACTTCCATAAGTATGTTAAAAATACACTTTAAAGTAGGATAAAACTGACATAACATTCAATATCTTTATTACCCATACAGTTATCATATCTGCTTCTGTGCAGAAGTAATATTGTCTGTTTACAAATTACAAACTCCCAAAGTACAGTTTATCTGCTCTGAAAGCTGCCATTGCATTTTATTGCACAGCTGCTGTATTTATATATTAAAATCTATCTAGTAAATAGAGATGTGGCGAACGGTTCCCGAACCGTTCGCCGGCGAACATCTCTAAATCCATGGGCCTCTTACTACTTCCGGGTCGCAATGACCCGGAGTAGTACGCCTGCGCTGCCCGGCGGAGCGCGTCCTAGATCGCGCTCCCGTTGCCGGGCACTCTCTGCGCATGTGCATGACGTCATGAGTCATTGCGACCCGGAAGTAGTAAGAGGCCCAGAGAGGTTCGCCAGGCGAACTGTTCGGCCCAACACTACTAGTAAACACTCCTCAGCTCTTTCTGCTTTTAAGCTCAGCACAGCTCTGTTCTGGCAGTTTGCTAATGTTTACTAAATGTATCTGACAAAGAAATGTAAACAAAAGATAACATGATCACCTCTTCAGCTGCAGCCAGAAGCCCCACTGAAGCAAGGAGCTTTCCACTGAAGAACAAAGTGCTGTGTTTAAGTGTTTGAATGTTGTTCTGCTACAATTGTTTTGCGGTAGTAGATTTTATGCTGTATATAATCTTTTAGAACAAAGAGAAAATGTTAAGTTTCATACAACTTTAAAGAGAATCTGTATTGTTAAAATCACACAAAAGTAAACATACCAGTGCGTTAGGGGACATCTCCTATTACCATCTGTCATAATTTCGCCGCTCCTCGCCGCATTAAAAGTGGTTAAAAACAGTTTTAAAAAGTTTGTTTATAAACAAACAAAATGGCCACCAAAACAGGAAGTAGATTGATGTACAGTATGTCCACACATAGAAAATACATCCATACACAAGCAGGCTGTATACAGCCATCCTTTTGAATCTCAAGAGATCATTTGTGTGTTTCTTTCCCCCTGCAGCTATCTTCCACTGAAGTGTCAGGCTTTTTCTTCCTGCAGAGTGCAGACAGCTGTGCCTGTATGTAATTCCTCAGTATGTGAAAGCCCAGCCAGCTCAGAGGAGGATTTATCCAGCTTGTAAAAGATAATAGAACAGAGAGAAGCTACACTAATCTAAATATCACACAGGCAGTGTGCAGAGAGGGGCCTGGATGGGGGAGTTCATAGCAGAACCACAACACTGAAGAACTTGGCAGCCTTCCAGACACAGGCTGACAAGTCTGACAGGGGAAAGATACATTGATTTATTACAGAGATGGTGATAGTAGAACGTGCTGCAGTAAGCCAGAGCACATTAGAATAGCTTTTGGAACTTGTAGGATGATAAAAAACAGGATGCAATTTTTGTTACGGAGTCTCTTTAAAGTGAAGCTCATGGCAAAACATTCTGTTTTAATTAAGGATAAAGTAAGATATTAGCTGTCTGATAGGATAAGTGGCCAATTGGCTTTTTATAATCTTTTATAACTGTTAGGAAACCTGCAACTCTGTAACATTAGACCAATCACAGAACTTGGAAACATTGGACCTATTTGACATTGGACCAATCAGAGAATGTGGAATTTTTCAATGAAAATCGGATTACTGCTGTAATTTTAGACCAATGGAAAAAAATGATTAAAAAAACAAAAAGACTCATCGGAAATTAGAAATCTGAAATTTGCAGATAATCTGCATTGGCAGAAATCAGAATTTCCTTGGAATCTGAAATTGGCATTTCCAACCATCCCTAGTCATTGAGTGTAGAAAAATACAGTGTGCTAAATGCGGTTGCAAAGTCTGGTACGCACCATGCAATTTCCCATCAGATTGACAGACGAATTGATATTTTCTGAAAGGTCTGATCTGATTTCCAATCGTTTTTCTGATTGAGTTTGTATAGAAGTAAACAGAAAATCAATCAGAAAAATGATTGGAAATCAGATCGGACCTTTTGGAAATTATCGATTCAACCATCAATCTGGTGGGAAATTGTGTACCAGGCAAGATGGTGTTCAGCAGTAATTGTAACAGTGTAACAATGTGGTGTTCAGTGGTAATTGTAATCCTAAACAGCAAATGATGACCGCATGAGTTATTGATAGATGTACAGACATGCGATAAATGTCACAATGGAAAAATGTACTTCTATGAAAATTCCAAACAATCAAAAATTGATTATTGAGTGAAAAGTTTGCCCTACAGCTTTTTTCCCAAAATTGCAGCAATCTCAAACACACGTGTATTCTGTTCAAACAAAAATTGCATGGGAATGGTCGAATAGAATCAAAGTAAAAAAAAGTGTAACGTGTTACATCATGCTACATACCTTTAGGCTACTTGCACACCAAGACAGGTCGCATAACGTGCACCTAACGCAAGGCCTGGTGCTCTTCGATGTGGACGTCAGAGTGAGCCGCGTTGTGCAGCTCACTCTGGCGTCCGTGATGCCGTGATGCGCACTCTTGGATGCATGCGGCATCACGTGGTCCCGCCGGCCAATCGCCGCACAGAGCGGCCGCACCAGGAAGTAAACACTGCACGTCACAACGTCACAAGGTGCAGTGAATATTAATTAGCCATGTGCCTGGCCGCTCTCCGCTCCTCCCCAACATGACTGCGCATGTGCAAACAGTCTAACGTGGCTTAAGCCGCTGTAACGCCGTAGCATGCTGCACTTTCGGCAGAACGTGCAGCGTTACATGTAACGCAACGTGGGCTGTGTGAACAGCCCACTTGTGTTACATTGCTGTGCGTTGGGGGAGCGTTACAGGCTGCACTAATGTGCGCCTGTAACGTCTTAGTGTGTAAGCAGCCTTACACTTATTAGTATATATTTGTGGCACCATAGAATTGTACCATCTCTCATTTGTTTTGTTTTTTCATTTGTCTCTCTCTCTCTCTATTAGTAGGTAGAGATGGCCCAGCCTTGGAAAACTCATGGAGAAGCACATAATCAGTTTGATCAGCTGATAGATTTGTAAGGCTCTGATTTGCTGGTCATGATCATGTGTTAAACCAGGAAGTCATCACAGCAAATCAGAGGCTTACAAATCTATCAGCTGATCAAACTGATCATGTGCTTCTCCATGAGTTCTCCAAGGCTGGGCCATCTCTATTAGTAGGCAATGGCATTTGCATCTTAGGCCCGGAACCCAGTAGAGCGTTTTTTTGAGCGTTTAGGGAGCGCTTTCAATCGCTAGTGATTTTCCCTAAACGCTCTGCCAATGTAAATGGATGGGACTAAATCCACTAAAGTGATTGCGATTAAGGAAATCGCAGAACATGCAGCATTTTGGGAGCATTCCCATTCCAATGAATTGTATTGGAGCAGGGAAATCGCTCCCAAAATCGCTTGCAAAACGCTATCACAAACCACTAGGGATTGCGATAGCATTTTGTGCTTTCTAGTGGGTTCCAGGCCTTATAGTTATTTGATTCTAATATTGTTTGATCACTTTGCGATTAGAGTTAGTCAGTTAGATATTAATCAGTTCAGCTTCCATATGAATTCAATACATATTGTATTCAGTAGAATCAGCAGGGAGCGCATTTTAACTGACTAGTTTCAAGTTGCATACACTTTGCATTAAATTTGCATCCATGCTAGGATAATTAGGATCTCACTTGCCATCTCTTATTGCTATACTACTAGCGATATGTCGTGTGCTTTGCTGTGTGGATCATGAGCACAGCTGATGTGGCATGGGTAGCCAACAAATGAGCATGGGCCCAATGAGCTCTGTGGCCAATATGAGCGTACTGCAGCTAATGAGTGCCATGCTGCCAATCAAAGCTGGCGGGACAGGAAGGGAGGACATACACAGTGACCAGCTTGGAAATTATTATTATAGATTATCACCAGTGCTTTAGTTTGATGTATCATTTTCACTAGTTTTATGTAAAAAATACATTATTCACTATACAGATTACCGTACATACCCGAGTATCAGGTCAGGGCTGCTCAAATCCGGATCCGGGAGACATCCGGATAGTTCTATCCGGATATCTCCCAGTTGCCTGTGTGGGGTTGGCAGGGGGGTCAATCTTATCTGTCTGACGTCTTCTTTGGTCCGTCCCTCGGCGCCTCCCACGGTGCGGTCCAAGCGGCGGTCACGTGATTACCAACACTTCCTCCTTTCGTGTTGAAGGAGGAAGTGTTTGTAATCACGTGACGCGCGTGGAGCGCATCGTGGGAGGGATGGATGAAGAAGGTGTCAGACAGGTAAGATTGACCCCCCCCCCCACCCCGCCCTCCTCGCACAAGTTTACTGGGAGATATCCGGGTAGCAACTATCCGGGCATCTCCCGGATCCGGATTTGAGCAGCCCTACCGAGTATAAGTAAAGGTTTTGGGCCCCAAAAATGTGTGGGTCTCGGCTTATACCGGAGTCACTACCCCCACTATGCACAAATGTAACCTCCGCTGTGTCCTGTACCCCCCCCCCCCCATGTACATGTGATGGATGTGTATGGAGATCGCTGTGTGCAGGAGCTGTGCAGCGATAGCTGTGTCATCCCCCCACCGTACATGAGATGCATGTGTGAGGTGTGTATGGAAACGGGTGCATGCTTCATAGACTCACATATCCGGTGCTTCTGTCTTACTGTTCTTTGTTGGGATCCGTACCTTGCTTTGCAAGTTTTTCCTCACAGTACAGTTATTTTCCTTAAATTACTGGGTGTACGGCTAGCTCCGCTCTCAGACTCTCCTCACACATGGCCTTTCAGAGCTTCCATAACATAACGATAGGGGGTGTGTGTGCACTATCTAGCATGACTGGTTAGAAGCTCTGTGCAGCTAAATGTATGAGGAGAGTGGTGGTCGGAGCATGGGTATATTGAGGTACATACTCACCAGAAGATGGATCGGGGAAGTTATGGCGACACAGACAAGCATTCCCCGATCCATTTTCCTGCCCTATGAACACACGATGGGCATGAACGACAGTTCAAACGATTGCAGAACTTTTGCACCGGATTCTTCTGGGATCTTAAAGATCTGACGCGACATGATGGTTGTAATAGCCAGGTGTCGCAAAACATTGTTTGTTTAATTGTGCACATGTAACCACTTTGCAAAACCAGTGAGAGGATCACTCATTGCGCAAGAAATCACCAGTCGCAGGAAAAATAACACGAGAAGTGGTGTCATTAGTATATACCTTTGGGCAGACGCTGGAAGAGAGCAGATCACATATGCCATACACTCCAGAAAATAGCTGGACATGCAAGGCAGTCCTTAAATCACAGCACTATCCCCTGCTGTTTGTCTTTTATGTTTGGCTTTATATCGGCTTTAAAGAGAACCAAAGACGAATCACCCTCATGTATTTTATTACATTTATCAGCGGGAACATGACAGTAAACACCTACCCTGCTTTTAGTTTCATTCTTCTCTGACTAATCTGTCTGTTATCAGCTGTGATAAGAATCCCCGACTGAGCATTCAGTCTAAGTTTGACCTGGAATCATTATAGCTGAGTCTGTCTTCTGTGGAGTCTTTTCAAGCCCATGCCTGCCCCCTCCTGGCTCAGCTTTCCTTCTTTGCATACTCAGAGCTGATGACATGGGAGGGGCTGCTCCTTCAGAAATAAGCTCTGAAACAGACAAGTGTGGCTGTGTGATTTGTGTACACTGTGCAGCCAGTCATCATTATTATCTACTGTATGCAGTTTCATTTCTATGAGAGACACTTCCTACAGGCAGCCACACAGCACGCCAGAATAATAAAGTTCAAAGCACACAGATGAAAGCCTGCAGCAGCAGCCCTGCTTGACTATAGTTTCATAGAGGCTAGACAGCACATCCAGAACCTGGAAGCAGAAGGGATATGAGCCGGCGGCCATATTGGATTTTTCCTGGAGCAATAATGGATAAAAAACACTCAAAATGGCACACCAGAGCGGCGAAATTATCAGGTAGAGCATTTATTCTTTACAAGCTATAGACTGATATGTTTATTTTGTGTGAATCGTTCATCTCTGGTTCCCTTTAAGACGTTCTGAAGAGTTTAAAGGCGTATACACAGGCCAGACTTTTTCAAACTATGGGTCATCAGACCCACCCACGGGGTGGTCGTTCTGATGACAGTTGCATGTGAGTACAAGCTGTCATCAGACTGATAAGGCTGGTTTTGACTGATCCCCTTTGCGGAACAGTCAAAACCAGCCTTATCAGTCTGACGACAGCTTGTACTCACGTACAACTGTCGTCAGAATGACTGCCCCACAGGCGGGTCTGACGACCCGTAGTTTGAAAAAGTCTGGCGTGTGTACGCGCCTTTAGTGAAGCTGACATTAACCCATTCGCGTTCCGTCGTTTTCACTTGAGAAATGTTCACCTCCCATTCATTAGCCTATAACTCACTACTTATCACAATGAACTGATCTATATCTTGTTTTTTCCGCCACCAATTAGGCTTTCTTTGGGAGGTACATTTTGCTAAGAGCCACTTTCCTGTAAATGCATTTCAACAGGAAGAATAAGAAAAAAATTGAAAAAATCATTATTTCTCAGTTTTCAGCCATTATAGTTTTAAAATAATACATGCCTCCATAATTAAAACTCACGTATTGTATTTGGCCATATGTCCCGGTTATTACACCGTTAAAATTATGTCCCTATCACAATGTATGGCGACAATATTTTATTTGGAAATAAAGGTGCATTTTTTCCGTTTTGCATCTATCATTATTTACAAGTTTAAAATAAAAAAAATATAGAAATATTTCATCTTTACATTGATATTTAAAAAGTTTAGACCCTTAGGTAAATATTTACATGTTTTTTTTTTTTTTTTATTGTAATGGTTTTTTTTTTTTATATTAAACATTTTATTTGGGTATTTTTGGGAGGGTGGGATGTAAACTATAGTTTTATAATGTAATTGTGTGTTGTTTTTAATTTTTTTACTTTTAGTTGTAGTTTTACTTTTTGGCCACAAGATGGAGGCCATGAGTTTGTTTACATGACGTCACTCTAAGCGTAACACAAGCTTAGAGTGACGCAGGGGGGAGGCAACGGCCAGAAAAAGCACAGCTTCCGAGAGAAGCTGTTGCTTTTTCAGCGGGGGAGAGGAATCAGTGATCGGGCACCATAGCCCAATACATTGATTCCGTGGCTACCGAATCCGCGGCCGGGAGTGCGCATGCACGCGCGCGATCGGCCGCGGGAGCGCGCGGTAGCGCGCATGGTTCCTGGACGTGGTTTCTACGTCCAGGAACCAAAATAGGTTAAGTTCACCAAGTACATTTTCACAATTTTCTTGGTATGCACTGACCCAGTAAATGAGTGTACAAAAATACATTTAAATTGAACTGTGAAGTCACCTAGTTGGAGAACGGTAAACAGAACTAACCAGATGTACTCAAAGAGTCAGAAGACCACAAGTGTGGACAAAGGTCTGTGTTGTAACATAAAGCAATACTTGCATAGTATTGCTTTATGTTACAACTGAATATTTGCATACTTGACATTTGTCTAAAGAAGCTTTTGTAACAAGACAAAAAGAGGGGAAATGTGGTGTTCATCTTTCTGGCCTGTAGATAGCACTGTGATAATGCTGTGATATTTCTTTGATACTGCATGACTGCATGGGATCTATCTATGCTGTTCTAGAGACTTGTTGATTCCTGCTCTGCCTGTCTGTGTGTGCTGGATATACAAAGCAAAATATGGCTTGATGTAAAGAACTGAACTAACTTCTAAATAAATCTATTTCCAATTATTAGGCATCCGTGATTACTGAACACAAATACTACATTTATAAACATGATTTTTCTGTTTCTGTATTTTGCAGCTATTGATTGTTAGAGATGGCCTGAACCATTCGCCGGGCAAATCTCTCTGGGCCTTCTTCTACTTCCGGGTCGCAATGACGTCACGCACTTGCGCAGAAAGTGCCCGGCAACAGGAGCGCGATCTAGGACGCGCTCCGCCGGGCAGCGCAGGTGTACTACTCTGGGTCATTGCGACCCGGAAGTAGTAGAAGGTCCACAGATTTTGAGATGTTCGCCGGCGAACGGTTCGGGAACCGATCGCAACATCTCTATTGATTGTAGCAACAAAAAAAAAGTTTCTGTACCGTGTTAGCCAAACAAATTGCGTAGGTAGAAAAAGCAAAGTTTTATAAAAGTAATACCTTTTAAAGGCTAACTGATAAATTTAAATTATGCAAGCTTTCAGGAATATAGTCCCCTTCTTCAGGCATATTTCCAGATGTTAGCTGAAGTAAAACACTGATGCATATAAATAGTAAACACGAAGATGACAGTTGTGCTGGTTACTATGTAGCAGGTAGATGTCAGGTGGTCCGTAGGCTGGAGCCAGTGAGCTCATGCAGGTATATAAGTGCAGCAGGTTTCTGGAACTTCAGAAACGCATTGGACTTCATATATACTTACATGAGCTCACTGGCTCCAGCCTACTGACCCCTTGACATATAACTGTTACACAGTAACCAGCACAACTGTCATCTTCGTGTTTACCATTTACCTGCATTTTACTTGTTGTTTTACTTCAGCTAACCTCTGGAAATATGCTTGAAGAATGAGACTAAATCCCTGAAGCTTGCATAATTTAACTTTATCAGTTAGCCATTAGAAGCAGCTATTGATTGAATTTTAAAATATTAGTTAAGTATAAATTAACTTTTTAAAAAAGAAAAATCAATGCTTTCAAGTTGGATTTATATATTGCAAGGATTATTGGTGATCATTATTTCAGATAGATTTTTACCTTCAAATAAAACAGTGTAAAACACAGTGTTTCTAAATGAAACTGGGAGACAGGAGTGTCAACATTTGCTGTAAGTCATTTCAATAGTCTAGGTGTTGAAAGTGAGTAACAATGGCTCCTGTTTTGTGCAGACAGTTACTTCTGCAGCATTTACATGGAAACAGTCTTGCTTTAGAGCAAACTTGAAGCGAAAAAGACTTATGATATAATGAATTGTATGTGTAGTATGGATAATGAATAGGACATTAGTAGCAAAGAGTCTCATATTTTTTATTTTCAGTTATAATTATTTTTTTATAACATTGCATCACTCTTGTACACTGACATATTTGCAGTGTACAAACCACACTACGTATTTTAAACTATAACACAGACCAGAGCTAATGACCCTTTTGAACTTTCCTGTAGTGAAATCTTATCTCAACCTCTCTCTCACTGTTTCTGGTTGTTTAAGTGCTCCAAAAAAGAGGACTGTATTTGACCCAAGTTGGGTCGAAGTGCTCAGAGAAGTTCTTATAGATTGTCTTCCTGTACTGGAAAACAATATGAGACTCTTTTCCTTGCAACTAATGTTCTATTTCCTAGCTGTACTACACATAAAATGCATTATCCCATAAGTTTTTGGAAATTCTAAGATGGCTACAGATTGAAATGAAAAGATCATTTCCTCTTTAATAAAACCCCTGTGTCCCTGCGTAGCGCTGTCTCTGTGTAGCTGGGTCTGTGCTTCTTGCTACTGCGCATGTGCGCAGCTTGGACCCGGACAGCAGTTGGAATTGGTGGATGGGGCCAGAGAGCCAGGCGGGCGTGTGGAGTGCGGCGGGTGCGCGTGCATTGCGAAGTTTAAAAAAAACAGACCTAGAGCCTATTTTAAACGGGCTTGGGTCTACTAGTTTTTAATAAGATTGAATTGCCAATAGATTTCTTCAGCACCAAACTAAGTTTCTGCCAGCTTTGTAAGGAAAGCGTCATCATCCTTTAATCATCCCACACACACTGAGGCTGCAGATTAACTCCAAGTACACATTATAGCATTGATCCTGCTACCACCAGTAACCAGAAAGGTAGTGTATATACTTATAGTCACCTGATTCATACTCTTTAATCCAGCAGCTGTCAAGTTTGGAATTCGATTACGAGATGCTAATTTGAAACCGCCATGCTGAAAATTAAAATGAATTAAAAAAAAAATATTGTGAAAACAACAGAAGCAAGCCTTACAACCACATCTAGTGTCGTAACCATGCTCTCCTGGGGGAAAATTTGGCTCTTCAGCTCAACAACTGTGGTACTGTATTCCAACAACAAGTCTTTGTAACACGCCAGACGTTCAGTTCACAGACTGGGTCCTGTGTGTAGGGCAAAGGCCCTTAATGTTGTTGACATCGAACATGGCCAGAGTAATTGAAGGGTCATAACAGGACGTATTCTTTCTTTGTGTAGGCATATTACAGCCCAACCACAGCCAGGTGTGCGTGGGGGTGAGAACATAGGGAGGGACTATTAGTAGGCTGCTGAATGCCACATATTAAGGGAGGGAGATTGAGCCAGCTCCAGCAGTGACGCACAAACATATCTACTACACTAAGTTAGCAGCATAACTGTTCTTTATCATTAATTCCCCAGTGATAGTCTATATTAAGTGGTTATGTAAATCTTTGAGTGTACATCTTGTTATTCAATTTTATTTTTGTAACACCTACTGTATTTATAGACGCTTGCGCCTTAAGCTTTGACTACTGCAAAGAGTTGTTTGCTGTCAGTTTTGTCCATGGTAACTCTTCAGTGAGGTGGCGTGATCATCACCTGACCAGCAAGGAGAAGGCGAGGATGTGTTAAATAAAACTATCCCCCTAATAAAATTAGTTACTACAGTTAAAGGACCACTATCGTGAAAATCTTAAGATTTAAAGGGACTCCGAGCAGTGCCTGTGGGTATGCCTTTAAGCATACCCACAACTAATTAATTATATCCTCACACCTACCGGCATGATGTTTGTAATTATATGCCCCTGGGTTCCTTGTATTTCATTGCATTGCACTGAATGGAGCTGCCGACACTGGGGAAAGTGTCGTCCAGCATAATACAATGCAGAATAAGGAATCCAAAATGGCGTCCACAAATTTGATCGCAAAAATAACGAAAACTAAAAGGCGTAGGGTGGCGGTTTATATATCATTGGAAAGAGGAGAAAAAGAGCTTCAAAATGGTATGCATCTTTCCATAGTTACTACACTGCTCGGAGTCCCTTTAAAATATATGTAAACATATACATATAAGAAGTACGTTTCTTCCAGAGTAAAATTCAGAGTAAAATGAGCCATAAATTACTTTCTCCTATGCTGCTGTCACTTACAGCAAGTAGTAGAAGTCTGACAGAACCAACAGGTTTTTGACCAGCCCATCTCCTCATGGACGATTCTCAAGGTTTTCTTTATTTTCAAAAGCACTTAGTGAATGGCAGTTGTTCTGTCCAACTGCCAAAAAAGTGTGCAGCGAACAGGGAGACTGGCCATCTTCTTTGTATAAATCTTTATCAGGAAGTGAAGTAAAAAATAAAAGCCATGCTGAGAATCCCCTGTAGCAGTGGTTCCCAACCAAACATTCAGATATGCATGACACGTTACGTGTGATAGAAAAGAGGGGCTCAGTAACAATCTGCTGATGCTGTAGGCATAAATGTGTCACGGCACACCGGTTGGGAACCTGTGCTCTATGGAGAGATGGACTAGACCAAAACCTGTTGGTAATGTCAGATTTCTACTACCTACTGCAAGTGACAGCAACATAGGAGAAAAGTAATTTATGACTCATTTTACTCTGGAAGAAACGTACTTCTTATTTGTATATGTTTACATATACAGGTATTTTACATTTTAAGATTTTCACGACAGTGGTCCTTTAATTTCAGATTATCTATCTTGTTTATTATCTGCCTTGAAAGAAAGCTAAAATAAATGTGTTGTTTTTAGCTCACGCGAGTTTAAATAAACATTCATAATGTGTTTTGGGGGCTCAGTCATTGTTTGTACTTAGTATAATTGAACCAATCGGAGACAACGAAAGTCAGAAAACCTTGGGAATTTTAGACCAATCTGAAGACTCGAAAAATACTCTGTAGTATACTAGTCTTTTGATTGGCCTAAGATTACCACGGCAATCTGATTTCAATTTGAAAAACTCTGCATTCTCTGATTAGTTGATCTGAGAGTTCTGAAGTATTTAGCCAATTAACTGTTCACAAGTACATTGTAATTTAAAGTATTGTTTTTCAACGGAATGCATAATATTTTGCGGATGTCTGGAAAAATAACGGACATCCGCAAAATATTACGGCTTCCATAAAAACCCGATACGTTTTTGAAAATGTGGAAATCAGAAATCGCATTGCCGTCACTTTAGTGCAGTAACGGAAAATGACATTTGTGGAAATGGGAATTTACGACCATCCATAGTCCCACCTAGTGACTTATAGTACCTGCTATATTATTATTAATGCTGTACATGACATTATGAATGCTTCCCATAGCCGTAATCATAATTATATTCATGACTGACATGGACATCAGTACAGTCCCTATTATGGAAGAGAAGAAATGTTGTATTAGAGCAGTATTTCTCAACATTTTATTGGTATTTACCCCTTTAAAAACCCTGTAAAAATAAATTTAATCGTAGTACATGATAATTGGTTGTAAACAATTTACAAGCATTTACTATTGCTTTTAAAGAGAACCCAAGGTGGGTTTGAAGAATATTATCTGCATACAGAGGCTGGATCTGCCTATACAGCCCAGCCTCTGTTGCTATCCCAAACCCCCCTAAGGTCCCCCTGCACTCTGCAATCCCTCATAAATCACAGCCACTGCTGCTTACAATGTAATATCTGGAGAAAAGGAGCGCTCTAAGTGCGTTACCAAGGTGGGACTTTATTGCACATAAAAAGTGGTTACTTACAGGATAGTAGATATAAAATCGCTTGTCAGCGGGTAGGCAACCCGTTACACTCCTCTGCGGCGGAGTTGCACGCGCCGTGGCCAGCAGCAGCGTGTCCGATGGAATCAGGGAGCTCGTCTTGCGAGGCAGTGGGCGGGGTCTAGGATCGTGGTGCGTGTAGCGTCATGACGCGTTTCGGCGCTCTGCGCCTTCATCAGATGACGTCACACGCACATGGAGGCGGATTTATATCCGCATGGATGCCGTAGTTATGGCAACTGGGATAAAAAAGTTTTTTGAACAAACTTTATTGTTCATATAAAAAGAATGCATGCTGATCAGCCCGCTGTGCCGTTTGGAAATGCGTATGTTTGAAGGTTAACAGCTGGCTCACAGCGCATGCACCTCTAAAATGTATATAATTTATATAAAAAGAAAAGTATATTGTAGATAATAACATCAGCATTTTGGATTAAACGTAATAAAATTATGACACAACCTCATATATATAGGCAAGTATTAAAGTTTCAGATTTGCCCATGTTAGGAAAAGAGATTATATTAGGTGGTCTGAGGGACCCTAAACAAGATCATTTTTTAGGGCCAATGCTCCCCAATACCCCGGGACCCCAAAGAAAAAGAGGGTTGGAAGATGCCGACGGGGAACTAGAGGGGGGCGAGCCATTAAAGAAAGAGAGGAAAAACGCAGAAGTAGAGACATCACCCACTCAACTATAAAAATATTTAATCTATCTTCACATGCCCTTACGACAAGCGAGACATCCTTATTACAGAAGGGACTTAATTTTGCTCCTACGGCAAGACCCAGCGAATTTCAGCTATATAAGGACCTACACAGATTCATTAGGTCATTGACTATCAAACGATTTTTTGCCACCAAATCTGATAGGACTCTCAATAAAATTGATCATACAGATCTTAATGTTATAAGTGAAGATGCCCCTTTGCCGACTTTGCCCTCAGGGGATGAAAATTGGCTCTCCTTCATTGACTCGACCACATTTACCGAAGAAGAGAATGACTGGCTTGGGTTGGTCCCAGACACTAACATATGCCATACATCTTTTAGACCAAAATCGATCTTCTATCCTATCAATTCAAAGGGACAGTTCATCAATACTTACTATCAACTTGTTTTCGATCAGATGAAAAAAGTATGTAAAGAGAGTTCAAATAATAATACCAAAAAATATTCTAATCTAAATATATTAGAAAGGAAGGCTTTAAAACAACTAACAGATAATCAATCCTTAGTTATAAGGCAAGCTGATAAGGGCGATGGCATTGTACTGATGGATTATGACAATTATGTAAACGAGGGGTTAAGACTCTTATCTGATGTAAGCACTTATCAGATACTCTCCACTGACCCCACTCTGGTCTATCTTAATGAGCTAAAATTCCTGGTTGACAGGGCGTATAATGATGATGTCATCAATGACCTTGAAAGGCGGTTTCTTTTGGTCCCCTATCCTACCATCCCCTATTTTTACCACATCCCTAAAATTCACAAAGATGCCTCCAATCCACCAGGGAGGCCAATTGTTGCAGGGATGGAGGGCTTGGTTGCCAATATTTCTGTATATGTAGACCATTTTCTTCAGCCTTTAGTTCTAGCCACTCAGGCTTACATACGTGATTCCTCTCATCTGTTAGATACCCTAAAGAACTATAGGTGGGAACATAACTACCTATGGGTCTCTCTGGACGTTACATCTCTCTATACGTGTATTCCACACGAAAAAGGTTTAGAGGCCGTACAATATTTTTTAATACAAGATGGTTTATTACCATTTGTACAAGCTCAATTCCTTCTGGATTTGTTACAGTTTGCCCTGTCTCACAACTATTTTAGTTTTATGAATAAGTTATATCTGCAAATCTGTGGCACTTCGATGGGGGCGGGATTTGCCCCCAGCTTTGCCAATGTGGATATGGCATATTGGGAAAGCCAGCATATATGGGCAGATAATCCATTCGCCAGAAATCTGATTTTTTATAGTAGATATATTGACGACATCATAATCATCTGGGAAGGTGATCGTGAAACATTAGAAGATTTTGTTAAATATTGTAATAATAATGTGTATGGCTTGGCATTTACACATGTGGTTTCTGATCAAAGTTTGGTGTTTTTAGATTTGGAATTGTTTTTTGATAATAGCGGTGAGATTGGCTCTAGAACACATTTTAAGCCCACAGCGGGCAATTCATATTTACATGCATCCAGTTGTCATAATGCAAAATGGATAGAAAATATTCCTAGAAGTCAGTTCCGCAGATTAAGACGAAACTGTACATTAGATGAAGACTATTACAAACAAGGGGAAATATTGTCCAAAAAGTTTCTAGAAAAGGGCTATAAGTCAGATTCCCTCCAGGCCAATTTAGAAGAATTTAGTGTTGTGCCATATAAACCCAAAACTCACCCTTCAAATGCCCCCATAAGATCTGATTTTTCCTTCATCACCCCTTACACCGAAGAATCGAGAAAAATCAAACAGATAATAACCCAAAACTCGCCTATATTGCAACAAGACCCATTACTGAGAGATATACTCCCTAAAAAGCCGAGTGTAATTTTTAAAAAAGCTAAATCCATAAAAAACACCATAGCACCGAGTAATGTTAAGAAAATTTTAGAAGCACCTAAAACTATGTTCCCAGCCACCACAGGCAATTACAAATGTTATGTAAAAAGGTGTGGCTGTTGTCCATTTATCAAGCACAGAACTAGAGAAACGATAGATGGACGACAACAAAAGGTTATTATTAAACAATTCATCACTTGTAGTAGTGATCATGTGATTTATCTGTTATCTTGTGACTGTCCCAAATATTATGTGGGACGGACCACGCGCCCACTGAGACAAAGATTTGGAGAGCACAAAAGATTTATATTAGATGGGAGTGAAAAACATAGTGTTCCATGTCATTTCAAAGAACATCATTCCTGTAGTGTTGATTCTCTCCACGTTTTGGGCCTTGAAATGATTTCTAAGAGTCTCCATCACGGGGAAAGATACAAGAGGCTCTGTGAGAGGGAGACTCATTGGATTTTTAAAATGGACACATTGAGCCCAAATGGTCTCAATGAAGGGCTAGAGATTTCTACTTATATATAGGATGTTTGTGTATTTCCATTTGTCACAGCATTTTTATTATTTATCATTAATTATTATTTATTAAGCTTCATTTTTTGCCTATTCGCTACGAAGAATATAGTTCTCCTTTATGTACATTAAACTGGTTGCCTTTACCTTTCTCTACAGCTTCCCTAGCAGTTCTGACACTAGATGAGGGTGGTGAGTACCTGTGAGATAGATATTGTCCATAGCAGGATTGTTTAGCTATACTCTATTCAATTTGTGCACCCCCATTTGCTAGATGTTCATACCATGGGATGAGGTCAAGTGGTGAGATCTCATATCCCAAAACAGACTTATGTTGATGCATTTTAAAAGAGCAAATTTCCCTTGCCTTCTTCCCCCCCCCCCCCCCCCTCCACCTACATTCCTTCCCTGACCCTGCCTAAGGTTTCATAAAACTGTGAATTTTCAGCTACAATTTTTATTTGTAATTTTAGCCAATATTGTAGTTCATATTTATTTAACCTTTAACTAATTGTTGCATGAGATTTATATGCCTACCTGTTAATGACAATTTTGTAGTAGGGGTGGATGAACACCCTGTAGAAAAAGTCACAGGAGACAAAAAATACTTACACTTCCTAGTTTCCAACTGTCTCCTCCACCTCTCCAGTTCCTTTTCCCCAATAGTAATGCTTATGAGCTAGTAGCTATCAAATGACAAGCACAACACGCACTATGCACATATGACGGCATTATAATGATGTCTTTGAAACATATTTATTAATTATTATATATTTTATTCATTTATTTATGTATTTTTTTTTTTTTTTTTTTCTTATCATTTTTCATAACTAAAAATATTATTTCATGCACACTTCTTAATAAATTTATGAGCAAATTATGATACCCCACCTGATACCAACAATATGCACTTATAGCATTTTGTAATAATTTAGCATAATAATTATTATTCACTATTTTAGTATTATTAATATAATGTAATTAGTAAAATTGGTTCCAATTGAGATAGTGAAGTTCAGACCAACCTTGAGAATTCACTATAAGCCACCTATTACCAACAATCACCTATGTTTAAAGAAGCTTTTATAACAAGCACAAATCTCCAGCACTATTCTATACTGAAGAATTGTTAACACCGCTGCCATCTAGTGTCCATTTACTAAAACTTTTTTCCCCCAGCATCTGGATGTTCTCTATTAAATCAGCAAAGTGCTGGCATTCAATAGCCTTTCCCTATACATCGCCCAGAACCAAAATGGTGCCGCCAGTACTTCCGGTGGGCGGCCCTTTGTGTGATGTCATCAATGACTTCCGGTGCCGCCCCTTTTTCAGCAAGCATGCTGTTCAGACATTACAGAAGTTATTTAAGACAGCTCTGCAGAGCCCCCTACAGAGGCTCCCTATGCTAGATGATCTTTTCTATTTGGTAAGTGCTCTGACCCTCATTCCTTCAGACCACCTAACGCTCCCCCTGCTGTTCACCCACCATACTCAAACTTAGCACAATGAAATACTGTGTCTTTTCTTTTAGCCTATTTGTGACCAGTCTATTTTTTAAAGAGCAACTAGTGCTGTGATCGAATAGCTTATGTAGCTGTGAGATACCACCTTAGTTTGACTTTATGTATATTTATATTCAATAGCTGGCCAAGTCCTAATTGTTATTTGTGTTTATACAAATTTATATTATGATTTTATGAGCGATATACTTTTACTATGGATTCTTAATATTACCAACAATGTTGATACTTATTATTTATTTTTATAAAGCAGCGACTACTATTATTATTATAATTATTATTGAATTTACTCCCTGGTTCGCGGGGCGGTGCGGGCTGTTTGGCGTGGGTGTGCTGGGCGGTTGGCGTGTGGGGTGCCGTTTGCGGGCTTTTGCGCGCGCGGGGTGCCGTGGTTCGTGTGGTTGCGGGCTTTTGCGTGCGCGGTTTGCCGCGATTCGCGGGGGTCCGCGATCGCGCGGGTCGTGGCGTTTTGCGCGTGCGGCGGTCCGCGGGCGGCGCTTCACGTGCTGGCTATTTTGGCGCGCCCGTGCTGGACGGTTTGCGCCGCTTTGTGAATCAGGCCCATTAAGTTTTCCTCCTTTATTGCGATTAGTATCTTTACTGCTAACGATTATCACCAGTATTACTCTTTCTTACATAATAATAATTTATAAAAAAACATTATGTATGTACAAAAACGCATCTAAAAATTTGATCAATATGATATGATGCAATGTTTATGATCTTGGTAGAACATTTTTTACTATTATGTTTGATATACATGTACAAGTATATTGAGGAGTTCTTGTTGCTATTGTAGGCACTTTTACTGGCCTGATGAAGCGGGCTGAGACCCGCGAAACGCGTTGCCTGTGCTAATAAAAATCCCTTGTATTAACTACAGAGGTTTCGTCATTGAGGTAAGCTACCTCATATCACTTTTCGATTTTAAGCTGATTTTAGATGCTTTTATTATATCAGGGCGCCTCTTTCCCTTTTACGTACCTGTTAATGAAGCCATAGATGCACCTTTGTAATCATGTTCAATATAATCTCTTTTCCTAACATGGGCAAATCTGAAACTTTAATACTTGCCTATATATATGAGGTTGTGTCATAATTTTATTAAGTTTAATCCAAAATGCTGATGTTATTATCTACAATATACTTTTTCTTTTTATATAAATTATATACATTTTAGAGGTGCACGCGCTGTGAGCCAGCTGTTAACCTTCAAACATACGCATTTCCGAACGGCACAGCGGGCTGATCAGCATGCATTCTTTTTATATGAACAATAAAGTTTGTTCAAAAAACTTTTTTATCCCAGTTGCCATAACTACGGCATCCATGCGGATATAAATCCGCCTCCATGTGCGTGTGACGTCATCTGATGAAGGCGCAGAGCGCCGAAACGCGTCATGACGCTACACGCACCACGATCCTAGGCCCCGCCCACTGCCTCGCAAGACGAGCTCCCTGATTCCATCGGACACGCTGCTGCTGGCCGCGGCGCGTGCAACTCCGCTGCAGAGGAGTGTAACGGGTTGCCTACCTGCTGACAAGCGATTTTATATCTACTATCCTGTAAGTAACCACTTTTTATGTGCAATAAAGTCCCACCTTGGTAACGCACTTAGAGCGCTCCTTTTTTCCAGATATTACATTGCATATTCCCTACATGGAGCAGCATTATTTGTGAATTCCTGGTGTGGACTAGAGTATTTCTGGATTTGACTGGTCTGGGTTTCCTGGAGTTGAAAGCGCAAGGAACACACACTTTTTTTTACTGCTGCTTACAAACAGCTTGTCAGAGCTGGCTGTGTTTATCTCTATAGTGTCAGTCTGCTGCTCTCCCCGCCTCCTGCAGAACTCCGGTCCCCGCCTGCATCCCTTCCCTCCCTGCTGATTGGAGGGAAGGGACGGGGCAGGGACCGGAGCTCTGCAGGAGGCGGTGGAGCAGCTGAGACTGACACTACAGATGTAAACACAGCCTCACAGCATGGCTGTGATTTATGAGGGATTGCAGAGTGCAGGGGAACCTTAGTGGGGTTTGGGATAGCAACAGAGGTTGGGCTGTATTGGCAGATCCAGCCTCTGTATGCAGATAACATTCTTTAAACACACCTCGGGTTCTTTTTAATAAGCTAAAGTACTAATTTGGTTTTGTTTAAATAAGATGTATCATTTTCTAAAATTCTAAAATTGTAATTGTTGGTTAAATATATCAAGTCCGAGTACCCCCTGGAATCATCAGAAGTACCCGCTGGTGTACGCGTTCCACACGTTAAGAACCTAGGTATTAGGGCATTTAGGAGGCA
Organism: Hyperolius riggenbachi; assembly: GCF_040937935.1. NCBI lineage: Eukaryota > Metazoa > Chordata > Amphibia > Anura > Hyperoliidae > Hyperolius > Hyperolius riggenbachi. Next base: position 156,392,005 of record NC_090648.1, on the reverse strand, counting down.
CTCCTATCATTAGTAAGTCATTAGGCATTTAGCATGCCATGGTGCTCATCTGCCACTTGTTTCTATAGGTTAAATAAAGGTATCTGTGCAAATTCCATAGTTTTTGTCCAATCTGACCTAATATAGTTGAACTGTCAGACAGGCCTGGATTTACCTCACAGGAGCCACTGCAGTGCAAGTGTACTGGCTGTCCCAGCTGTCACGTCTCCCTTACTTCCCTTGCCTGTAACAGGTAGCTACAGGTGCCCCTTAGTATTAGGTAGCCAGAGGTACCCTCAATATTAAAGAGGTACCCCCAAGTATTGAGTCGTTAGAGGAACCTCCTTTTTAAGTTATTAGAGGTTCCCCCAAGTATTAGGTAACTAGAAGAACCTCAGTATTAAGTAGCTAGAGGTGCCCCTGTGTACATTCTTCATCTTCCTCACTGAGAGATCCAAAGTACCATTTCTTCTCATCTGAACCAATTTGTCTTACCTTTACCCCTCTCTATTTCTGCACGGGTTTCCTCCACATGACCAGGTTTCCTCTCATTACTCAATTCCCTAAGGCCTTGATCACATTGCGTTCGGCTCGCGTGTCTGTCTGCATTGGGCTGTTTTGAGGTGTCTTTTTTTTCCAATTCCCGGCGCTTGGGTGGGCGATTCGTTTTTTTGCTTAGCGGTTTCCTAAGAGTTTTTTCCGAGCGGTTTTGTAATTCACTCCCTGAAGTCAGGAAGTGAAATCTTTGATCCGGAAAAGAATAAATACACTGTATTTATTCTTAAAAACATGAACGCAATCGCTACACAAAGCGATTTTGTGAGTGTTTTGCGTTTCTCCTATATGTTCCATTGAGATGGAATCGCCTCAAAAATGGCTCATGCATCGCTTTACTGAACGGAGAGCGTACGACCTGCGCTGATCTGAACCTTCTCATAGACATTCATTATCCACGCAGTCGGTGGGGGCGTTTTTAAAAACCATACGCGGTCGAAAAAAGCTGAAAATGCTCTGATGCAGGAGACCAGGGTTCGAATCTCGGCTCTGCCTGTTCAGTAAGCCAGCACCTATTCAGTAAGAGACCTTAGGCAAGTCTCCCTAACATTGCTACTGCCTATAGCCTAGTGGCTGCAGCTCTGGCGTTTTGAGTCCGCCAGGAGAAAAGCGCGATATAAATGTTATTTGTCTTGTCATAAAATTGTCCCTTATGTATGCATGTTCATATAAAGACGTTAGATCAGAAGGGCCTGATTTCAGGAAAAGCCACCAAGGCCCAGGCCTTGGGGGAGCGTACATTTGAAAAGGGAGCCTGGAAAAAAGGATGCCGGATATAGACAAAATAAGTCAGATTCGGCTACAAAGGTCGCCTGGTGTCGCAGAAATGCTAATTTTAGTTTATAAAAAGGATGCTGTTATAGGCAAAATTTGTTTGGCGACAAAAGGGCGCTGAATATAGCCCAGAAAAGTGATATAGCCAAGAAAAGTGATGACCTAACTTCTCTATATTCTTACACAGAACCCTAACCTGCTGGTGCTTAACCCTAAGACCCCTCCTGGTGGAGCCTAACGTGAACCTCCCCCTCAGTGGGGCCTAACTCCGAATCGAAAATCGAGACTATAAAAGGGCACCCTTTTGTGGCTGAATCAGAAATCTTGTAGCGAAACATTGTAGCCGAATCAAAAATCTCAGCTATAAAAGGGCGCCCTTTTGTGGGCGCATCAAAAACCTTGTAGTTGAATCAAAATCATGGCTACAAAGAGGTGTCCTTTTGTAGCCGAATTGAAAACCTTGTAGCCGAAACGAAAACTCGGGCACACTTTTCACGACCTTGTAGCTGAGATTTGCAGAAACAGCATTGAAGTCTGTAAATAACATTGAAGTCTTTTAATACAGAAAGAAGAGGCTACAGATGGAATACAAAGGTTGCAAATAAGGAGCAACACATGGAAATAGTCAGCTGCCCAAGGGACCTGTATAGAGCTGAAGGAGACTGCTGTACATGAATGTTAGACATGGAAGAGGGGGCTGCACAATGAATAGTAGGGGGTGCTGCACATGGAAGGGGAGCTGCAAGAAAGTTGTCCTAGGAGTGGAAAATGTATAAATCTGGTCTTGTAGATCTGGCACAGCCAGGGACATAAACAGATGTGAATAGTTCTGTGTACTTGTAAAGCACCGCCTAACAGGTCAGCACTATGAAAAATAAATAGACAGGTGGTCTCAGGAGATCTCTGCTGAACACCATGCTAAGCGAGAGATGTCCCATCTGCAGGGGACAGAGGGGTCAGTTGAGAAAATCTCCATAGCAGAGTCCTAGAATGATGCATCCTTCTAGCTGGATCCACCCATCTGAGTGATCTGCTTATTCATGCTATATTTCATACAGATATATGTCGTGTAAATATGACAATCTCCACCAACATGCTACTTAATATTCTAGTCCTCTTTGTTTCATGTGAATCTTTTTCACGCTGAGAATGCCACAGTCGGGGGTCCGTAATGTAAAAGGAAAAAATTTAAAGGACTAGAAAAAAATGGTTAAAAAGCCACTTTTTGTTATCCTCCCCATTTGTTTCCTATAAACATATGCATGGGAAACCATTTTCTTTGAAAGGAACTGTTTGAAAATCCTGACAGAGGCAGGAGAAATGATTTCACTCCCAAACCATGGCTGCAACCAGGTGGAGGAAAGTTCATTCCTTCACTCTAACAAAACATCTGCTGAAAAGTTGCTCTGGTGAAAAAAAACACTAAAGAGGAACAGCTTGAGCCTTCAGGTTAAAAGGCCATCCATTTCCCATCAGGGAGTCCCATTCAGGCCCTCACAACTGCAGCATTTGACATGTGAATGGAACAGCGGAGGCAGAGGATGGAGGCTTACAAAGAATTCCGAATGAGAATGAGGGGAGCACAGAATCTGCATCTCCGTGAATCTTTTGCATGCTCTTTCACTTGTAGCCTTGTGCCATTCATCACAGTGCCTTTTTCTTCCCTTGTTAAATTTAGATGAGGCAAACTGTGAGAAAGTTCACTCAGCAGAGGCCTTGCTGAATAGTCAACCTACCTACCATGAAGCTCAATAAGACTACATAGTATAAGGAAATAAACCCCCAATTAGACTCCTTGACTTCAGTGTGAATTGATGTAGATAAGAACAGATGCTGTTACTAGAGATAATAACTAGAGATGAGTAAATCATTAGGAAAGTAGCTGTATTCCTGTCAGGTAGAGCGCCCTCTCTCTTGAAGTACTCTTTCTTTTTGTCTCTGACCAGAGAGGAAACTAAAAGAGGATTATAAAGCATAATGCCATTCACTTCGTCATTACCACATCTTTTACCTTATAAACTATTTCCTTATTACCTTATAAACTATTTCATAATAGGATAAAGTAGTTCTTTAATTTATGAAGAATAACTGATATGATATTGTAAAGAAAGGCAGTGACATGATAAACTTTGCAAATGGCAATAATTAATACAAAGCATATAGGCAGTTTCTCAATGTTTTTCTTTCTCCTCCCATTCATTACAAGATAAATACAACGTATTTCAGTAAAAAAAAAAAAACTATAATAGCGTGTTAAATCATCCTCCTGCATCGCACGCATTTAAAAAGGGTGTGCTGTAATTTGGGTGCTGCTAGAAAGCCAAATTACCAACATTACACTACTTAATTCCTAAAGTAAAATATCAGTAATTTTTACAGATATTTTACTAACACCTAACCCTTTTCTGACAAAAGCCCTACCTCTACTGATACCTAATCGTAACCAGCCCCCCAGCTGATGCCTAACCCTAACTGACCCCCATGAAATGTCTAACCTCAAAGCAGCAGGGACAGCCATACTATCCCAGGAAAAAAACACGTATATAAGTTGATAAATACTTGTTCCACTTTCATAACATATGTATTGTACTGTCCACATTTTTGTTTCAGTGAATTCTATAGTATTACATAATGAGAAAAGAATGAAAATAATGTTCCTGGCATTCTCCATTTTTACTTCTTCTGACTGAAGCCAACCCTGATGCCATTTCCTCCCTTACTCTTTTTTTTCTCCTAAAAACTGCACTGTCATATCTAGCTTGCTTTGTAAATACATAAAAGCGTTATGAGATATATGTAGGCAGGTATGATCCAACTGAACAAAAGGTACTATAGCCTGTTTAAGAAAATTTATACAAAAACTTTATTAATCAATTATAACAAACAATCTCCCATTAAAAATGTCTGCCTCCCATGCCCCCCACAGAACACCACCAACTCCACCCGTTCAACCCCTCCCTACTGGCCCTTAGTCACCCAGGATCCTGCCCCCTGCACTCAAGAGATATGTACCAGTGAAGCATGTGCACCTGCCCCACTGAAAAAACACTGTATAAGGCTGTCTGGCCACAGATTCATGGTATCAAAAAAAACATTGGATCAAATCACATGTAGCCAAAGTTCCAGACGTTTGAAATAGCAACATTTCAGAACCACATGTTGTCCTCCAATGGTGGCAAAAGCTATTCCACATCCACAAAGTTTATTTCCCAAATTGGTAGTGTTGGTGATAGCATAATTAGCACATAGCAAGCAAACTTTGGTACAGCAGCCTCCAGTCTGTATATCATAAGGAAGCAGCAGCCTTGATGCAGGCCAGTAAGATTGGTGGTGATATATCTAATGTATGGCACAACAGGCCTCCATGCAATAGCCTCAGTTCCATATGTTGGGAAGCAAGCCTTGACACCAATCAGCCAGCCTAGCAAAAGCACATGCAGTACATAGCAATAAAGTCTTCCATGCAGCAGCCTCAAACCTGCATGTCGTTGGTGAACATCCATACAGTTAAGTAAACCTCACAGGCTTGGCAGGTAAGCTGCACTGTCATATCTAGCTTGCTTTGTAAATACATGTGTGCACAGCATAGATCGTATTTCAGTAGCTATTCCCTTCTCAGCTTTGTGTCACACTAAACTGCCCTCAGTCAATCAGTGAGGAGCAGGAATGTGGGAGGGGAGATAACAAGCTTCCCTCTCCCCGGCAATGTACCAGAATAGAGCCAGGTTGACTGAGATAAGATTTATTATAGCAGAATAATTTATGACTAGATTGGAATGCTTGAAACACAGAGCAGTGGGTAAATGGAATTTGATTTTGTGGCTGACAATCCCGCTTTAACCAACCCTCCAACTGATGCCTAACCCCTGCCAAAATCTCCCCCGACTTACCACTAAATGGGCTTGATTCACTTAGACAAATAGCATGCCTTATCAAAGTTAACACGCCTTATCAAAGTTAACACGAGCGCTACGAACCTGCAGGGCTCAGGGCAGGGCGAGTGGAGCTCTCGTCATTGCCAATTAGCAGGCATAAGTTCGTAGCGCTCGCTATGCTATGAATTACATTAGTCTCAGCGCTTTGCTGATCGCTGTGACTAATGTAAAAATGTGACATTTCGTGCCACAAAATTGCAATTGCGATTCGCTATTTGTATCCCTAGTGTGAACCAGCCCTTACTTAACCTCAGTAGTTCTCAGCAAAGCTTCCGTCTTGGAGTCCTCGGTGTTCCAGGATCTGCTACCTTTCTACCATTGATTGTTGCCTTTTCGTGACGCCCAATTCATAAGTCAATTTTGTAAACATATTCAGAAAGGTTAACAGACTCACATGTTATAAGAAAACTGTGACCACCACTGTGATAAAAAATAAAACGCATGGGAATTTATAAACTCCTACCCAACTGCTCCAATCAAAGGCTATGGGCTTGATTCACAAAGCAGTGATAACTGTTATCACTCTGTGAAAAGAGCTTTGCACGAAAAATGGTTATCGTGCGCACAAATTTGAGTTTGCGCAATAACGCGATTTTTTCCCGCATTAACGTTCCGCCATCATGCAATAAATTTGCATTATCGAGCAAACGTTAACGCATGAAAATTCGCATTATCGCGCAAACACAAATTTTTGTACGCAATAACCGTTTTTCGCAAAGCACTTTTTCACAGCCGTGATAACAGTTATCACGGCTTTGTGAATCAAGCCCTATATGAGCGGAAATCAGGGTCTACTAGAAGACAGGACAGTTTATGGACTGTAGTACTGCTGTAATGTATATTTATGGGCACTTGTCACTAGGGGGCAGTGTGAGACAATAATAGAGGACTTCTGCTTTCAGTTTCTACATTTTCTGCTAGCAGAGAGAGATTAAAGCAATCCAAGAATTTACAGCAAGAGTTCTGCCGACTGAGGTGAAAAGCAGTGACCTTATCTCAAATGAGATTACTGTATTGAAGCTACTAATGGGTTAAATAGAAATATCAACTTCTCCGGGTTGCTAAGTTGGTAAATGAACACTAACCCTGAACTCACATGATCGCAGTTGAGACCAGTGAATGAGTCAGTTAGTTGGGATGGTAGGCAGTCTGTACACAATCAGGAAGAGCCTCACTGTGTGTCATTTAAGCTGCCAGAAATACTTTGAAATGGTTGCATTCTGTATGCACAAAAATGATAACGCTGAAATAATGTTTGATGTTCATTTCTGAGATGCTCAGAGCCAAAATAAAGGGATTGAATATTTCTGAACAAGACTGGTGTTTCACTTTGAGCTCTTCAGACAGACATGGCTGATCCGACTTGAGCAAGTGTACTTCCAATCAGATTATATTGCTGGAAAGCACACTCAGCAGCACCTCGCATGTATTCATTTATGTCAAGGAGAACAATCGTACTACAAAATTATACAAGAACAACAGTCTCTTTCCCGACAGTTTGATGTATACAGAGTCAAGGAACGCTTGAGGACGACGAGTACTACCCATCAAAGATACAGCATCATTCATGAGTTCATTGATGTTGTTATGGCTGGAAATTTATATTGTGAATGTTCTGTAGTCATGACCTCTATGTGATTCTATGCCAAAAAGAGTATTTATTATGCAATGGATGGACAGGGTTGAAAGAAGAATTTCAAAAAGCGCTAATTTTGTCTCTCAAGTTATATCGGTATTTTCAATTCATTATTAAAGGACACCCGACATGAAAATAAACTAATGAAATAACCAATTGTATCTATCTTCCTTCTCCTAAAAATTACTTTTTAAGATATTCCACAGTTTTATTTTATGTTTAAATCTACTTTTTAAGTTTTAACTGTTTTATTGTTTTTGCTCAATGACACATTCATTGAAGTATGCCAGAGCTAAAATGTATGAACTATTGAACCTTTTTATCTCTTTCCTGCTCTCAGAAGCCATTTTCTGCTAGGAAAGTGTTTTATAATTGGAATTTCTTATCAGTGAGGGTCACACTGTAGTCACTTACATACCTGATATTTAACTCTTTTAGGCAGAGAAAGAAAAAAAGGAACACAGCATAGTTATTTGTGTGCTAGGCACTGTACATACCCATGTCTACATCATCATGTCACATGTCACTTCGGGAATCCTTTAAACACCTTTTTTTCTGTGCTTTGAAAAAATCCTGAAGTGATCCTGAAAGATACATTTGGATGACATTTACCTGTATTTGCCATGTCTATGTTACCTTGGAGGATGTGGTTAACCCATCGTTATCCATTATTATTAGTATTATTGATTTATAAAGCGCCAACGTATTCTGTTGTGCTGTATAAAGTAAGAAAAACAAAAATGGGGTACATAATAAAACATACAATGGTATACATCAAATATAGACACTGGTACAAAATACAGATTTGGTCATTACAATGACAAATGATAACAGAGTACAAGCTACAAAGTGACTAACAAATTCCAAGACACAAAAGGGTGAGAGAGCACTGCCTTGCAAGCTCACAATATAAAGGAATGGGGGGAAGAGGTGGGGATGTATGCAGTAGTCACAGGAAATGTGTTTTTAGGTTATCTAGTAAGGAGTGCAACTTGGCCTTAGATCAAAGAGGAATGGCCTAAGGTAGAGTGTATGCTTGTTGGAAAAAGTGAGTTTTAAGTGTTTAAAGATTTCCCATCTGTGAGATGAGAAGAAAGCCAGGAGAGAGCAAGATCCTGAATGCCCATAGATGAGAGGATTTGGAGAAGGAGAGGATGGCTGTATTGAAAGCAGAAGAGAGATCTAGGAGGATAACAATAGAGTAAAAGCCTTTAAATTTAGCAGTTACCAGGTCATTGGTTACTTTGAGTAAGGCCATTTCGGTTGAGTGGAGTGGCTTGGGCGGTATCCAGATTGGAGATCATCGAACAGAATTATCGGCGATGGACCAAGTCTGAGTAAATGTGGCGCTCAAGAATTTTTGAGTATTAGTGTGGGATGTGGGAGTGTGTTAGGGGGTGCTGAGTGCATGCGGTGTGGAGTGAGTGGGTGGGTGGAGGGATGCAGTGTCTGCAGGGAGGGAATGTGGTGTGTAGGTGCTCCTTGTGTGGGGTTTGGAGTGTGTAGGTGGTGTGAGTGTATGCGTGGGTGCACAGTTTGCTATGAGTGTGTGGGGGGTCTGCATAGTGCAGGGAGTGTGGTGTGTAAGGTTGGTGGGAGTTTGTGAGTCGTGAAGTGTGTGACAGGCATTCCTCCATTTTGTGTGCATATTCTTTTCTCCATCATGACCCCTTTGTTAGATGCATATGCCAACCAGGGACACACACAAGTTCACCTCAGTTTTAAAGTATCTTAGATATCTAAGATAAGACATGTATTCTGATATATACTTTAAGGCTAGAGGCTAGTGAAAACAGTTTTATTAGTTTTGTGTTTGACTACAGTTCTATTCTAAACTTCATGCGCTATTTTATATCTTTGTATCATGTTGTTTGCCTTGGTTTTCACATAATATCAAATAAATTCCTATAGAATCTGCCTTTTCTGAGGTGTTTTATTATGTGAATTGCAAAAAACTTCCTTTCCTTGCCTGGGTTTTCTTCCAGGAATCTGCTCTCTTGTTAGGAATCTATTCATTGTCAGCCAGCCAAGGCGGTTGTCATTGTCCTAGCCTGCGATTTCTCAGGCAGCCTCACAAAAGGTAAACAGGCTGAGATTTGCTTAAGATAATTCCCTTGCACCTGTGCTCTGAGACGCTCATTGAAAGATAGTGACAACGGACTGGAACCTTCGCTGCTGCCATTCAATGCAGCATTCTGGGGAATAGTTGAAATAGCGCAACGCACACACACACACCTTTTTGTTTGGTACAAAATAAACAAAGGAAACATAAAGTTTTGACAGGACTCTGGCAACCCTTGCTTTTGTTAGCCGATAACAAAGTTGCCAAGCGGATACAAGTTTAAAAACAGGATGATCAGCCTCCTCCCCCTCTCCAGTATAGGACTGCGAGGGGTTTATTATATAACTGATAATTACATCTGCTACCTCCATGTAATAATAGGATTTGCAGCATGAGATGCAACAAGTGATTAGTGAAGACAGTAAACCATCAGCGCTACACAGGAAACACTGCAACCATGCATAAGTAAAAAAAAAAAAACACAGAAGGAAAGAAAAACACCAACATAACTTTTATCTCAGTCCTATATGATGTACTGCATCCCATACATTTTCAACTCATCATCTGAGGCAAGTCTCACCAGAGGAAGAAAAAACCAGGGAACCCCTGCAATGTCCTCAGGGAACCTGCCGTTCCAGAGAACCTTGGTTGTGAAAGCCTGAAATAAGGTGTCCCATGATGCATCACTCATAAATATGCAAATTGTCTCTGACTCTCTACCTACTGTACATCAAGAAGAGGTCAGTCACCACTTCTGTCCCAGTGTATAGTTCATTTTGTTCAACGAAAAAATAAACAGTACTTTAAGCTGTCGAAATGATTTCATGTTAAACTGCCGTACACCCCTTTTATTTATTTACCAATGCAGAACACAGAGACCATACACATAATAATTGGTGAGCACTGACATCTAACTGCTGTAGGAAAAACATTGGCTTTCTTCTTCCTCCATAGTTATTCATGTAATTGCAGCACAACCAACCTTGCTGCTACCTTTCTGTATAGGACAGCAACTCATCTCTCAGTGGGACTGCTAATGGGGACATGATTTATCCCACCTGCCAAAACTTCTAAATGCCAAAACATCACTGAAGAAAGTCAGCAGCTGTGTATCAAATGGAAGAGACCAAGTGAAGAGGAGGAGCCATACCCCCACCATTTAGATTGTAAGCCTCTGGCAGGGCCCTCCCCCTACTGTTTCCAGCTTGATTATGCAATCTCATTGTCTGACACACCCCTTGCGGACTAGAACAGACTGTATTTTAAGGGCCTATTTCCACTACATGCGGATTCCACATGCGAATTTCCGCTTCAACAATGCAACGCATGTTAGTGAATGGAGCTATTTTGATGCAATGCAAATTTTTGGACACGATGCAGTGCGGAAACAATCTGGATGGTATGCTGCATTTTTACACATGCGGGTGGGATCTTGATGCGAATCGCAACTAATGTAAGTCAATGGGGCCGCATATATTCGCGCTACAAACCTGGAAATTCTCGTTGCAAATGCGGATTTACCCAGCAAACACATGGAACACGTGAAGTGTTGTTGCTGGGCAGTTTTCAAATCGCAATGCATATTTTCGCATAAAACAGCGTATGCGGTATGTGTATCTGCATTAAAAATGGATGCGGATGGCCTCTCCCCCTCAGATCAATGCTTTAGAGGATGTGGTACTCGGGCTGATCAGGCCCATTGCTGGTGGGATAGCACTGTAGTGCACGATATCTGGAAATAATGCTTCCGTCTATCCTCCTCAGTTCTGGGTACAGAGGTAGTTCTTGACCCATGGGTTGCCCTTTTCAATAAAGCTGACCCTCTTCTCTCTAAATTTAACAATAAATTACTAGTGAATTTCTGCAACGTTTCTAAGGCTATCATAGCTAAAGAGTGGAAATCCTCCTCTCTGCCAAAACCGACTCTGAAACACAAAATCAATGATTATTGGATGGAAAAGATCACTGCCTCCTTATATGGAAAAAGAGGATCAGTTCGAAAGAATATGGTCTCCCTAGGTCGAGAAGTTTTCCCCATCTTGACTTGATATTGCCGCTGCTGCAGTATGTTTAATCTGTTTTCTGTCTTTTCTTTTTTCCTTTTTTGTTTTTTTACACACTGCCGGTTTGCCACCATAGGAATTATCCCCCTTTTGCTACTAATGGCTGTTACCAATGACTCTTTCTACTGTTGTATTCTGTACATGTTCTACATTTTCAATTAAAGTTGTGATGTTGAAAAAAAAAACGGATGTGGGTTTCTGTACACGATTTGAATGCATGCTAGTAGAAATAGGCCCTTATAAACTACTGTTATCAAAAGACATTTGCATGATCTTGTTTTATTGTGAGCTCTTTGTATGTCCTACCTTGTATGTTAACCCATTTATCTATTGTGCAGCGCTTAATAAATACAATAAATAATAATAAAAAATTAAACAGCCCTGCTAGAAAGATAAAAAAGCCTTTAGATTTGAATAGTTGCATTTCCAAGAACTGTTTTCTATCCTAGTGAAAGCAGTAGAATAATATTCTTTAATATAAATAATATATATTTATATATGTCAAATCTATAGAAGTACCAAAACTTCAGAATTTTTAGCCATTTAAGATGAGGAGCAACTCTTTGTCTCTCACATTTTGTGGTGCTTAGCATCTATAGTACATTAGTAAAGTATGGTAAGACAAGACTGTGCACCCCTCCTGTAAGCCTGCATCAGGCAGACAAATGGCGGGCTGGGCATGCCTGCAGGTCCTGGCCTGTGGCGTAAGCACATGTAAATGACCCATGGTGCTCTAGCAGCGAGCATCATGTTTACAATAACAAGCTATTCTGGAAAGGTATGCAGAAGAGTCCATCCATGCTGAGCCAGCTGTGTCCTCCCGCACAATAATCCTGCCTATGCTTATTTTCTTTTCTGGGACCTGCTGTGGAATCTGCTATTTGTGATAGGCTGCTAAAGCCCTGCAAATTATAGGAAACCCTGTACGTCTCTCAGTTCAGTCTGTCACCAGTAAGACAAAACCGCTGTAAGAGTAATTAATCCCTGTTCCATCAGTTCCAGGACTTTCCTGTTCAGCTGCTAGAAAATCTAAGTTTACTGTTTCCAGTATTTGTATGTAAATGAACAAAGTATGAATATAATCTCCTTTATTATAAGAACTGTGCCATAGAATGTATTACTATTATTATTACTACCAGTAAAAGTATAAGCCAGTAACTAGAGCGTAACCCACTAACACCAGCAAACACAGCATGCCAGTCACTCAATTCCCAGATTACTGAATGCTATCACTGTGAATCATGGTCATCCCTGTGTCTTCTTCCATCTGCCACTTTCTCGAGACCCTCTCTCACCCCCCAGATTACCAAAAGAACCATAAGGATAAGCCAAAGTTAGTACGTGTGAATAAGCAGATGCCGGCACTTGATGCAGCAGGAAGTCCTGGAAAAGCTGATGGGACCAGGGCCGGCACGCTCATGAGACGGGGTGAAACATTTGCCTCAGGCGGCAGATCTGGGGGGGCGGCACCCGCCTGTCCATGGATGCTGGGCCTGCCCGCCGAGCTGGAGGGGTAGCTGGCAGAAAGGGGGTATTGGGCCTGGCGGTGGGGAGGAGGGTCGGACCCCCCCTCCCTCGCCTGGGTCCCCCGATCTGCGCTCCTCCTCCAGCGTTAAGTACTAGCCTGCATATGATGAAGAGGCAACGGGCGGGGGAATCACTCACCTCTACCGCGTTCCATCGTGTGCTCCATTGACGTCACTTCCGGCAACAATGCCCACTGTATTGTAAGTGGACGGCCTTGCAGGAAGTGACGTCAGTGGAGCGCACGATGGAACGCGGAAGAGGTGAGTGATTCCCCCGCCCGTTGACTCTTCATCATATGCAGGCTGGTACTTACCGCTGGAGGAGGAGCGCAGATCGGGGACCCAGGCGAGGGAGGGGGGGGTCCGACCCCCCTCCCCACCGCTAGGCCCAATAGCCCCTTTCTGCCAGCTACCCCTCTAGCTCGGCAATTTTTTTCTAATTTTGCCTCAGGTCTAGGACCGGCCCTGGATAGGACTAAAGGTAATGGGCTGTCATGTTGAAGTCCAAAGTATTCAAAGGTTAAAAAAAGGTAACGAGGCACAGTTTACCAGAAAACCCCTTTGGCTGGATAGTGTAATGGTTAAGGGCTCTGCCTCTGACACAGGAGACCTGGGTTCGAATCTCGGCTCTGCCTGTTCAGTAAGCCAGCACCTATTCAGTAGGAGACCTTGGGCAAGTCTCCCTAACACTGCTGCTGCCTATAGAGCGCATCCTAGTGGCTGCAGCTCTGGCGCTTTGAGTCCACCAGGAGAATAGCGCAATATAAATGTTCTGTGTTTGTTTAATCAGCTTGGGTAGATACTAGGCATTGCCTCTGATGAAGCGCATAGTCATGAAACAGCTGTCAGGCTTTTCTTCTCTTCCCCACTGCTAATGCTTACTATCTATTGAAGCTGAATAAAGGGGTTCTATGGTAAGCTATGCCTTGCTACCTTTCTTTACCTTTGAATATGCCAAAGTTACCACCTTCCCTAGAGCCCCATTTCATCTTAGTCCATATTTGCTTAAAGTGTACCTGAGACCTGAGCTGGATTTCTGGGAAAGCCACCAAGGCCCCAACCTTGGGCGAGGGGGGGGGGGGGGGGGGGCAGCTGGCCAAGGGGAGACTGGACATAGGGAAAAAAATAGGGGACAATAAGGAAAAACACATGGAAATAGGGAGCTGCTGCCCAAGGGACCTGTATAGAATGGAAGAAGGCTTCTGTATATGAATGTTAGACATAGAAGAGGGGGCTGCACAAGGAATAGGAAGGGGTGCTGCACGTGGAAGAGAAGCTGCAAGAACGTTGGCCTAGGGGAGGAAAAAGCATAAATCCCTCCTTGCCTGAGATGAAACAAGTACACGCATTTATACTTACCTGGGGCTTCCTCCAGCCCCCTGTAGGCTGTGGGCTTCCTCACCTTCCTCCTGGGCCACTTAGATGAAATAACTATGATAACTATGGAGTGTTTTTATTTAGCACATCCTGGAGTTCACCTCTAAAGAGTTTTCATTAAAACATTAAATTTAACTTGATTTTAAACTGCCTAGCTTGTTGGTGACAAATGGCATCTAAATTATAGCAATGCCTGGGAGAGAATAATGTGTTTTCAGGGGATGACATCCTGAGGCTATTATTAAATATGCATATGAATCTAACACCCAGGAATATCTTTTTACCATTCAATAACTCTGTCACATATAAAGCAAGCGTTGTACAGACTAAAACAAAGTCAGAATTATTTCTACATTTTACATTTATACTGCTATTATCAAGTAACGAGAATTGGAAAAATGTACATTTTAGTACCTATTATTTAAAGCATTCACTCTAGGAAAAAGATGCTTAATGTGGGGAGCTCCCAGCACCGCTCTAAGCCATTCACAGCTCCATTCACACTGAATAATTACATTGTAATAGCTAATAAACCCATTAGGTAAAACAATTTATGATGCTTTACCAGACTGGACAAAAAGAATAACATTTGTCATTTATAAAAATACCGTGTCCTTCTAAAATTTGGAGCTGAATACGGTTTTTAATATTTCCCAGACTGCCTTTCCGGTCATCTCTGTGTTCACTGGTACAGAAAACAGATATTTTTAGACTTGATTAAAGTGGAACTAAATTAGAACTTCCTCTTGTCACTAAAATATAAGCCACAGCATGATAACCTTTGGGGGGGAAAACATTTTAATTTCAACTTATAGAAATCCTAAAAAGAAAAACTGAAGTGTTTACTTCCTGCACATTCCTGGGAGCACAAAAATGGTTAACCTTCAGTGCTTGCATATTATCACAGAACCTAGGCACACAGCAGCACAGCTCAGGCACAACTCACAGCCCTGATTCACACTTGATGATGACTTGCTGATAATGGCTAATTAGACAGTCTGATCTCCCTAAACACACACAGAGTGAATTTCTTAGCAACTATATACGTTTTCATTGTATGGTGTGCTAGAGTTTGGGTCTGCTTTAGGCTACTTTCACATATACCGCGTCGCCTCATGACGTGGTATGCTCACCCGACGCTGCCCCATTGCAGTGGCCATTAGTCTTATGTTGCCCATACACGATACAATAAAAACGTTTGATTTTCCCGTTTATTCAATCTAAATGATCGAATCGAATAAAAGTCGAAAATATATATTTTTTTCGATCAAGAAATTCGAACGATTATCCCGTTTTTTCGAGAAAAATCTGATCGGACATGCTGGAAAAATCTTTATATTCGATCTTACGGAGTAATCAAACTAAATTATCTAGTCCAAAAAAAATTAAAAATTGTACCATGTATGTGAGACATGACACACTAACTGCGGTGCAACGCAATCTGGCAGAAGTGGTAACAATAATGCAGAGGCGAAGCAGACTCTGCAGTGTGGTGCCAAGCAGTACTGCGTCACAGACATTTGCATTAGAGTCTATGGCACTGGAACAATCTATTTAGATTGCTACGGTGGTGGTGCACATGCGCTGATTAGGGGGGGAGGGAGTGACACACTTCCTGTTTGGGGGTGGAGCTATGCATATTACCCTGTTGTCCGGCCCCGGGCTCTCCTGCCGCAGGACAATTGCACCACACCATGGGCTTGATTCACTGAACCGTCATAACTCATATCACGACTGCGCTAGCGTTTTCGTATGCGTCTTCGTGTTTTGGGCACGTTTTCACAATTGTGCGTGAAAACGCTAGCGTGGCCGTGATATGAGTTATCACGGTTTAGTAAATCAAGCCCTATGTGTGTAACCAGGCTTAATGAAAATGCTTGAGAGTAATACTTATTTTATATAGTGGCATCTGGCTTCTTAACTCTTTGCTCTGGGGGGTAAAGCAACCATTTTGATGTTAGCTTAAAAGCAAAAATAGTCTATTCCTGCCAACCACAAAGGGTAGACAGATGTACAGCTTTATGGAAGATTTTGGCGCTATATAAATGAAAAATAATAATCCCTAAAATGGGAAAGATACCTCACAGGTCTGTGATATCATTTTATTAATGTGAATTATTGAGCGCCTGTATCTTTTTATTTGAGGATTATGTTCAGCTGGGAACGGGGGCTAAGCCATAGGAATGATCGGAATTGCCAAATTCTGAATTCCGTCTGGTAATTACGTACATTAAAGTCAGTATAGCCCACTAAAGCAATTAGTAGCAAAGCCTCTATATATGCTATTGTCACCAAATCTGTTAAAGTGGACCCAAATTAAAAATACAAGATTTCATAAATAAAATCTATTTTCTAACTTATAATAATAAATAGCAGCCTTTTTTCAGCTGCATGATGACAAATATAAAATATTTTACATTTATTGGAGGAACCCCTCCCTTCCTTTCATATTGGCGGGACAGGATCCGGCAGATTGGTGGAGAAGATAAAAAACAAAACACAGGCTGATACTGATGATGTCACAGGGAAGGTGATCTCAGCTTGTGGGAGATTTCACATAGACAACGTCCCTGTGAGTAAGGGGAGCTGATGACAAACATACCCATGATCTAAAACCTCCTACTAAGCTCAGAAGTTATGGCTGCCCCCTGTATAACCCTTATGAAAAGAGAAGGGTGAAAAGCATGCACTGAAATGCTCATAAGCCATAAAGGAGTGTTTGTCTATCTTTGTATGTGTCAGAGTGGTGCAACTAAATTTTTGAATTAAAAAAATGTTTGGTTTGGGTCTGCTTTAAGTAGGTTAAGGAGAATAGCAGGAACAAGTTAAAAATAGTTTTTGAGGAAATCGATTTTAAAACTTTTTTAAACTTGATAAAATGACATTTTGCAGTGTTACACTTTAATATATACCAGTTTCCTAGTTCTGTATACACATTTGTAAGAAAAGGGACAGTATGATGTCCCCCATCCCAAGCTTCTTTAATTCTGATGGTCATTAGAGATGGGCCGAACGGTTCGCCGGCGAACGGTTCCACGCGAACTTCGGTGGTTCGTGTTCGCGTCCCGCTGGCGAACCTTTGCGGAAGTTCGGTTCGCCCCATAATGCACCTTGAGGGTCAACTTTGAACCTCTACATCACAGTCAGCAGGCCCAGTGTAGCCAATTAGGCTACACTAGCCCCTGGAGCCCCACCCCCCCTTATATAAGGCAGGCAGCGGCGGCCATTACGGTCACTCGTGTGCTGCCTGCGTTAGTGAGAGTAGGGCGAGCTGCTGCAGACTGTCTCTCAGGGAAAGATTAGTTAGGCTTAACTTGTTCCTGGCTGGATGCATACCTGTTCTGTGAACCCACCACTGCATACCTGTACTGTGAACCCACCACTGCATACCTGTTCAGTGAACCTTCCACTGCATACCTGTTCTGTGAACCCATCACTGCATACCTGTTCAGTGAACCTGCCACTGCATACCTGTGCTGTGAACCCACCACTGCATACCTGTTCTGTGAACCCACCACTGCATACCTGTGCTGTGAACCCATCACTGCATACCTGTTCAGTGAACCTGCCACTGCATACCTGTGCTGTGAACCCACCACTGCATACCTGTTCTGTGAACCCACCACTGCATACCTGTGCTGTGAACCCACCACTGCATACCTGTTCTGTGAACCCACCACTGCATACCTGTTCTGTGAACCCACCACTGCATACCTGTTCAGTGAACCCACCACTGCATACCTGTTGTGTTCAGTGAACCTGCCACTGCATACCTGTGCTGTGAACCCACCACTGCATACCTGTTCTGTGAACCCACCACTGCATACCTGTGCTGTGAACCCACCACTGCATACCTGTTCTGTGAACCCACCACTGCATACCTGTTCTGTGAACCCACCACTGCATACCTGTTCAGTGAACCCACCACTGCATACCTGTTGTGTTCAGTGAACCCGCCACTGCATACCTGTTCTGTGAACCCGCCACTGTATACCTGTTTAGTGAACCCGCCACTGCATACCTGTTGTGTTCAGTGAACCTGCCACTGCATACCTGTTCTGTGAACCCGCTACTGTATACCTGTTCTGTTCAGTGAACCCGCGACTGTATACCTGTTCAGTGAACCCGCCACTGCATACCTGTTGTGTTCAGTGAACCCGCCACTGTATACCTGTACTGTTCAGTGAACCCGCCACTGCATACCTGTTCAGTGATAATAAGGTCGTTGCTTCATTGTGGTCAGACCAAATTTGATCAGCTGGACAGTCACTGTTCTGTCATTCAGCTACATCAGCCAGGCGACCATATGGGCTGTAAAGCCACCAAAACCTGCACTCTCGCCATGGTGCGCACCAGTCCAGCACGGCCATCACTACACAAACAGCTGTTTGCGGTGCGTTACACGGTGAGTTTGGTGTGTCAGTGTGAAGCAGTACCTTAATTACACTACCTGATTGATGTATACACATGCAAGATGTTTTAAAGCACTTTAGGCCTGTCATTTAGCATTCAGTGTGATTTCTGCCCTTAAAACGCTGCTTTGCGTCAAATCCAGATTTTTCCCCGGGACTTTTGGCATGTATCCCACTCCGCCATGCCCCCCTCCAGGTGTTAGACCCCTTGAAACATCTTTTCCATCAGTTTTGTGGCCAGCATAATTTTTTTTTTTTTTAAAGTTCGCATCCCCATTGAAGTCTATTGCGGTTCGCGAACTTTAACGCGAACCGAACGTTACGCGAAAGTTCGCGAACCCGGTTCGCGAACCTAAAATCGGAGGTTCGGCCCATCTCTAATGGTCATGACAAGGAGAACTCATGGAGAAGTATGTGATCAGTTTGGTCAGGTGATAGACATGTAAGTCTCTGATTTGCTAGTCATGATCATGTGCTAAAGCACGATGCGATCATGCAAGTTAGAGCTTGGCAAACCTATCAGCTGATCAAACAATTCACATGCTTCTCCATTAGTTCTCCTAGACATGACCATCACTACTCTTTACCCCTTGTCATCCATGCAGGCTGGTATAGCCAGAATTCAGAGTCCGGATTGCATGGGGCTCCTCACCCTATGCTATACCATCCCACATGGTCAATGATATGGGGTGGAGGGGGGGGGGGCTCTGGAAGAGAGGGGCGGTAAAGCCTTCCACTTTCCTGCAAAACCCTCATCCATACCATGGACAAGGGGCTCTTCCCCACTCTGGTGCACACTAGGTGGTGGGGGTGTAGGCTCTGGGGGGTTCATTGTGACATCTGGAGTGCTTGTGTGCCAGCATGGGGGCTATGGGTGTGGATCGTGGGGGAAGGGGTCGTGGGTATCAGCTGCAATGTATATAAGAGCCGGGAGGCTAACCTCAACCCTGCCAGGGCTCCCCATTGGTCCCTTAAAAGACCAATGGGGTGCCCCAGCAGCACATTTAAACATGCTGGGGCTTGATAAACCAGTGCCGGTGGCTGGAAGCAATGTATGCAGCATTGTTTAGAGATGTAGCGAACGGTTCGCCGGCGAACGGTTCCAGGCGAACTTAGGGGGTTCGCGTTCGCCTGCACCAGGCGACCTTTTGCGGAAGTTCGATTTGCCCCATAATGCACTATGAGGGTCAACTTTGACCCTCTGCATCACAGTCAGCAGGCACATTGTAGCCATTCAGGCTACACTAAGCCCTGGAGCCCCACCCCCCCTTATATAAGGCAGGGTCCGGCGGCCATTACACTCACTCATGTGCCTGCTAGAGAGAGGAAAGGGACAGCTGCTGCAGACTTTTTCTCCTAGGGACAGATTAGTTAGGGTTTAGGCTGCTTTGCTTGCTCCTGACTGATTATTATTGCTTTTAAAGCACCCATCAACAGCAACAGCTCTTTTCAGAGCTCATCCTGTACATATTTTTTTTTTCTGTGTGTCAAACTGACACTTTTCTTGCATGCACAGCCTTGCTAATTGATAGTGTGTGTGCCACTGCCAGCAGCCCAGCACATTCAGTGACTACCTGTGTGTGTGACAGGGAGCTGCGCATTGTACTACCCAGTACTGCATATACCCCAGTACCTGTTGTATTTACTTAACCCACCTCATCACTGCATATACCTAGCTTTGTGTTGAGTGAACCCAGCTCACTGCATCTAACTACCTGTTGTGTTGAGTGAACCCACCTGGCCACCTCAATGCATCTAACTCCCTGTTGTGTTGAATGAGAACCCACCTCACTGCATCTTAAGTACCTTTACTGTCCAGTGAACCCAGCTCACTGCATCTAACTACCTGTTGTGTTGAGTGAGAACCCACCTCACTGCATCTTAAAGAAAAACTCCAACCTAGAATTGAACTTTATCCCAATCAGTAGCTGATACACCCTTTTACATGAGAAATATAATGATTTTCACAAACAGACCATCAGGGGGCGCTGTATGACTGATTTTGTGCTGAAACCCCTCCCACAAGAAGCTCTGAGTACCGCGGTACTCTGGGCAAACTGCCACAATGTAACAATGTTCACAGACAGGAATTAGCTGTTTACAGCTGTCTCTAACAGCCAAAACAGCTAGGAGCAGCTACATAACCTGCCCACAGTAAAAATGTCACCATGTAATAAATGTCAGAATCTAAATTGGGGAGAGGAAAGATTATACAATGAGCAAACACTGACTAAATCATTTATACATAATTATGGTAAAATGAAGCACTTTTTTTACTACATTATTTTCACTGGAGTTCCTCTTTAAGTACCTTTACTGTTCAGTGAACCCAGCTCACTGCATCTTACTACCTGTTGTGTTAAGTGAGAACCCACCTCACTGCATCTTAAGTACCTTTAGTGTTGAGTGAACCCAGCTCACTGCATCTAACTACCTGTTGTGTTGAGTGAGAACCCACCTCACTGCATCTTAAGTACCTTTACTGTTCAGTGAACCCAGCTCACTGCATCTAACTACCTGTTGTGTTGAGTGAGAACCCACCTACTGCATATTAAGTACCTTTACTGTTCAGTGAACCCAGCTCACTGCATCTTACTACCTGTTGTGTTGAGTGAGAACCCACCTCACTGCATCTTAAGTACCTTTAGTGTTGAGTGAACCCAACTCACTGCATCTAACTACCTGTTGTGTTGAGTGAACCCACCTGGCCACCTCACTGCATCTAACTACCTGTTGTGTTGAGTGAGAACCCACCTCACTGTATCTTAAGTACCTTTACTGTTCAGTGAACCCAGCTCACTGCATCTAACTACCTGTTGTGTTGAGTGAGAACCCACCTCACTGCATCTTAAGTACCTTTAGTGTTGAGTGAACCCAGCTCACTGCATCTATCTACCTGTTGTGTTGAGTAAGAACCCACCTCACTGCATCTTAAGTACCTTTACTGTTCAGTGAACCCAGCTCACTGCATCTAACTACCTGTTGTGTTGAGTGAGAACCCACCTCACTGCATCTTAAGTACCTTTACTGTTCAGTGAACCCAGCTCACTGCATCTAACTACCTGTTGTGTTGAGTGAGAACCCACCTCACTGCATCTTAAGTACCTTTACTGTTCAGTGAACCCAGCTCACTGCATCTAACTACCCAGTACCTGTTATGTTTACTTAACCCACCTCATCACTGCATATACCTAGCTTTGTGTTGAGTGAACCCAGCTCACTGCATCTAACTACCTGTTGTGTTGAGTGAACCCACCTCACTGCATATACCTAGCATCCCGCCGAGATGGACAAAATGGACAAACCAGGTAGAGGAAGAGGTAGAGGCAGACCCAGAGGAAGGCCACCAGGCACCGGCAGGTCTGTGCGAGGTGGTGTTTCTGTGATTTCGTGCGGACCTGGCCCAAAATACAGTGCTCAGAAGAAGGCACGTGCCATCACTTCCCAAAATCGTGAGTAGGTGCTTGAGTATTTAACACAGAACACCTCATCTCCCGCAGCCACCAGCGCTACAACAAGCACCACATCCGCTGCATTTGACACGTCACAGGAGTTATTTGGAGGTGGTGGTGAAATCACTGATTCCCAGCCACTACTGCAACAACAACAAGAAGGCACAGGTACACCACCTTATACGTCTGAGTTAGGTGGCGATAGTATGGAGAAGGGGGATGATGAACCACCTGAAGTTGGTGCAGTTGAGGAGGTGTCTGAGGAAAGCGCAGCTGGCCAGGAGGATTATGATGACGATTATATGGATACCACATATGTTCCCGGTAGAGGAGATGATCAGGGGGACAGTTCAGAGGAGGAGTCAGAGAGGAGTAGGAGGAGACGACTCCATGATAGAAGCAGAGGGAGCTCGTCCTCAGAAACAGCTGGGGGCAGTGTCTGGCGCCATGTATCGCCAGCTATGGCCAGCCAGCCAACATGCCCTTCAACGTCAGCTGCTGATGCCACCGTAGCGCCATCACCCGAGGGGGGCTCAGCGGTTTGGAAATTTTTTCACGTGTGTGTCTCAGATCGGAGCAAAGCCATCTGTTGTCTCTGCCAGCAAAAATTGAGCCATGGAAAGGCCAACTCTCACGTAGGGACACGTGCCTTACGAAGGCACCTGGAGAGAAGGCACAAACAGCTATGGCCAGAAACACCTGAGGAAAAGCAGCACCCCTCAAAAGACAAGCCACCCTCCTTCTCCTCTTCCTCCTTCAGGTGTATCATCTTCATCCACTTTCTCCTTTGCACCTTCACAGCCACCCTCCTCCACACCGTCTCTTCCCTTCAGCGGTTCCTTCTCCTCTGCCCACAGCTGTCCGTGAAGGAAGTATTTGAGCGTAAGAAGCAAAACTGCCAGTCACCCTCTTGCCCGGCGTCTGACAGCTGGCGTGGCGGAACTATTAGCTCGCCAGCTATTACCATACAAGCTGGTGGAGTCGGAGGCTTTCCGTAAGTTTGTGGCCATTGGTACACCGCAGTGGAAGATACCAGGCCGCAATTCTTTTTCACAAAAGGCCATACCCAAACTGTACCGTGCAGTTGAGAGACAAGTGGTGTCATCTCTGGCACACAGCGTTGGGTCAAGGGTCCACCTGACCACGGATGCCTGGTCTGCCAAGCACGGGCAGGGCCACTACATTACATACACAGCCCATTGGGTCAACCTGGTGACCAATGGCAGCAAGCAGGGAGCACGTGGCTGCGCAGCGGACTGACTTGTCACACCTCCACGGCTTGCAGGCAGGCCTCCAGCCACCTCCTCTCCACCTACTACCACCGCTTCGCTGTCGTCATCCTCCTCCTCCTCCTTGGCTGGTGCCGCGATCTCCTCTCCAGCTACACAGCCCCAGCACCCCAGGGCCTATGCTGCATGCCAGCTACGACGGTGTCACGCAGTGTTAGACATGTCTTGCCTGAAAGTGGAGAGTCACACTGGAGCAGCTCTCCTGGCTGCTCTTAACAAACAGGTGGAGCAATGGCTGACCCCGCACAAGCTTGAGATCGGCAACGTGGTGTGTGACAATGGCAGCAATCTCATTTCTGCGTTGAATTTGGGAAAGCTGACACACATACCCTGCATGGCACATGTGCTTAATCTGGTCGTGCAAAGATTTGTGTCCAAGTACCCAGGCTTAGAGGACGTCCTGAAGCAGGCCAGGAAGTTGTGTGGGCATTTCAGGCGCTCTTACAAGGCCATGGCATGCTTTGCGGACATTCAGCGTAGAAACAACTTGCCGGTGAGACGCCTGATTTGCGATAGCCCGACTCGCTGGAATTCCACCCTGCTGATGTTCTCTCGCCTGCTAGACCAGGAGAAAGCCGTCACCCAGTACCTGTATCATTACAGTACAAGGAAACAATCTGGGAGGATGGGGATGTTGTGGCACAACAACTGGACACTGATGCGAAATGCATGCAGGGTCATGGAGCCCTTTGAGGAGGTGACCAAACTGGTGAGTCGCGATGAGGGCACCATCAGCGACTTGATCCCCTACGCCTACTTCCTGGAGCGTGCCATGCGTAGAGTGGTGGATACAGCTGTGGAGGAGCATGAACGAGAAGAGTTACGGCAGCAGGAGTCGTGGGAGCCATTTATACCCGAACCCGATGTTCCCACAACACCTGTGGCAGCACAGAGGGGGGGGGGGAGGAGGAAGAAGAGGAGTCGTGTGGGGAAGGAGAGGAGTCAGACTCTGATGATGGTGATGATGAGGAAGGTGTTTCTGTGGAGGAGGAAGAAGCAGCGGAAGAAGAACAACCGCGGCAGCCGTCACAGGGGGCTTCTGCTGCTCCACGTTCCCGTGGTATTGTTCGTGGCTGGGGGGAGGAAGAGGAGTTGCATCCCATCACTGAGGAAAAGCAAGAGGAGATGGAGAGTACGTCTGCATCCAGCTTTGTGCAGATGTCCACTTTCATGTTGTCCAGCCTGTTGAGGGACCCCCGTATCAAAAAAACTCAAGTCGAATGATCTGTACTGGGTGGCCACGCTACTAGACCCTTGGTACAGGCACAAAGTGGCGGACCTGTTACCAACTCAACACAAGGTGGAAAGGATGCAGCACTTGCAGAACGAGCTGTCGATGATGCTTTACAATGCGTTTAAGGGTGATGTGGCTGCACAACGCAATCAAGGTACCACTGGCAGTAACCCTCCTCCTCCCAAGTCCACGCAGGCAAGGACAGGACGCTCCAGCGATCTCAGGGTGATGTCAGACATGCGGACGTTCTTTAGTCCAACTCCTCGCCATAGTCCTTCCGGATCCACCCTCCACCAACGCCTGGACCGGCCTTGAGTGTGGATATAGACACTGCGAAAAGCGACGATGAACCCTTGGACTACTGGTTGCGCAGGCTTGACCTGTGGCCAGAGCTGTCCCAATTTGCCATACAACTTCTCTCTTGCCCTGCCGCAAGTTTCCTGTCAGAAAGGACCTTCAGTGCAGCTGGAGGCATAGTTACTGAGAAGAGAAGTCGCCTAAGTCACGATAGTGTTCAGTACCTGACCTTTATCAAAATGAATGAGGAATGGATCCCGGAGGGCTACTGCACGACCGAAGACTAAGTCAGTCCCCACACACAGCATCTCTGCCTGCAGGCCGCTTGCCTTCTCCGCCACCACCAACAGGGTCCAGGACTCTAGGCGGATTCATGAATTTTTAAGGCAGCCGCTACACTAATGTTTCTGGTGCGTGTACATGCCTGCCTAATTTTTCTGGCTGCACTGCGGGCCGCTGCAACAAAAAAACAAAAGGCATGTACATGTGCCCATCCCCCTTCGTGATCATTACCTTGCTGCGGTGAAGCAATGACCGCCAGCTATTTGAGTGTCTCGGGTGGGGGTGGCACACAAAAGATAATAAGGTCGTTGCTTCATTGTGGTCAGACCAAATTTGATCAGCTGGACAGTCACTGTTGTTCTATCATTGAGCTACCACAGCCCGGCGACCATATGGGCTTGAAAAACGCCATGGCCTACACTCTGGCCACGGTGCGCACCAGTCCAGCACGGCCGTCACTACGCAAACAGCTGTTTGCGGTGCGTTACACAGTGAGTTTGGTGTGTCAGTGTGAAGCAGAACTCTAATTACACTCCCTGATTGATGTATACCCATGCAAGATGTTTGAAAGCACGTTAGGCCTGCAGTTTAGCATTCAATGTGATTTCTGCCCTTAAAACGCTGCTTTGCGTCAAATCCAGATTTTTCCCCGGGACTTTGGGCATGTATCCCACTCCGCCATGCCCCCCACCAGGTGTTAGACCCCTTGAAACATCTTTTCCATCACTTTTGTGGCCAGCATAATTTTTTCTATTTTTCAAAGTTCGCCTCCCCATTGAAGTCTATTGCGGTTCGCGAACTTTTACGTGAACAGAACCTTCCGCGAACCAAAAATCGGAGTTTGTAAGAGTGAACAGAGGCGCCAGCAGGATAAAAGGTTCTAAAAGGCTTAAAATCCCTCAGGAGGTGGTGGTGGGCTCGCCTTCCCGAAGCAGACAAGATACCGTCAGTTTTATGACAACAGGTTTATTAATATACTCCAAAACAAACAGTGCAACGCGTTTCAAGTGTATGTTCCATCTTCCTCCGGCAATAAACAGATAGGAGTACACTGTAAAGACAGAGACAGATAGCGTGTCCTTAGACCGATGTATATGTGTGCTGATGGTTTTTGGTGTATAGTTATGTTAACATAACTATACACCAAAAACCATCAGCACACATATACATCGGTCTAAGGACACGCTATCTGTCTCTGTCTTTACAGTGTACTCCTATCTGTTTCTTGCCTGAGGAAGTGGGAACATACCCGTGAAACGCGTTGCACTGTTTGTTTTGGAGTATATTAATAAACCTGTTGTCATAAAACTGACGGTATCTTTTCTGCTTCGGGAAGGCGAGTCCACCACCACCTCCTGAGGGATTTTAAGCCTTTTAGAACCTTTTATCCTGCTGGCGCCGCTGTTCACTATTACATTATCAATATCCACCTCTGGTGGTGGGGTGTTGCCCATTATTTCCTTATCTACAGAGAGCGACTTTTAATCCTGAGTGAGGACAGGTCTAATCTCCTCCTCACCTGCCTATACAGTGGTTACCTAGGAGGTAACCCACGTTTGTGAGTATATACATTATATTCTTTTAATTTCCAACCCTTTGTTTTGCATACTACACTATATTGGGCTCTCGGTATTTCTTTTGTCCTTATCAAAAATCGGAGGTTCGCGACATCTCTATTGTTCAGCAGAGTTCTTCAATCAGAACAGTGACCCAGATGGTGTAATGTTGCTCCGTGCGACACCTCTGATAATGCTACCATGCATGTGCAGCTAGGAGACCAAGTGGGAAACACTCTCCATGCCACCAACTGAATAGGTTACGTAAAATTGCTCAAGCGAAGGCAGTAGCAACAACAAGCACTGTGCCCAAGGCCCAGGAGCCCCCCCCCCCCCACAATAGTGCCTTTCAGTTGTCCCAGGAGCAGAGGGACAGACAGAGCAGTGGGGACAGGTGAGCAGGGATAAGAGGTGAACAGACCAGAAGAAGGCAGCGCATGGCAATTTTACCATTACTAATGCAAGGGGAGCACTTCCCATGAACCCATTAGTACCACATGCGTTACCAAAGCAAGACACACATTATCCTGGTTCTGCACATGACAAAATGTTATTGTTGTTTGGTGAATCAGAGCCACACTACTGCAGCCAAATAGATCAGCAGCACTGCCCAGCAACTGGTATTGTTTTAAAGGAAATAAATATTTCAGCCATCAAAATGCTTTTTTTCACTTCAGATGTATTTTAAATCAAGGTGTAGTGAGCATTTGCCAGTATTGTCTTTACTGTTACCTGCCCATTTACTCTACTTATTGGGACAGGTCCTCTTTATGTTTGCAGACTGCAGATGAATAATTTGTTCCAAAGTGGGCACTTTGGTACCAACAGAAAACCAGAATTGTCTTTTCTTCCATTTTCCTAATCCACAGCTTCCTAGTCGCCTCCTCGAGTAGTTTGAACAAGGCACGTTCAAGGGATTTCCCTAACTGTGCACAGGGGAAATTCATATAATTGCGCCAGTAACTATCCCAGATGCTCTAACATATGGAACTGCTAAATATACAATTTAACTAAAGCACAAAAATGTCACCAAGGGTAAGGCCAGTTTTAGTAATACGAAAAGCCCGCAAGGAGGCCGGAATAGGATGGCGAAAGGACAAGCAGACATAAAGTGCTGCTTATGACATCCATCAATAAAAAATGAGTGCACAGAAACTTGGACAGCTACACCTTCTTGTTACTGTTGCAGGGTCAGTAATATAAGCTAAAGGGGACAGTAAGTTCAGCCGGCGGTCTTCTTCAGTGAGGTAACTGGACAGATAAGCTGTGTGTTAAGACATGTTAGTCTCCCCATGACCTTTTCACATGGTATATTTTTATAATACTAGAAATGGATAATGTTTAAGTTTTATGTTTTTAGTTTTAAAGCTTTGTGTAAAAATAAGGCTAATGTAACATATAGCAATAATTATTTATAATCTCAGGTTGTATCCAAACCAATTGCTGTGCGTGGCCAGGACTGGCGTTGGTGTTCGAAATTTGGGTTATTAAAACTCAGAAACACGAATTCGCCCGTCACCAGGGTCAGGGGGAGTTCACTTATTTGCGCTTCACATTTTGTTCCACGTGAGCATGTGAGTTACGGGAAGCACAATGTAAATAGCAAATAAGTGAACTCCCTCCCCCTGACCCTCTCCACATGTCTAAAGTGTGGTGACGGCTGACGGGCAAATTCAGGTTTCCAAATTTCAATAACTTGAGTTCAAACACCATGCCCTCATGAATTCCCGTCTTGACTACTGTAACTCCCTTCTGTCTGGCATCTCCTTGAACCGCATTGCCCCCTTCAATCAGTTATGAATGCGACTGCCAGACTTATCCATTCTTCTCACCGCGGGATCCACTTCCCCCCTGTATAAATGCCTGCACTGGCTCCCTAACTGATTCAGGAGGATCAGTTTCAGGATTCTATGTCTCTATGCCTGGCCCCATCCTCCAGTGACCTCCAACAAACTGCCCTGCGCCTTTCCCACTCCCATGAGCATCTTCAGGATTTCTGAAGAGCTGCCCCTTTGTACAATTTTATGTATTTATTGTCCTACACTGCATAATATGTTAGCGATTTATAAATAAAATAAATAATAATAACACTAGCTAGAACTAGTGTTGATCGTAATGCATCATTTTGGTTTTGTGAAATACCACATCATTTTCGCAATTACGATTCTGATCGTAATTACAATCTGGTGGGTAGTCTTGATTTTGCATAATTTTGCATAATTTTGGTACAAATGCATTATAGTCTATAAAGCATAAGAAAACACATTTTTGCACAAATGCTTTAAACTTTTTGGGCATGAGAAAGTTATATTTTCGTGAAATTATGCATCATTGAAAAATTCCAGCTTGTAATTAACATTATATTCAAAATGAATATGGCTGCAAAATTACTTCCATGTGAAGCTCAGCTCATTGCTGGCCAGGGCTGCTTTTTCCCCAACAGCTTCTGCGCAATTTTTTACATTGACTTTCTAAAAGTCCAGTGCAGTATGGAAATAATCATGTGTAGCTGCTGGCTATGGACTGTAGATGCTGAATTAAATAGGTATACGTGCAGCATAATTATTTGCTTTCATTTTTATCAAAGGTACACACTATGGCCTTGATTCACTAACCGGTGCTAAGCCGGTTAGTGTGCCTTATCTGAGGTTAGTGTGCCTTATCTGAACTTAGTGCCCCTTAAGTAGCTTTGTGCACACTAAAAGATGCACAAAGCTACATTGCGCACTGCACTGCACACAGCGCGCACAGTGTAATGCGCCGATCTTTGTGCGCAGTGCGCCGATAACGTCGCACCGGCTATACTGTATATGATGCGACCATAAGGTCGTATAGGATGCAACAATAGCGGTGCACTGATGCGCCGTTTAGGTCGCATCCTATGCGACCTTAAGGTCGCATCATGTACAGTATAGTGGGTGCGATGTTATCGTCGCACCTTGCGCAAAGATTGGCGCATTACGCTGTGTGCTCTGAGCGCGGTGCAGTGCGCAATGTAGCTTTGTGCATCTTTTAGTGTGCTCAAAGCTACTTAAGAGGCACTAAGTTCAGATAAGGAACACTAACCTCAGATAAGGCACACTAACTCAGATAAGGCACACTAACCTCAGATACGGCACACTAACCTCAGATAAGGTTAGCGCTGTAGTTTGTGCCCACTAAATGATAAGGCACACTAACCGGCTTAGCGCCGGTTAGTGAATCAAGGCCCATACAGTATAAGAGGATATCTAATCGTATTTATGGATATGTTTTCAATTTTCAAGTACAAATAAAGAGGTTTTTAATTTACGCTAGGATGGTGTTCCAAGAGGAGAGCACAATAGCTCCTCTCAGTATTTGCTATAGTTAGTTGCATTCTGTATGTATATTTTGACTCTTTTATAAGGGTGAATCAATGAAAGTATGTAAGGCCTGGGTAGTGTGCTGGATCCATATGAATAAGTCACTTTTTTAATCATTTAAAGTGTTACCTCATTTTAGTACAAAAATCCATAAAACGTACAGTATGTCATTAGGTATTAGCGAGGAGAGTTTTGCAATAAGCAGTACTATACCTGCTTGTGTCTGAAGAGGGTTCTGCCGCAGAGAGGGTTCATTTACCTGTATGACATCCTCCTGATGCAGTGCTCAATGTAGTGCTCCATCATCCTGACACTTCCTGCTTCACAATTGGAACTTTCACTGTGGAACAGGAAGTGTCAGGAGGATGGAGCGCAACGTGTAGCATTACAACAAGAAGGTGTCGTCCAGGTAAATTAACCCTTTCTTTAGCAGCCCCTTCTCTTCTCATGAAATGTGCTTGCTCATCCTTATATATGATAACAATACAAGCCACAACTTAATAACTATATGTATTTAAATAGTGCAAATAAATTAAGTCAGGTCAATAACTGCAAGTGTGATTGTGATTGGTTAAACATACAAGGGACAAGGGTGATTGCTCAATTCTGATTCTTCTTGACTTGTCTGCAGCATTTGATACTGTGGATCATGAAATACTAATCCAGCGACTGAAGAATTACTGTGGCCTAAGGGGTACTGTTCTTAGCTGTATTTGTATGTTGTACAGAGGCGCCAGCAGGGTAAAATTCATACAAATTTTAAAAGATTGCTAGGAGGAAGTGGTGGGCTTGCCTCCCAAAAGCAGACCAGACGTCCTGTTTTTATACAAATAAAAACATTTATTATACGATACCCCAAAAGGAAATGCAACGCGTTTCGCAGGTCAAGCCTGCTTCATCAGGCAAACAAGGGGTTAACAGGAGATCTGTAGTATCACTGAGGCGCTATTCCTAATACATTGCGTCCACTCCTGGTGGATGGGAGTGCTATCTCCTTTTCTCAATTCTACAGAGAGCGACTGAGTGAGGACAGGCTTTATCTCCTCACCTGCCTTTATAGTGGTTACCTGGACGGTAACCCATGTTTGTGAGTATAATCATTCTCACTTTATCATTTTATCAAACACTCTTGACATACTACACTATATTGGGCTCTCGGTTTTCTGTTTCAGTTGTTCTTAGCTGGTTTCAGACCTTCCTATCTGGCAGGGCACAGAAAGTGTGTCTGGGCACACACTACTCTAATCCAGTGCCAGTTGCCTATGGAGTTTCACAGGGTTCGGTGCTATCACCATTACTCTTTGCAGTCACATGCTCCCACTGGGCAAAATAATCCAGATCTATGGCCTAGGATACCATTGTTATGCAGATGACACACAACTGTATCTGTCCTTCAAGCCTGGCACCCAAGTAGTGTTGGGCGAACATCTAGATGTTCGGGTTCGGGCCGAACAGGCCGAACATGGCCGCGATGTTCGGGTGTTCGACCCGAACTCCGAACATAATGGAAGTCAATGGGGACCCGAACTTTTGTGGTTTGTAAAGCCTCCTTACATGCTACATACCCCAAATTTACAGGGTATGTGCACCTTGGGAGTGGGTACAAGAGGAAAAAAAAATTTGCAAAAAGAGCTTATAGTTTTTGAGAAAATCGATTTTAAAGTTTCAAAGGGAAAACTGTCTTTTAAATGCGGGAAATGTCTGTTTTCTTTGCACAGGTAACATGTTTTTTGTCGGCATGCAGTCATAAATGTAATACATATAAGAGGTTCCAGGAAAAGGGACCGGTAACGCTAACCCAGCAGCAGCACACGTGATGGAACAGGAGGAGGCGCAGGAGGAGAAGGCCACGCTTTGTGAGACACAACAACCCCGGCCTTGCATGAGGGCAAGAAGCGTGCGGATAGCATGCTTTGTACCGCCATGCAGTCATAAATGTAATAAAGATAAGAGGTTCCATAAACAGGGACCGGCAACGCTAACCCAGCAGCAGCAGCAGCAGCAGCAGACGTGATGGAACAGGAGCAGGTGCAGGAGGAGAAGGCCACGCTTTGTGAGACACAACAACCCAGGCCTTGCATGAGGGCAAGAAGCGTGCGGATAGCATGCTTTGTACCGCCATGCAGTCATAAATGTAATAAAGATAAGAGGTTCCATAAACAGGGAGCGGCAACGCTAACCCAGCAGCAGCAGCAGACGTGATGGAACAGGAGCAGGCGCAGGAGGAGAAGGCCACGCTTTTTGAGACGCAACCCAGGCCTTGCATGAGGACAAAAAGCGTGCGGATATAGCAATGCTTTTTGCCGCCATGCAGTCATAAATGTAATACAGATGAGAGGTTCAATAAACAGGGACTGGAAATGCTAACCCAGCAGCAGCAGACGTGATGGAACAGGACTAGGAGCAGGCGCAGGAGGAGAAGGCCAAGCTTTTTGAGACACAACAACACAGGCCTTGCATGAGGACAAAAAGCGTGCGGATATAGCAATGCTTTTTGCCGCCATGCAGTCATAAGTGTAATACAGATGAGAGGTTCAATAAACAGGGACCGGAAACGCTAAACCATCCCAGATGTTCATTGGTCATGTTACTTGGTTGGGGTCCTGGAGTGTTGCGTAGTCGTTTCCAATCCAGGATTGATTCATTTTAATTTGAGTCAGACGGTCTGCATTTTCTGTGGAGAGGCGGATACGCCGATCTGTGACGATGCCTCCGGCAGCACTGAAACAGCGTTCCGACATAACGCTGGCTGCCGGGCAAGCCAGCACCTCTATTGCGTACATTGCCAGTTCGTGCCAGGTGTCTAGCTTCGATACCCAATAGTTGAAGGGTGCAGATGGATTGTTAGACACAGCTACGTCATCTGACATGTAGTCCTTGACCATCTTCTCCAGGCGATCGGTGTTGGAGGTGGATCTGCACGCTTGCTGTTCTGTGGGCTGCTGCTGCATGGGTGTCAGAAAATTTTCCCACTCCAAGGACACTGCCGATACCATTCCCTTTTGGGTACTAGCTGCGGCTTGCGTTGTTTGCTGCCCTCCTGGTCGTCCTGGGTTTGCGGAAGTCAGTCTGTCTGCGTACAACTGGCTAGAGGAGGGGGAGGATGTCAATCTCCTCTCTAAAGTCTCCACAAGGGCCTGCTGGTATTCTTCCATTTTGACCTGTCTGACTCTTTCTTCAAGCAGTTTTGGAACATTGTGTTTGTACCGTGGATCCAGAAGGGTATAAACCCAGTAATTGGTGTTGTCCAGAATGCGCACAATGTGTGGGTCACGTTCAATGCAGTCTAGCATGAATTGAGCCATGTGTGCCAGAGTCCTACCAGAATCCTCATCATCCTCTTGTGAGCGTTGTGATAGTTGTTGTGATGCATCATAGTCGTCACCTTCCTCCTGGTCTGCTTCTGCTGACCATTCGCGTTGAATTGTGGAAGTCCAACGTGCACCGCTCTGGCCCTCGTCAGTGGTGGCATGAAATTCCTGCTCCAACTCCAGCTGTTCCTCCTCCTCTTCTTCGTCATAGCTGCTGGGGCCAGCGTTCCCTGAGGCGGATGGCCTGATGTTGGTACCATCACGCTGATCGTTTTCTCCTTCAGATTCCCCCAGTTGCATCATGACAGCTGTTTCCTTGATTTTTAACATCGACCTCTTCAGTAAACACAGCAGTGGTATGGTAATGCTGACTGAAGAGTTGTCACTGCTCACAAGCAACGTGGATTGCTCAAAATTTTGGAGGACTTGGCAGAGGTCCAACATGTTGGCCCAATCGGATCCACAGAAGCTTGGCAGCTGGCCGGATGCGCCTCGGTACTGCGCCGTCATGTACTGGACCACTGCACTCTTCTGCTCGCAAAAGCGGGCTAGCATGTGCAGCGTAGAATTCCAGCGCGTAGGGACATCACACAGCAAGCGATGGTGGGGGAGATTGAAGCGCTCCTGCATCTTGGCGAGTGCCCCCGAAGCAGTACTGGAAGTTCTACAATGTTTGGCCACTCGACGCACCTTCAACAGAAGATCGGCCACGCCTGGGTATGTCCTCAGGAACCGCTGAACTACTAGGTTCATCACGTGCGCCAGGCAAGGGATGTGTGTCAGCTTAGCCAACCTTAAAGCGCGAATGAGATTACTCCCATTATCACACACAACCATGCCCGGTTTCAGGTCCAGCGGTGCCAGCCACAAATCCGTCTGTTCCTTTATTCCCTTCCAAATTTCCTCCCCTGTGTGCTGCTTATCCCCAAGGCAGATTAGCTTCAGCAACGCTTGCTGACGCATGCCAACAGCTGTGCTGCACTGCTTCCACGATCCTACTGCTGCTGGGTTAGCGTTTCCGGATGAGGTACAGCTTTGAGATGCGTTGGAGGAGAAGGAGTCAGAGAGGTAGGTGCTGCTGTTATCCAGTGGGAGGGACGGCGGTGCAGCTGTTTGTGGCGTGGGCAACACCCGTGCCGTAGCAGGTGAGGAATCGCTGCCAGGCTCCACAAGGTTCACCCAGTGCGCGGTAAGGGAGATGTATCGACCCTGGCCGAACGCACTCGTCCAGGTGTCAGTGGTGAGGTGAACCTTGCAGGCAACGGCATTCTTCAAGCTTCGGGTTATTTTGCTGACCACGTGCTCATGCAACTCAGGCACTGCAGAGCGTGCAAAGTGGTAGCGGCTGGGAACCACGTAACGTGGGATGGCCACTGACATCATGCCCTTGAAGCTGTTTGTCTCCACCAATCGATATGGCAGCATTTCGCAGGCCAGAAGCTTGGCTATGCTGGCTGTTACTGCCACGGCCCGGGGGTCATTTGCTGGCAATTTCCTCTTGCGCTCAAACATCTCCGACACAGACAACTGAACCGTAGCGCTGCACACGGAAGGGCTGTTGGTTGTTGTGTTTGAAGAACACTGGGAGACCTCAAGAGCACTACTCCGGAAAGTGACAGTGTCAGCGTCGTCTGATGTTTGTGAATGTTGTGAACCACGCAATGGCTGGGCTACTGCTGCTGCTGAGGCGGGTCTGGTGAACCCAAGGGAGGCAGTGTTGTTTCTGGTACCCTGTCCTGACGCGTTTGCCCAAAGAGTGGGATGTTTGGATAGCATGTGACGGCTCATGCTGGTGGTGGAGAGGTTGTTAATACTTTTCCCCCTGCTCAGGCGGGTCTTGCACACCTTGCAAATCGCCATGGTAACATCCTCAGTGCAGTCTTCAAAGAAAGCCCAGACTTTGGAGCACCTGCCTCCTTGCTGGCGATTTCTGTTTGCTCCTCTTTTGCCTCTCACTTGAACTTCCACGCTTGTGGTGCCTGAAATTGCGCGCCGCCTACCTTGTGGCACAAGGCGAGCTCGTGCAGCAGTGGGTTCTTCAACAGACTCATCTGTGCTGCTGCTACGACGGCGATGTTCTCGTTCACAAACAAAATCTGGGTCTCTGTCCACATTGTCCATACCCTCCTCTTCCATCTCCTCAAACTCGTCATATGTCATTGTGGGCCGCCGCCGTGGAGTAGAGCTCCCCACAACAACCTCTGCGCAGCACACTCCAACGTCGTCTTCCAGATCTTGTCGGCCGACCTCCTGCAATTGCAACCCCTCCTGCCCAAATTGCTCTGGGATTTGGGTTTCCGAGTCCTCTTCGGACTCGCCTTGTATTTCAGTGCGCGGTGCATTTCCCACAGTTAACGGTTGTGAATCCAGGCACAACATTTCTGGCTGTTCCTCCATTGACCTTTGAAAGGTGGAAGTTTGTTGGGCTGGGAATAGCTCCTGCGAATACCCCATTGTGTCCTGAGGTAATTCATCGGACTGGTTATCTGGCAGTTGTGTGCGTGGTGT
Source organism: Hyperolius riggenbachi (assembly GCF_040937935.1). Lineage (NCBI taxonomy): Eukaryota > Metazoa > Chordata > Amphibia > Anura > Hyperoliidae > Hyperolius > Hyperolius riggenbachi. Next base: position 156,356,413 of record NC_090648.1, on the reverse strand, counting down.
CGCTGCCGGTTGTGTCAGCTTTGTGCCCACTGGCTCCTTGTAACTGGCTGAGGACTCGGACCTCGTGCGTGATGTGCTGGTGCTGCTTAACCCACTGCTGGACGCTTGAGAGGTCATCCAAGTAATTATCTGGTCCTGTTCTTTTGGATTTGTGAGGGTTGTTGTCCTGGACAACATGGGCGGTATTGAGTGGGTTTTCTTGGGTGCTCCCCTGTGGCCTGTACGTGAACCGTCAGGGGAAACACCTCTTCCCTTGCCCCTCCCTCTTTCACCGGATTTCTTCCTCATTTCACTTATCCTTACAGTACACGCTGACTGGCAGCAGTACAGTGGCAGTACAGAAATGCTATACAGTACCACTATTCCCAGCAGCGACACAGAGCACAATGCTATACAGTGACGGGTGAGCGGTGTACCACTATTCCCAGCAGCGACACAGAGCACAATGCTATACAGTGGCGGGTGAGCGGTGTACCACTATTCCCAGCAGACACAGAACAGTACACAGAATGCTATATAGTGTGGCTGAACGAGCGGTGTACCACTATTCCCAGCAGACACAGAACAGTACACAGAATGCTATATAGTGTGGCTGAACGAGCGGTGTACTACTGTTCCCAGCAGACACAGAACAGTACACAGAATGCTATATAGTGTGGCTGAACGAGCGGTGTACTACTGTTCCCAGCAGACACAGAACAGTACACAGAATGCTATATAGTGTGGCTGAGCGAGCGGTGTACCACTATTCCCAGCAGACACAGAACAGTACACAGAATGCTATATAGTGTGGCTGAACGAGCGTTGTACCACTATTCCCAGCAGACACAGAACAGTACACAGAATGCTATATAGTGTGGCTGAACGAGCGGTGTACCACTATTCCCAGCAGACACAGAACAGTACACAGAATGCTATATAGTGTGGCTGAACGAGCGGTGTACTACTGTTCCCAGCAGACACAGAACAGTACACAGAATGCTATATAGTGTGGCTGAACGAGCGGTGTACTACTGTTCCCAGCAGACACAGAACAGTACACAGAATGCTATATAGTGTGGCTGAACGAGCGGTGTACTACTGTTCCCAGCAGACACAGAACAGTACACAGAATGCTATATAGTGTGGCTGAAAGAGCGGTGTACTACTGTTCCCAGCAGACACAGAACAGTACACAGAATGCTATATAGTGTGGCTGAACGAGCGGTGTACCACTATCCCCAGCAGACACAGAACAGTACACAGAATGCTATATAGTGTGGCTGAACGAGCGGTGTACTACTGTTCCCAGCAGACACAGAACAGTACACAGAATGCTATATAGTGTGGCTGAACGAGCGGTGTACTACTGTTCCCAGCAGACACAGAACAGTACACAGAATGCTATATAGTGTGGCTGAACGAGCGGTGTACTACTGTTCCCAGCAGACACAGAACAGTACACAGAATGCTATATAGTGTGGCTGAACGAGCGGTGTACCACTATTCCCAGCAGACACAGAACAGTACACAGAATGCTATATAGTGTGGCTGAACGAGCGGTGTACTACTGTTCCCAGCAGTGACACACAATGACTGGGGGGGACCCTGGCTAGCGTGGCTGGAGCGCGAACTACCCTGCCTGCCTACCCAAAGCTAAACCCACAGACAAATGGCGGAGATATGACGTGGTTCGGGTATTTATTTACCCGAACCACGTGACCGTTCGGCCAATCAGAGCGCGTTCGGGTCCGAACCACGTGACCCGTTCGGCCAATCACAGCGCTAGCCGAACGTTCGGGGAACGTTCGGCCATGCGCTCTTAGTTCGGCCATGTGGCCGAACGGTTTGGCCGAGCACCGTCAGGTGTTCGGCCGAACTCGAACATCACCCGAACAGGGTGATGTTCTGCAGAACCCGAACAGTGGCGAACACTGTTCGCCCAACACTACACCCAAGACCCATCAGTATCCATAAATGCATGCCTAGTGGATTTACAAAATTGGATGAACACCAGCTGGTTGAGGCTGAGCTCTGACAAAACAGAGGTGTTGGTGGTAGGTGGTCAACACATGATGGATAAAGTTCAAAACGCTTGTAAACGGTTTCAAACCGCCAACTGAAGGAGAATTCCACAAACACCAATGCAGGTTGTAAAATTCAAAAAGTTTATTAAAAAAATAAAAATACAGATTCTACTCCATATAACCAATGAGAATTACACACAACACAATCTAATATCACAGTCTTCTTAATATCTTCTGGTCTTCTTCCTATTGGACACTTCCGGAAGCTAGAAGGAAAACAACTGGTTAACAATAACACAAAACCTTTCCACCCGGTAAGTATTTGCTGAGCGTATCCACCCTCCCTAATGAGAAATAGACCCTATTTGGGTTCCCAAAAACCCTGAGTACCAAAATAATTTCGGTTTAATGCTTCACTGAGAAGTCAGATATAGAGCAATTTACACTCTACGTTTGCTGATCAGCAAAATCTTTCATAACTCAATAGTAAATAGAGTACTCTTGCTTTTTGCTCTCAGTCTGATCAATTATTCTGGCTATTTTACTTATTCAATAAATCAGACCGTTTCCTAGGAAAAACCAGAATAATAAATGTATCAATTAGATGGTTAAAGGTTAATAAAGTGGTTGGTTGATAAGTTAATGATAAATAATAAAAAAAAAATTGGTTAGTGAATTACTAAAATTCTTAGTAAATTAATAAGGTTACTAGAATTAAATAAAGAAAAAAAATGACTCTGTCACATTCTTATGAGCAAAACTACTCAATATGCTTGCAAAAAGAAACAGAAAAATAAAAATAAAAACAGTTTCTTTGTAAATTCAAATTCAAATTCTGTCGCTCCTGTGTGAGGATCCGCTCAGATGGCTGCACTGGCAGACAGCTGTTTGACCATTCTTCTAGTCTGTGGGCTGCAGGTCTCTGAAAGAGAGATCTGTCTTTCCATTGCATGTTTCTGGTCTGTTCTGCTGCTGAGGAATTTGCATACATTCGTTATGCAAAACCCATACCTGCCTCCTTTGATGACTGGCAGTATAAAGAGCTATGTTTCCCAGAGTCCTTTGCTGGTCATTCCTTCAGGGTTTGTAGTAAACACTCCTAGAGTGTCAGCCATGCTACTTCTTGTTAAAGTTAGCTTAGAGTAATTCATGGGACTGCACTAGGTAGTTTCCCTAGTGCAGTTAGGATTGCATATCTGTTTGTTTGTTTGTTGCGATTGTCCTGTCCCAGCGGTGGCCGACAGGAAGTCGTTCTGTGTCGCTGGGTGCTAACCGGAGCAGCGGTAGTTACTGGTAGCTCCTTCTGATCTGTCTTGTCTGGATCGCAGTACCGTCTAGCGGTAGTGGCTGTGGATCCTTCTGATCTAGTTTCTGGAGTGTAAGCTGGAGCTGCGGTCGCTTCTAGCTACTTCGTCTAATCTGTCTTGCCTGGATCGCAATAGCCTCTAGCGTTAGTGGCTATGGATCCTTCTGATCTAGTTTCTGGAGTGTAAGCTGGAGCTGCGGTTGCTTCCGGCTACCTCATCTGATCTGTCTTGTTTAGATTGCACTAGCCGCTAGCGTTAGCGGCTGTGGATCTTTCTGATCTGTGTTCCTGCTTGGATCACACTTGCTCTGACGGAAGAGCGGTGGATCCTTTCTGCCTAGTTCCTGTTTCTCGTTTGTCTGTCTTGTCTGATACGGGCGCTTGCTGTAGGCTCGGTGAGGTAACCGTTAAGCAAGCGTTCACGTTCTTTGTTTCGTGTTTGTCTGTCGGTGGTTAGTTAGACGTGCTTGTCTCTGTTGTGCTTAACACGCGGAGACCGCGTTATAAACGCGTTCGCTGTTGCGAATGAGTGCGGTGTTCACGTTTAGTTAGCGTTTGTTATTTTCTTTATCATTCTCATTGTATTATTTGCTGTGCCTTTGCTCTTCTTGTGTTCTGTTCTAGTCTGTCTTGTATCGCGTTCCTACTTTTGTTTCTGCTGATGTGTGTTCACCGTCGCAGGGTCGCGACTAGATTGGTGAACACACATTCGTCCTGTCCCTGTGCTCTTTCTCTTTATGGGCTGTTCAGCCCCGCATTGTCTTGATCTGTACAATCCCCAGCTGGCATCTGTGGCCGTGCAGCGATTGTACTCGTCTGCACTCCACAGCGCCATCTGCTGGTGGGAATTGCCCTCTGCTGGTGCATTGCACCTAGCCTGGGTTCACCCAATTATACGCTTGTGGAAGGTTTTCACTGTGTCAGTGCGCATCTCGTGCGCTGACCACGAAAACGATTCCGCAAACGTTACATCCTGTATGTAATCTCTTCTGTTCTTTTGCAGGATCAGTCTATTGCTAGAAAAACAGCCTATTAACAGGTACTTCTTCGAAATCTTTCAATATTACTGGTAAATTGACATATTCATCATTTCTCCTTTTTTTTTTACAGGAACCCAGCTGGACGACTCTTCCCAAAGGTAAGTATTTAATAAATATAACTTTGCACTGTACCACACTAAAAAAACAAAACAAAATGCTCTTTGCCCTTTATATTTTAAAAGTCAGTTGGCTATGAGGGTAAATAACAGGCCTTTAGCGGACAGGGCACTGGATTATTTCATTAAGCAGATACACTTTCTTCTCAAAATCACTATTTCATAGTCCTATACATAGTACATAGGTAATAGGCAGTTTTTGGATTTTCATAAAAAAAAAACCTTTCTTCCCATTTCCGCAACAGTTCAGGAAAACTTACGAAAATAACAATAAAAATGATAATCATAGAAATTAGGGATTGTCAGTCTCAATTCTCAGCCTCACCAGCACTATACTTCAGCAGTTAGGGACATCACCATCAGGGCCGGTTTAAGCAACAATGGGGCCCCAGGGCAAAATAAACCTGGGGGGCCCCCCCAAAATATACCCCGGAACAAAAATCGGCATTAGGGGACCTTTTTTGCAGCTGGTACAGTCAGGGTGTGAAGTCCCAATCGGTCAGAGCTCCACATTCTGGCTATCCCAGCCTGCATGGGGGACAAGGGGTTAAAAAGTTTCAGGAGGGGGGACCCTACATAATTTTTTTTTTTAAATTCCCACACTCTAAACATAAAAAAAATTGGGAAAATAGGAAAAAATGCCAGGGATCTTCATACAGCCATAATGCGGCTGTATAGCGATCCCTGGCCAAAGCGCTGCGGCTGAGTATAGACCCCCTGGAAACCCCGTCAGGAAATTTATTGCGCTTTCGTTTGATGCATGTAAAATTACACTACCATTAGGTTTGCTACTAAAAGTTACATTTACCGCATTTAAAACTATACTTTTTTCCTTCTAAACTTTAAAATCGATTTTCTCAAAAACTATAAGGTCTTTTTAAAAAATTGTTTTTTCCTCTTATTCCTAATGATCTCCTTAACATGTCCTGCAAATTTAGGGTTTCTAGCATTTAAGGTGGATTTGCTATTAACCATTAAATTCGGCAGGTTTTTAAATGTGTTTTTTTTCCTTTGAAACTTTAAAATCGATTTTCTCAAAAACTATAAGGCCGATTTGAAATTTTTTTTTTCCTCTTGTAGCCACTGGGGGCCCCTACAAGCTCTGGGGCCCTGGGGCAGCTGCCTCCTTTGCCTTAATGGTAGCGCCGGCCCTGATCACCATAGCCAATTCACTGTAGTCAAAATGTTCAAGCATCTTTCTTGTCACACGCTGATTTATCAGCATATTAATAATATTTCATACGTGTCAGATTTGTAAAATTCTGCTCAGCACCTCTGTATCATCAGCTACCGGTTATACATCTGCCTGGCTCTTTTGCATCTGCCAAAAATCTCTCTCCGTTTCCTCCCTTCCTGTCAGCAGAGCCGGGACAAGGTCCTCCAGCACCCAAGGCTGAGACACCAAAGTGCGCCCCCCCCCATCCCACCCACCCCAGCTGTTACACATTGATTGCTGTAGACTGAGAGGCGCCACAGGGCCAACAACCTCCCCAACACCTTAATATCTAGTTATATGGCTTGCAGTCACTGCCATGTATCCCCTTTTCTTATTTCTTTCTGCTTCAAACACAATTAGGAATGACAGCTGAATCAATTCTGCGCCCCCTCCTACACTGCGCCCTGAGGCTGGAGCCTCTCCAGCCTATGCCTCGGCCCGGCCCTGCCTGTCAGCTTTGATTGACTGATGGCTATCTGTGGAGGATTGAAGAATCATCTCAGCGCATACATTTGTTTCAAAATGTTAGCTGTCGCAGTGTCTGGCCTGCTTCTCCTCAGCTGTGCCTGCTGCATCTTTCCCCTTCCCCTGTCCGCTCCAACTGCCCAACTCAACCCCTCAGAGAGACGTTATTCTTCCCTAACAGCTCCCCTGCTTGCGTGTCTGGTTGCTTAGCAACCTTCCCTCAGCCATCATCTCTGCCTACCCACACAGCAGCGCCCATTACAACTAAGGGCAAAATGCCCTTACTTAACAAACCTGTGTCAGCAGCGCCTCTATTTAAAGCTGCTGACCAGGTAATAATATAAAAATAAATAGATCCCCCCCTCTTTCTACCTGCTACACGCTCACCACCTCAAACTAGCAATTGGGGGAGATACCGTACAGTATAAAGACTCTGTGTGAAACCTTGGGGTGATCCTGGATGGAAATCTAAAACTCAGACAGCAGGTATCAGCTGTCGTGAAGTCTTCCTTCTTCCATCTAAGAAATATAGCGAGAATCAAACATCTTATCCCAGCTGAAGACCTACCTGCCCTTGTTCATCCATTTGTATCCTCCCGCCTAGACTACTGCAATGCCCTGTCCATCGGATCGCCGGATAAGATTCTGCGCCCCTTATAACTAGTACAGAATGCTGCAGCCAGACTCCTAGCCAATGCCCCCCGCAGCTCACACATCTTCCCAGTACTGAAAACTCTTCACTAGTTGCCAGTAAAATGGAGAATCCATTTTAAGATCTGCCTGCTGACATTCAAGGTTCTAAACCACATGGGACCTAAATACATAGCGGATCTATTGGAACTTTATGCCCCTCCACGCACCCTTCACTCTGCCAACAAGATGAATCTGGTTATTCCCAGAGGCGCTGAGTGTCGTTTGTTTTGCTAGATGCTGTAACTCCTTTTTCTATTGCCTGAGGAAGCGGGCACTGACCCGTGAAATGCGTTGCTTTGTTTTATCCTGAGTTCGTTAATAAATAGACTGAATGTACAGTCGTGTTGTGTCTGCTTGGAGGGGGTAAGTCCACCACTGGCTCCTCTAATTACCAAGTTTTGGCTTTTAAGCTCCTTTAAAACCCCTTTTATCCTTTTGGCGCCTTTGTTCTGTCTTATATAATATTGTATCCACCCTTGGTGGAGGGTTGCGACCCTTTCTACTATCTACAGAGAGCGACTTCTTATTCCTGAGTGGGGTCAGGATAATCTCCCCACCTGCCTTTACAGTGGTTGCCTATTGGTGACCCATGTTTGGGAGTATAACAACTATTACTCTTTGTCATTACCCCCTTTGTCAATACATACTACACTATTGGGGCTCTTGGTGTTCCTCTGTTTATCTGGTTATTCCCAGGATACACTTAACATTTGGTGCTCGGGCCTTTTTCTATGAAGCCCCTACTCTATGGAATCCACTTCCACAATCAGTACGAGAGGCTCCTTCTCTGGACAGCTTTAAAAAAAAGGCTAAAAACTCACCTCTTTCCTGAGCCTTTGAGACTACATAACGCAGGTCACAGCGCTTTGAGTTCCCAGGGAGAAAAGCAATATAAAAATATTATTGTTATGGTTATGTTCAAAGTGATTTTCATAGCAATTTGGAGGAATGTGATTTTTTTTCCTGCATTCCTTCAGTCCCCATGCTACAGGCAGCACGTTTGTGATTTCATTCAGATTGCAAATGCTTTAGTGGAATCACCCTCATAGGGTTCCCCTGTCCTAGCGCTTTGCCAGCGATCAAGCACATGGAAAGCGCTGCTAGTGGGTCCCAGCTCTAAAGCAAATTTTTAAATGAAGCATATACAGAGGTTGAAGAAAATGAAATCTATAATGATGCCCCACTTGCAAGTGAATGATGAGACCTGCTAATCATTCATCTGTAGATGCCAATAGGGATGGTCAGAAATGTCCATTTCCAATTCCACAAAAATTCCAATTTCCGCTAATGCCAATTTCCGATTTTCCATATTTCTTATTTACCAATTTCCGAGGAGTATTTTACTTGCATTTTTTTTGCATCAGACAATACCAAAAAATAACAAAAAAAAAATCAGGAAATCTGAAAAAATGGAAAATCACCTTGTGATTGGTTTAAAATGACAGCGGTGATTCATTCTCTGATTGGTCCAGTGATTCAGAGTCGTGTGATTAGGCTAAAATTACCGAGTTGTAGTAAATCACATTTCCGCAGAATTAATACCAATTTCAAATGGATATGCGTAAATTTCAATTCCGTGGAATCTGTATGAGCATCTCTAGTTGCCAACACAAGTCACATTGCAGATCAGACAGCAACAAGAACCCCTGAGCCCTGAGATGCACTGTTCAGGCTTATTGAATTATTTAATTCAAGTATATCCAATGTGTAAAAAGAAAAGCCTTGGTACAGGAATATTGTAGATGACAAAGGTCCATACTCGGTGACCATAACAAAACATCTCCCAGGACATAATGAAGCACACAACATGACACATGCCAGTGGTCTGTGACAGGTGCTAGAGGGTCCTTTACTGCTCATCACAACTGCATCTGAATCCACATAAAAAAACTGAATCCACATAAATGAAAGCCAGTGGAAAGCCACTGTTTATCATGCTACTCAAGACAGGATTGATACTTTTTGTGCCTTTTGGCCAATTGTCTAGTGGCTGCTCATCCATGTTCATCAGCCCATCTCCTATATTATATGTAGCCCCTTCTTCCATGGGTAACATCCATGTACAGCAGCCCCTTACTGTCTTATACATCTTCAGTGGACTTCAGCTCCCCTCTTTAATGTGATACTCCCCATTTGCAGTCCCCTCTTCCATATATGGCATCCTCTCTTTCATGTCCAACCATTCCCAGGGGTAGCAGCCGCACAACATCCAGGCCTTTGTGGCTTTTCCAGAAATCCAGATCTGGGGTTACCTGTAAAGACACCGATTTATTTCAGTATGTGCATAGTAGATGCTGTTTGCAGTATGCCCCTGTCTCTGTCATCACTAACCAATAAATGAGATGCAATCATTCCAGTAAGTTCATGCTATGAAAAAACAGCAAATTATTTAAGACTAAATGTGCAGATTGTGTTGTGATACCATCTCAACACAACATTGCTGAAAAGTCACACAAAGGGTTGGTTGTAGTTACAATGGGACCTCTGGGTAACATTTTTCTGTGGGTCCCCCTGACAGACACCCACCATCCCCCACCCCCTTCCCGCCCCCAAAACAGCATTAGGGGCCACTTCTTTTGCTGCCAAATTCCACCCCCAGGACCCCCAAGCCATGCCCCCCCCCCCCACCCGCCACAGGTCTTCCCCCCAACTTTATTGTGGTCCTCAGCACCATTGCAGAGCTTTTACCAGTATAGCAACCTCACCTGTCCCAGCTGGTGTGCTCTTCCATTAATCTTTAGCTCCAAGCGTTTCGTGACCCTGCGCACGTTATTACATAACATGTCAATGGGCGCTGGAGCAATTGCCTAGGATGCCCCACGGTAGCGGCGGCCCTGGGTGCACCGCACGTCTATACAATGAAACATACAGTACAATGAAAACATGGCTCACTATAATCATGCAGGTTACCCGGTCCATCGAAACCTTACACACTGCACGCAATGTGAAAGCCCAGTAGGAATATCATAGCAATCGCGTCGCAATGATAAATTATCTTCAGTGTTCATAATGTACCTGGACTGTGTGGATTATTCATCTGGTGTTTTAAAAGCTTTCTTGATAATAAAGAAACTTAGACATTTTGTCAAAAGAATGTATTATCTAGAACTGGTTTAACTTTGTTTGCCAGGATTACAATCTAACACAGCATCATTCACTTCAGGGCTCCTTCATTTCTAAATGAGGAAGACTATTCAGAGTGGTCACTGTTATATCATATGTACTGTGTGACGGCTCGAGACAACTATGTCAACAAATCACACTCCCTGCATTGTCCCCTTTCTGAAAAATAACCGGAGTACAATAATGCTACTGATCTGAGCAGTGTTTGCTCAGCGGCTGTATGTGTGACTCTGTACTTTTAACTCAACACATTGCATGTAGTTCAATGGAAGATACCAACTGGCCTCCACCCAGAGTGACTATACTGTACATGGGATGTATGAGTCAATGCAACTGACTGGAATCAGAAAACAAATATTCGTCCAACAGACAAAGCTGAGCTGTGTAGACAAAAGAACGTCTTATTCCATTCTAACGTAAGCCAGCAATGAGTCTGCACTTCTGGGTGGGGTGAGCTGGACACAAACACTTACCTTGTTCATTTCGGGAGACAGTTTTAGAGTGACCGGTGCACGGACATGTTGCTCTGACGCTTGTTAAGCAGCCGTCTATGGGGGGGTGGGATAAAAAGAAGGCATCACGCCACAGGATTTTCAAGAGAAGCTCCTACAAGAACAATGGAGATCAGTTGTCAGAGATCCAGCATGAAAACCACCTCACTAATGTCGGGAACACCTGTACTCACTCTAAATATTCACCCAAGACAATCACAGATGACGGTTTCAGATTACAAAAAACTGGGTAGAAAAAAATACCTTGCTCTAATACAGTGTCTGGTGTTGTGCACAGGGTAGACAAAGCTACCTTGCGCTGATACAGCGGCTGTTGTGTACTGCGTAGAAAAATTACCTTGTCCTAATACAGTGTCTGTTGTACACAGGACAGAAAAAACTACTGTATTCTAATACATTTCCTGGTGTGCCCTGGGCAGAAAAAAACAAACTTGTTATAATACAGTCCTCTTCCATTCCTCCATGGTGGAGCTGGTGGGTGTTAGAGACCTTGTGCTCCTCCACCTTCCCCACAGATGCTCTCAAAACGGTTTAGGTCTGGAGACATGCCTGACCAGTCTTCACCTTTACCCTCAGTTTCTTTAGCAAGGCAGTGGTTGTCTTTGAGGTGTGTTTGGGATTGTTGTCATGTTGGAATACTGTTCTGCAGCCCAGTTTCAGAAGAGAGATGTTCATGCTCTGCTTCAATATGTCACAGTACATGTTGACGTTTAGGGTTCCCTCAATGAACTATAGTTCCCCAGTGCCGGCAGCACTCATGCAGCCCCAAACCATGACACCCCCACTACCATGCTTGGCTGTAGGCGAGACACACTTTGTACTCCTCACCTGGTTGCTGCCAAACACGCTTAAAACCATTTGAATCAAATAAGTTTATCTTGGTCCCATCAGACTACAGGATGTGATTCCAATATTCTATGCACTCAGTCTGCTTCAGCATGTCACAGTAGATGTTGCCATTCATGGTTCCTCAATGAACTGTAACAACCAAATCATTTTATCTTGGTCTCATCAGACTAATGGTGCCCATACATGGTACAATTGTTTCATTTTTTTTCGATTAGATAATTTCGTTTGATTATTCCGTTAGATCGTATATATTTTTCCAACATGTCCAATCGGATTTTTATTGAACAAACAAGATAAAAGATTATTTTTACATTTTATTCAATTTGATTGTTTTGGTCAAATAAATGGGAAAATCAAACATTTTTATTGTACTGTGGATGGGCACCATTAAGGACGTGGTTCCAATAATCTATGCCCTATGTTTGTGGGCTTTCTTGTGCATCATCTTTAGAAGACACTTCCTTCCGGGATAAATGTCATGCAAACCAATTTGATGCAGTGTGTGGTGTATGGTCTAAGCACTGACAGGCTGACCCACCACCCCTTACTCCACCCCTACTCACACGTCTATTTGCAAAAGACAACCTCTGGATATGACACTGAGCATGTGCATTCAACCTCTTTAGTCGACCATGGCAAGGCCTGTTCTAAGAGGAACCTGTCCTGTCCAGCTTAGTTTCCGGGTGTTGTCAATCTTTTAGCATAGGCCATCTTTCTGTAGATTATAGAGCAACAATTCTTTTTTTTTTACGATCCTCAGAGAATCCTCTGCTAGGAGGTGCCATGTTGAACTTCCAGTGAACAGTATGAGAGAGGGTGAGAGTGATAACACAAATTAAGCACTCCAGTGACCTTGTAACACTAACGAGTAACATCCAAGGGAGGGAAAATGTCTAATTGGGCACAATTTTGACATTCTTCACTGAGTGGTGTACCCACTTTTGTTGCCAGGGGTTTAAATATGAGTTAAGCAAGCATCGCTAGATCCCATACGTGCCCTGAAAAGGTGTTAATCTGTATTGCAATGTTTCTGAACTTGGAAACCAAGCAATCTATGTAAGCCATTCAGACTATAAACACAAACATTATGTTTTCTTTGTCTCCAACATGATCCATTTAGTAAGAACACTTCATTCCACTTCTGAACTTTCAAAACAAAGTTACTAATTAATGTACCTGGCTTTTAATCAAACCCTGCAAGGAACATTGGCTGTGCACAGGTGATTTCTATCAGGAATGGTGTGGGAAGTTCAGGCGCAAAGTATTGTGGACCTTCTCCGGGAAGGAGTGGGTAAATGCTGGAAGGTCTGTTATAACACATAGCCAGCCCAGTCATTTTTTAAAGCCTAAACTGGCACTGCAGATCAGCATAACGCTAGCAACCCGATTACGAGCATACTTCCTAGCACAACCGTTGTCTGGGAAGTGCTAATTAAGCTTGCAATTGTTTTAGAATTGTTTTCTTCTGATTGTCTCAGCGCCTGTGGATTCCTGAGGCAACATTCTGCAAAGTGAATGTTTATAACATGCCATTTTGTGGAGCCAGGATTACTGCAGTTCTACATTTTGAGGCTGGTTTATAAAGGTGATAGCTACTTGCCTGGTCACCAGAAAAGTGCCATTATTACTGCAGTCATTGCCATTATGACTGGCATATTCTTAAAGTGGCAGTTTAATGTGTATCTGAGATCAGACAAGCAAGGACTTATACTTACCTGGGTCTTCCTCCACCCCCCGTTTGCCTTGGGCTCCCTCGGTGTCCATCCGATCCCGTCCATTCTCCCACAGTCAGCTCTGGTAAAGCCCCCGACTGAGAAAGACTACTGGGGCTGACTGCGGGAGAACAGACTGGAATGGTCCCTTGTGAAGTTTCGCTGTCCCCAGCAGCCCTCCAAAGCCTCCCGGAGCACTTGTGCGCATGCACAGTACAGAGCGCACGTCTTCGGGAGCATTCAGAGACACAAGTGCTTTTGAAGACTTCCAAAGGATCCTAGGCGTATTCAACCAGTTAATCAAATACATACAACAGTGATGACATTGCTGGAACAACTGGACTGAGAGGGGACAGTGAAGGCTCAGTAGGTTCCAGAGCTTTCCCTCTCCATAGGTAAGTATCTGACTTTTTTTATCGCTTCAGTTTTACTTTAAAGGATACCTTAGCACTGGATAAAAATTAAAAATGTGTGGAGCAGGCATGTGCCGCGCTGTCCTCATGCCCACTGCTCCCCCTGTACTTCTCCACCCGCCCTCCGTTAAGCTTTAAAGGGGAACTGAAGAGAGAGGTATATGGAAGATGTCATGTTTATTTCCTTTTAGACAATACCAGTTGCCTGGCAGCCCTGCTGATCCTCTGCCTCTAATACTATTAGCCATAGCCCCTGAACAAGCATGCAGCAGATCAGGTGTTTCAGTGGTTCAGACTTATAAGTCTGATCTGACAAGACTAGCTGCATGCTTGTTTCTGGTTTTAATCAGATACTACTGCAGAGAAATATACCTGCAGGGCTGCCAGGCAACTGGTATTGATTAAAAGGAAATAAACATGACAGCCTCCATTTCCTCTCTCTTCAGTTCCCCTTTAATAGCCCCCGAAGATACTTCCAATGCGGGAGAGTCGGTGATCAGTGCGCAGGTGCTGTCCTTGATCGCGTGCCCACGGCATGCGCACTACAAACTTGTGACATTGTGCACATGCACAGAGAGCTTCCGGACATGGGTGCGCAATTAAGGAGGATGCGTGTCTCCTGGCAGTACCTGCACACTGATCACCAACCCTTCTGACCCGAAAGTAGCTTTGGGGGTTATTAAAACTTAATGGAGGATGACAGAGGAGAACGGCGAGAGTGGACAGATTGGAACACATGCCTTCTCCCCCGTTTTTATTTTCTATCCAGTGCTAAGGTATCCTTTAACAACACAGATATACAGTATAACAAAAAAACAGTATTGTATATTTTGTCCCCGAAGACCAGGGCCGCCATCAGAAATTTTGGGGCCCCTCACAAATCATCAGTCCGAGCCCCCCCCCCCCCCAAACTGAGAAATGTGCGTAGCCATTACATGTTGGCAGAGCTAGTTGGAGGCTTGCTGTCCACAAATTAATCACGAATAACCACGGTGAGCTAGCTCTAATTGCCACAGCTGAGCGGCTAGATGCGGCGGGGTTAATTACCCAGAACGCCGCTCTCCGCCCAGCGTTTCAACGAGGTGCAAGTATCCGAATGGACGCGTTGCAAGCCTCGATATCGAGCACTTCCTCCTTCAAGCCGGAAGGAGGAAGTGCTCCATCATTTTTTTAGAACCTCCCAGTTTTATTTTCTGTTTAAAAAAGCTAAAAAAGTAGGTTTAATGCTATTGTCTCATATGGTAATGATTCAGCTTTTCCCATAGTCTCGCAGTTAGCAATCATGTGACCCCCAACAAGACAAATTCAGCAATCATGAGGCCCCCAACAAGACAAATTCAGCAATCTTGAGGCTCCCAACAAATCATGAGGCCCCCAACAAGTAAAAATTCAATCATTAGGCCCCCAACAAGACAAATTCAGCAGTCATGAGGCACATAAATAGACAGCATTTCACATAAATAGGCAGAATGCCCCCTTATTATGGTAGACACCTCTCACCTGGATTCTGACAGGGACCCCCAGGTTAGGTAGTGAGTGACATGGAGCCCTTTTAGGTAGTGAGTGAGTGACAGGGAGCCCCTTTAGGGAGTGAGTGAGTGAGTGAGTGACAGGGAGCCCCTTTAGGGAGTGAGTGAGTGACAGGGAGCCCCTTTAGGGAGTGAGTGAGTGACAGGGAGCCCCTTTAGGGAGTGAGTGACAGGGAGTCCCTTTAGGGAGTGAGTGAGTGACAGGGAGCCCCTTTAGGGAGTGAGTGAGTGAGTGAGTGAGTGAGTGAGTGAGTGAGTGACAGGGAGCCCCTTTAGGGAGTGAGTGAGTGACAGGGAGTCCCTTTAGGGAGTGAGTGAGTGACAGGGAGCCCCTTTAGGGAGTGAGTGAGTGACAGGGAGCCCCTTTAGGGAGTGAGTGAGTGACAGGGAGTCCCTTTAGGGAGTGAGTGAGTGACAGGGAGCCCCTTTAGGGAGTGAGTGAGTGACAGTGAGGCCCTTTAGGCAGTGAGTGAGTGACAGGGAGCCCCTTGAGTGAGTGAGTGAGTGAGTGAGTGAGTGAGTGACAGGGAGCCCCTTTAGGCAGTGAGTGAGTGCCAGGGAGCCCCTTTAGCTAGTGAGTGAGTGACAGGGAGCCCCTTTAGCTAGTGAGTGAGTGACAGGGAGCCCCTTTAGCTAGTGAGTGAGTGACAGGGAGTCCCTTTAGCTAGTGAGTGAGTGACAGGGAAGCCCCCCCCCCCCCAGCCGCCGCCGCTGCTTCTCCTACCTTGCCAGGCTGCCAGCAGCGTCAGACCTCAAGATCAGCGGCGACCCGACCAGTAAGAGCGGGCGCTGGACGCACCCGCTCTATATGCGGAAGTGACGTCACTTCTGCATATCAGTGCGGGCGCTGGGTCCTAGCGCCCGCACTATTGTCGCCGCCTGATCGGGGTCTGATGGGCGGCGGCTAGAGGGATGGAGGGAGGGAGCAGCGGCCAGGGGAGGTTGAGCGGCGGCTGGGCGGCACCCGCCAGGGCCGCAGCGGGGATGGGGCCCCCCTGCAGGCCCGGGGCCCGTGATGGGAGTCACGGATGTCCCCCCCTGATGGCGGGCCTGCCGAAGACAACTATAATTGTATCTCTGAAAGGTTGCAACTCAAGTTGTTTGCAAGTAGGGGACTGTATGTATAATAAATCAATAAAATATAAACACGGTGTACATTTCTTTTAAAGCTACATTGTCATCATACAGGCCGAAATAAGTGTGCATGAGTATTCCTGAGATTGTAAATACGCATGCTCCAACTCAGCATGAGCGCGGGGGGACAGTCAGAGACTCGCCTCGCTCCTGCAGAAATATTCCCAGCATGCAGTATAGCTCTGAACAGCTATGAAGACCTATTGCACTAGATTTCCTGTGACATTTCACAGGGGGGATCTTATTATATTGGAGAATGTTTATGCAGTGTTTGTGTGAGAATAACTTTACATTGCATTTCACCATTTATGTATGATACCGTATTGAATGCAGATGTTTTTTTTAAAGATTCCTGACAGCCTAGGCTTTAATAGAAAACAAACAAACAAGAACAAACTTGGACTGTGTAGCCCTGAGATTGCTATATGGTTTTTATATTAAAAACTGAAAAAGGATGTAATGTGAGTGCTTTCTGTACAGTGCTGTGAAATGTTTTTACATTACACATGTAACTACAGTTCGAAATTCTGCTTTAAACCCCAACTTAGGGCACATACATAGTCTGGGACAGAATTGTAGAGACAAAGCTTGTTTACTTGCCTACATTTCTTAATTACCTACTGCAAAATAAATTCTTTCAACTACTTGATCAGGAAACAGTTTCTACTTCCTGCGCTGCAGACTTCACAGCTGTAGGCTACCACCTCCATAGACAGCTCTGTCTGTACCTCTCCTTTTTGCAGAGTGAATGAAAGCATGATGTGGAAATGAAACCTACTGTTAATTCATACAGATGGAGAATCACATTTCTTGAGCCTTGTACGCATGCCTGACTTAAGTCAGCTGTGGCGGCCGATAAAGACCGCTTCAGCTAACAGTCAGGCGTGTGTATGGCACTCATTGTCCCCCGACGCCCAACCCACGAGCGATCCTCCAGACGGATCTACCCAACCCCAGCGACGCCGATCCCATTGTCCCAGCCGCTCTCCTACATGCCACGTGACGTCACACATGCACCACTGGTCATCACCCTCCCCCCCCTATATCAGTATGGCGTGTCATCAGCTACACAGCTGACATGAAATCTTACATAAAATGGAGCATGGTGGCGATGCGCAAGGGGGTCCCAAGAAGTGACGGAGAACCAGTGGACAGCATGGGAAGCCTCTGGAGGCGAACACAAGGAGTACAGAGCGGGAGAATTGGGCACAGCCGGCACCACCATAGACCGTAATAGGAATTATGGTTATAGCGGCGCACAGTTAGTAACTTTGGCGCCGTCAGAAGACGGAGCTGAAATTACTTTTAAAAACACTGTAATTCGGCTGCCAGCAGTAGCTGGAAGCTGAATTACATCATTCCCCACCATCCACGTTGACCTGGAGGGGGAATAGTAATTAATGCCGCCGGGACTTGTGCAGGAGCAAGGTGAGACGTTTATTGGCTGTATCCTGCGCCCAAGTCTTCTGGTGGAGATTTCATTCGTACACTATGGAGAATCCAGAGTCTTCAGTCGCCTTAGGTAAGAATTTTATTTTTGACCAAAGGTTCATCTCGGGTTCTCTTTGAAGATGATCTGAGCTGCAGAGGCCCAGGAGTGTAACTATAAATCATGTCCCCCAAGGGAAACAGTGATTTTTGAAATAGAGTTCACACCCCCTTTCCACATGGCAGACCTGAAAATGAGGAGGCCCATCCGCCGGGGATTACATTACAAGGGCTGCTATCATGATTTCCCCACCTATAACGGGTGTGGCCACAAACAGCCATGTTGGAGGAAAGGTGGTTAAGAAGCTAGGGACCCCACAGTCATGGGCCTCCTTGCAGGAGTTGCTACCCTATTGTTATGATTTTGCAGAAGCCTCTTTTATTTTAACAAGTATATATGAGTATATACTCAGAACTCTATCTGGATTGGGTTTTAAAATCAGCCTATCAGCCTATAACATGTCCATTGTTGCCCTAGCAGCTAGATATGTGGAAGGCTGCTCTCAGTTAAGGGTTAACCTGTGGAATTTGCCTTCCCTCTTTACCTAGCAGAGAGAGAGAGCACAGCTGTGGCTGACACACAGAATCAGCATGAACTGGCAGCTGCTTGGAATGTTGGCAGTCAGGAGCTGAGCTGTGGTTCCAAAAGGCGTTTTATAAACAAGTTTAATTTAGCACACCTGATTTTTGTAAGAAAAAAGACAGCCGTGATGCTTTTGGAATGAAGCGGAGCAGACTAGTGCGTGCATAAGAAAACTGGCTCCAGAAGGAAATGCAAAATAATACAGAGTAGTGATCCAGGCGGTGGAAGCTCAGTCTAACTTGATAAGGCACTTCTCAAAGAAGATCATTTATAATCCAAAGAAAAACATCCATATGTTCAAGATGAATAGTACAGAATACAAGTCAGCCAAAATAACGCTTCAAATACCAACAGTTCTGACTATACAGAGCAGGAATCATCAAATCTGCCCTTATGCCTCATCAACGGTAGAAAGCTTGAGTTTGTTTGACTCAGAAAGTCACATCAATGTTAAAGGTGATGTGATGTGTATTTTTGGTGTCAGTGTTTGGATATTAAAAAGCCCAAATGCCACACCAGTGTTAATAGCAGCAAGCACCAATAAACAGCACCGTAGTATAATTTTTAGTTTGTCTTAGTGTCTAAAGACTGGTACACACTTCCAATTTTGAATGACCAATAACCAATTTGTTGTGTACTGAGGCAGGTACGGTACAGAAGTACAGTTATTCGAAGTCATAAAACTTGCGTTCATGAGTTCATGTGTTGAGACATTCATCCCTGACAACAGTGGACAGAAAAGAAGTTCAACAGATCATGATTAGTCCTTGTGGAAGGTGAATAAATATAAAGTGTGGTAGCATATGCCGCTGAGTAGGGATGGTCGGAAATGCCAATTTCAGCTACTGCGGAAAATCCGCTTTCCACCATTGCCGATTATTGCTACCACTAAACATTTTTTGTCCTCTTGTTCCCACTCTTTTGCTTAACATACCATGTAAATTTGGTGTTTCTAGTACCTATGTGGGGCTTTGCTATTAACCTCTAAAGTTCACGGCATACTACATATCGGTAATGCGGATTTTCTGCATTTTAAATCAGAGTTACTGGCCGCCGACCTTACCGGATAATAGCAAAGCCCCCATAGGTACTAGAAACACAAAATTTACATGGTATGTTAACCACTTGAGGACCTAGGGCTTTCTACCCCTTAAGGACCGGCCACTTTTTTTCCATTCAGACCACTGCAGCTTTCACGGTTTATTGCTCGCTCATACAACCTACCACCTAAATGAATTTTGGCTCCTTTTCTTGTCACTAATAAAGCTTTCTTTTGGTGCTATTTGATTGCTCCTGCGATTTTTACTTTTTATTATATTCATCAAAAAAGACATGAATTTTGGCAAAAAAATGATTTTTTTAACTTTCTGTGCTGACATTTTTCAAATAAAGTAAAATTTCTGTATACATGCAGCGCGAAAAATGTGGACAAACATGTTTTTGATTAAAAAAAACCCATTCAGTGTATATTTATTGGTTTGGGTAAAAGTTATAGCGTTTACAAACTATGGTGCAAAAAGTGAATTTTCTCATTTTCAAGCATCTATGACTTTTCTGACCCCCTGTCATGTTTCATGAGGGGCTAGAATTCCAGGATAGTATAAATACCCCCCAAATTACCCCATTTTGGAAAGAAGACATCCCAAAGTATTCACTGAGAGGCATAGTGAGTTCATAGAAGATATTATTTTTTGTCACAAGTAAGCGGAAAATGACACTTTGTGAGAAAAAAATAAAAAAAAAAGTTTCCATTTCTTCTAACTTGCGACAAAAAAAAAATGAAATCTGCCATGGACTCACCATGCCCCTCTCTGAATACCTTGAAGGGTCTACTTTCCAAAATGGGGTCATTTGTGGGGTGTGTTTACTGTCCTGACATTTTGGGGGGGTGCTAAATTGTAAGCACCCCTGTAAAGCCTAAAGGTGCTCATTGGACTTTGGACCCCTTAGCGCAGTTAGGCTGCAAAAAAGTGCCACACATGTGGTATTGCCGTACTCAGGAGAAGTAGTATAATGTGTTTTGGGGTGTATTTTTACACATACCCATGCTGGGTGGGATAAATATCTCTGTAAATGACAATTTGTTAATTTTTTTTACACACAATTGTCCATTTACAGAGATCTTTCTCCCACTCAGCATGGGTATGTGTAAAAATACACCCCAAAACACATTATACTACTTCTCCTGAGTACGGCGATACCACATGTGTGGCACTTTTTTGCACCCTAACTGCGCTAAAGGGCCCAAAGTCCAATGAGTACCTTTAGGATTTCACAGGTCATTTTGAGAAATTTCGTTTCAAGACTACTCCTCACGGTTTAGGGCCCCTAAAATGCCAGGGCAGTATAGGAACCCCACAAATGACCCCATTTTAGAAAGAAGACACCCCAAGGTATTCCGTTAGTAGTATGGCGAGTTCATAGAAGATTTTATTTTTTGTCACAAGTTAGCGGAAATTGATTTTAATTGTGTTTTTTCACAAAGTGTCATTTTCCGCTAACTTTTGACAAAAAATAAAATCTTCTATGAACTCACCATACTCCTAACGGAATACCTTGGGGTGTCTTCTTTCTAAAATGGGGTCATTTGTGGGGTTCCTATACTGCCCTGGCATTTTAGGGGCCCTAAACCGTGAGGAGTATTCTTGAAACGAAATTTCTCAAAATGACCTGTGAAATCCTACAGGTACTCATTGGACTTTGGGCCCTTTAGCGCAGTTAGGGTGCAAAAAAGTGCCACACATGTGGTATCGCCGTACTCAGGAGAAGTAGTATAATGTGTTTTAGGGTGTATTTTTACACATACCCATGCTGAGTGGGAGAAAGATCTCTGTAAATGGACAATTGTGTGTAAAAAAAATTAACAAATTGTCATTTACAGAGATATTTCTCCCACCCAGCATGGGTATGTGTAAAAATACACCCCAAAACACATTATACTACTTCTCCTGAGTACGGCAATACCACATGTGTGGCACTTTTTTGCAGCCTAACTGCGCTAAGGGGTCCAAAGTCCAATGAGCACCTTTAGGCTTTACAGGGGTGCTTACAATTTAGCACCCCCCCTAAATGTCAGGACAGTAAACACACCCCACAAATGACCCCATTTTGGAAAGTAGACCCTTCAAGGTATTCAGAGAGGGGCATGGTGAGTCCGTGGCAGATTTCATTTTTTTTTGTCGCAAGTTAGAAGAAATGGAAACTTTTTTTTTTTTTTTTTTCTCACAAAGTGTCATTTTCCGCTTACTTGTGACAAAAAATAATATCTTCTATGAACTCACTATGCCTCTCAGTGAATACTTTTATTTTTTGTCAAAAGTTAGCGGAAAATGACACTTTGTGAAAAAACACAATTAAAATCAATTTCCGCTAACTTGTGACAAAAAATAAAATCTTCTATGAACTCGCCATACTACTAACGGAATACCTTGGGGTGTCTTCTTTCTAAAATGGGGTCATTTGTGGGGTTCCTATACTGCCCTGGCATTTTAGGGGCCCTAAACCGTGAGGAGTAGTCTTGAAACGAAATTTCTCAAAATGACCTGTGAAATCCTAAAGGTACTCATTAGACTTTGGGCCCTTTAGCGCAGTTAGGGTGCAAAAAAGTGCCACACATGTGGTATCGCCATACTCGGGAGAAGTAGTACAATGTGTTTTGGGGTGTATTTTTACACATACCCATGCTGGGGGGGAGAAATACCTCTGTAAATGGACAATTGTGTGTAAAAAAAATCAAAAGATTGTCATTTACAGAAGTATTTCTCCCACCCAGCATGGGTATGTGTAAAAATACACCCCAAAACACATTATACTACTTCTCCCGAGTACGGCGATACCACATGTGTGCCACTTTTTTGCACCCTAACTGCACTAAGGGGCCCAAAGTCCAATGAGTACCTTTAGGATTTCACAGGTCATTTTTGTTTCAAGACTACTCCTCACGGTTTAGGGCCCCTAAAATGCCAGGGCAGTATAGGAACCCCACTAATGACCCCATTTTAGAAAGAAGACACCCCAAGGTATTCCGTTAGGAGTATGGTGAGTTCATAGAAGTTTTTATTTTTTTGTCACAAGTTAGCGGAAATTGATTTTAATTGTTTTTTTTCACAAAGTGTCATTTTCCGCTAACTTGTGACAAAAAATAAAATCTTCTATGAACTCACCATACTCCGTACGGAATACCTTTGGGTGTCTTCTTTCTAGAATGGGGTCATTTGTGGGGTTCCTATACTGCCCTGGCATTTTAGGGGCCCTAAACCGTGAGGAGTAGTCTTGAAACCAAATGTCGCAAAATGACCTGCGAAATCCTAAAGGTACTCATTGGACTTTGGGCCCCTTAGCGTACTTAGGGTGTAAAAAAAAGTGCCACACATGTGGTACCGCTGTGCTCAGGAGAAGTAGTATAATGCGTTTTGGGGTGTATTTTTACACATACCCATGCTAAGTGGGAGAAATATCTCTGTAAATGACAATTGTTTGATTTTTTTACACACAATTGTCCATTTACATAGAAATTTCTCCCACCCAGCATGGGTATGTGTAAAAATACACCCCAAAACACATTATACTACTTTTCCTGAGTACGGCGGTACCACATGTGTGACACTTTTTTGCAGCCTAGGTGCGCTAAGGGGCCCAACGTCCTATTCACAGGTCATTTTGAGGCATTTGTTTTCTAGACTACTCCTCACGGTTTAGGGCCCCTAAAATGCAAAGGCAGTATAGGAACCCCACAAGTGACCCCATTTTAGAAAGAAGACACCCCAAGGTATTCCGTTAGGTGTATGGCGAGTTCATAGAAGATTTTATTTTTTGTCACAAGTTAGTGAAAAATGACACTTTGTGAAAAAAAACCAATAAAAATCAATTTCCGCTAACTTTTGACAAAAAATAAAATCTTCTATGAACTCGTCATACACCTAACAGAATACCTTGGGGTGTCTTTTTTTCTAAAATGGGGTCACTTGTGGGGTTCCTATACCGCCCTGGCATTTTAGAGGCCCAAAACCGTGAGTAGTCTGGAAACCAAATGTCTCAAAATGACTGTTCAGGGGTATTAGCATCTGCAAATTTTGATGACAGGTGGTCTATGAGGGGGCGAATTTTGTGGAACCGGTCATAAGCAGGGTGGCCTTTTAGATGACAGGTTGTATTGGGCCTGATCTGATGGATAGGAGTGCTAGGGGGGTGACAGGAGGTGATTTATGGGTGTCTCAGGGGGTGGTTAGAGGGGAAAATAGATGCAATCAATGCACTGGGGAGGTGATCGGAAGGGGGTCTGAGGGGGATCTGAGGGTTTGGCCGAGTGATCAGGAGCCCACACGGGGCAAATTGGGGCCTGATCTGATGGGTAGGTGTGCTAGGGGGTGACAGGAGGTGATTGATGGGTGTCTCAAGGTGTGATTAGAGGGGGGAATAGATGCAAGCAATGCACTGGCGAGGTGATCAGGGCTGGGGTCTGAGGGCATTCTGAGGGTGTGGGCGGGTGATTGAGTGCCCTAGGGGTAGATAGGGGTCTAATCTGATAGGTAGCAGTGACAGGGGGTGATTGATGGGTAATTAGTGGGTGTTTAGGGTAGAGAACAGATGTAAACACTGCACTTGGGAGGTGATCGGACGTCGGATCTGCGGGCGATCTATTGGTGTGGGTGGGTGATCAGATTGCCCGCAAGGGGCAGGTTAGGGGCTGATTGATGGGCGGCAGTGACAGCGGGTGATTGATGGGCGGCAGTGACAGGGGGTGATTGATGGGTGGCAGTGACAGGGGGTGATTGATGGGTGATTGATAGGTGATTGACAGGTAATCAGTGGGTTATTACAGGGGAGAACAGATGTAAATATTTCACTGGCGAATTGATAAGGGGGGGTCTGAGGGCAATCTGAGCGTGTAGGCGGGCGATTGGGTGCCCGCAAGGGGCAGATTAGGGTCTGATCTGATGGGTAACAGTGACAGGTGGTGATAGGGGGTGATTGATGGGTGATTGATGGGTAATTAGTGGGTGTTTAGAGGAGAGAATAGATGGAAACACTGCGCTTGGGTGGTGATCTGATGTCGGATCTGCGGGCGATCTATTGGTGTGGGTGGGTGATCAGTTTGCCCGCAAGGGGCAGGTTAGGGGCTGATTGTTGGGTGGCAGTGACAGGGGGTGATTGATGGGTGATAGGTGATTGGCAGGTGATTGACAGGTGATCAGTGGGTTATTACAGGGAAGGCCAGATGTAATTAATGCACTGGCGAATTTATAGGGGGGGGGGGGGGGTCTGAGGGCAATCTGAGCGTGTGGTCGGGTGATTGGGTGCCCGCAAGGGGCAGATTAGGGTCTGATCTGATAGGTAACAGTGACGGTTGGTGATAGGGGGTGATTGATGGGTGATTGATGGGTAATTAGTGGGTGTTTAGAGAAGATAACAGATGTAAACAATACATTTGGGAGGTAATCTGACGGCGGGTTTGCGGGCGATCTAATGGTGTGGGTGGGTGATCAGATTGCCCGCAAGGGGCAGGTTAGGGGCTGATTGATGGGTGGCAGTGACAGGGGGTGATTGATGGGTGATAGGTGATTGGCAGGTGATTGACAGGTGATCAGTGGGTTATTACAGGGAAGAACAGATGTAATTAATGCACTGGTGAATTGATAAGGGGGGGTCAGAGGGCAATCTGAGCGTGTGGGCGGGTGATTGGGTGCCCGCAAGGGGCAGATTAGGGTCTGATCTGATAGGTAAAAGTGACAGGTGGTGATAGGGGGTGATTGATGGGTGATTGATGGGTAATTAGTGGGTGTTTAGAGGAGAGAATAGATGTAAACAATGGATTTGGGAGGTGATCTGATGTCGGATCTGCGGGCGATCTATTGGTGTGGGGGGTTGATCAGATTGCCCGCAAGGGGCAGGTTAGGGGCTGATTGATGGGTGGCAGTGACAGGGGGTGATTGACGGGTGATTGACGGGTGATTGACAGGTGATGGACAGGTGATTGACAGGTGATCAGGGGGGATAGATGCATACAGTACATGGGGGGGGGGTCTGGGGGGGGGGTCTGGGGAGAATCTGAGGGGTGGGGGGGTGATCAGGAGGGAGCGGGGGGCAGGGGGGGATAAAACAAAAAATAGCGTTGACAGATAGTGACAGGGAGTGATTGATGGGTGATTAGGGGGGGGATTGGGTGCAAACAGGGGTCTGGGGGGTGGGCAGGGGGGGGTCTGATGGGTGCTGTGGGCGATCTGGGGCAGGGGGGGGGGAAATCAGTGTGCTTGGTGCAGACTAGGGTGGCTGCAGCCTGCCTTGGTGGTCCCTCGGACATTGGGACCACCAGGGCAGGAGGCAGCCTGTATAATACACTTTGTAAACATTACAAAGTGTATTATACACTTTGTATGCGGCGATCGTCGGGTTAACATCCCGCCGGCGCTTCCGTATGGCCGGCGGGATGTTGCGGCGGGTGAGCGGCGCCAGGCGGAGGCAGAGGATCGCGTCACGGATGACGCGATCGCTCCGCCCATGCCCATACAAGGACCGCTGCCAATTGTCAATACGGCGGTCCTTGCGGCGTCCACTTCCCGGCCGCCAATTGTATATACGGCGGTCGGGAAGTGGTTAAGCAAAAGAGTGGGAACAAGAGGACAAAAAATCTTTAGTGGTAGCGGTAATCGGCAATGGTGGAAAGCGGATTTTCCGCGGAAGCAGAAATTGGCATTTCCGACCATCCCTACTCAGCGGCATATACTACCAATTTTCAGGGTTTGTTAAGCAAAAGAGTGGGAACAAGAGGGAAAAAATCTTTAAAAAAGACCTTGTAATTTTTAAAAAAAATCAATGTTAAAGTCATCAGAAATTTCCGCAAAAATGTTTGCGATTTCCGTGAAAATCCACCTACCACACTTTTATTACCGATTTCCGAATTCCAATGCGGAAATGCAATTTCCAAACGGAAATGCGGAAAGCCGAACGAGCATCCCTACCGCTGAGACAGTTGAAGCTTTAAACCAAGATTTGTAACCTTTAACACTGAAATAAGAATCAGGAATTCAAGAAAATGACATTTAGGGTTAGGTTTATAGATAAAATTTTGTATCTTATCAGTTTATTTTTTCCTCAGGTGCTCTTTAAAGGCCCATACACTTGTTGGATTTTTTTCTGAACGACGGGTCGTTTGAACGTCCCGTCGTTCAGTCGTTCGCACGCGGAATCAGACGTGTGTACAAACTATCGTTCGCGTGATAAGACTGGCTTCCAGCGATCCGCCCGACGGATCGCTGGAAACCAGTCTTATCACCCGAACGATAGTTTGTACACACGTCGGATTTGACGTGCGAACGACTGAACGACGGAACGTTCAAACGACGGGTCGTTCGCAAAAATCTGACGTGTGTATGGGCCTTAAGATGGACTATTGAAAGATGGACTCTCGAAAAGGTCCATCCATTCTGTGGAGAGATTCTCAAAGATGACAAATGTTTTGAGGATTATTACTAAGGAAGGTCATGAATCACGGTTACATAACGTATAGTTATTCTGTAGCCTGCTCAATGCCCAGATTGCATACAGTCCAGACCCGCATAAGGCTTGGTAATTTTTAGTTTTGAGATGACTTACTTCCAGAGTCATTTCCAAATGTGATGCTGCATACAATGTTGGGAAAAAAAGAATGTGATGATTTGCAAATAATTTACATCCAATATTTAGTGAAGAATTGTGAATGAGATTTTTTTTAAATATCTGCTTATTTTGAATTTGATGCCATCAACACATTTTCTCTATGTTGATGACATAGTTGGGATTAAGTTGGGACAGAGGATGGTTACCACTTTTCTAATAAGAAACAAAAACAAAACAGGCTGGTAAACTGGGCACTGTATAAATATAACAATCTTCATTGCATGTAAACAGATGAAAATCCCAAATTCTATGTCATTTTATATTGAGGGGTGTTTGAAATTGTTGCACTAGCTGCCTGCATAGTGTTTCACAGACTGGTGGATTCCACCCAACCTTTACTCCCAAGAGACACAGCTTTTCTGAGATATTTTTTGTACCCAGTCAGGTTGCTGACTTGTTGGCCGTTAACTTCGTTTTTGGATGTCCCCGTTCTCCTCCAGCTCCCTTCGTTACTCTGTACCAACCCTTCGAAGCTACTTATTGATCAGGAGGGTCGGTGAAGACTGCACAGGCGCTGATGCGCATGTGCAGAGCGCTCCTGGCCACAGGCGCGCGATCAAGGACGCACGTCGCTGGGCAGCACCTGTGCAGTCTTTGCCAACCCTCCTGACCAGGAAGTAACTTCAGATGGTCGGTACAGAGTAACCGAGGGAACTGGAGGAGAACGGGGGCATGAGTACAGCCCACTACACATGCCTGCTCCCCCATGTTTTTAAATTTTCTTTTGGACTAAGGTATCCTACTATCCTTTGAGAATGTCACTCTACTTTGAAAAGAGGACCATAGCTAGTACCATACCGCATTAACATCTCCTGGTCCTGGATAATAAATTAGATTTCTACCATATGTGGAAAGAAGAACAGAATCTTCCTTGGAGATGCACGCAGCCCTGTTTCACATACAAAGCACACACACAACTTTTCACGCCAGTTGAGAACAAGTCTAAGTCTTGCAGTAAATGTGCTAGTATTCCTCTGTGTGCAGAGTGTCGGGAATCTGAGCGCCACATGGGTAAAACCAATTAAAATAAAACCCATATTTCTCTCTAAATGTTTTTTCATTGCAAAGTGCAGAGGATCGTAAATATTATTAACCCTTCAGACCTCCCATAAGCATGGCAAGGCTCTCGCACGCCGTGTCATCTATTTGAGAGTGCTGGATGGTGTCAGTTTATGAGCTGCAAATCTGGTTTTCCTGCTATAGGCTGCATACATTAAATTTTAAGCCACCACTGAGCACAATTAACTTGGCATAACAAGAGAGGTTCTGCCCAATGCACTATAGAGTCACTATGTTATCTGGGAATGTCTGCGCTCATTATATAAAGCAGATGTGTAACTATTCTTGGTAAAGGTAAATTGTGAATACTTTAGGTACAATTCATTACAGAACCAATGTGTCTAAATGTGTCTAGGCCACATTTTTGCCTTTTTATGTTTTAATGACTTTTATATACATTTTGTGGGAAAGAAATTACAAAATCAACTGCGTACAACTGACTCAGAATGCCATACAGGGAATGTTTTGGAAAGTAGACGTAATTATAGCATGGCATTTTTTTCTGCCCAAACTCAGATCTGCATCAGATGTAGCAGATTTCAAGCCCCATCTACACTATACAATTTTTTGTGCGATTCTATTCGATTCGATTGAATCTGACATGTCCGATCGGGATTTGATTTGATTCAATTTGCCATTGTTTTGCAATGGCACGTTGAATTGAATCAAATTGAATCCCAATCGTACATGTCGGATTGACTCGAATCAAATCAATGAATCGAATTGAATTGAATCGTAAAAAATTGTATGGTGTAGATGGGGCTTAAGAGATAACTTTATTCAGCCAACTGATGTCATCCAGTGTGCAGTCAATCCATTGAGTCACCTTGGCACCTGAGTAGTTCAGTAGGCATATTCATTATTATAATTATCATTAATTAATATTTCCTATTTATATAGCACTGACATCTTCTCCAGCACTGAAAGTACCCCTGAACTGAGAGTGGGTTTGACTGCTCTTAGTTCCGTTTTGTGAATGATGCTGTGACGTATGTCACAGCACCATTCTCTCAGTCCAGTGCCCTCAGGGGTCCGCGCACCAGTCAGCTGAAATCTCCGAATGACTAGAATGTTGAATATGGGCAGCAAAGAAGTGGCGGTTTTCCTCCCTAGGAATGCCCCCGATCACACTCAGTTATACCACCATAATTTAATGACTAGTAAAAAAAAATCCCTACAGCATAACTCACCTATTTCGGGTTCCCTTCATTGTCCTTTCCATCCTGTCAGCTCTCCTGTTTTGCCGTAGTGTCCCCGGTATATGCCGCCATTTTCACTACTATGGCGCTGACCTGGAAGTACTTCCGGGTTAATTCTGTATTCTCGCCATAGCAGTGAGAATGCCAGCACAACCGAGAGGTGGAACAGGAGAGCTGACAGGGCGTAAAAGATAGTGAAGGGAATCCAGAGTAGGTGAGCTACGCTGTGGGGGGGTTTACAGGTCACCAAATTACAGTACAGGAGTACTTTAACATAGCAATGCAGTTATGTTACTAACTGTTCATCAGCCAATAATACTTATCTAAACCCTACCATAAACATAGTCTAATGTCTCTATCATTAGAGATGGTGGATTGGTGGGGTGAAGCCGACCCTCACAACGTTTACCCCATTACACATTGTGATCCCAGGACATCACCTCTTTTCCCTTCCCATTGCTTTCCTTCCTGGAGCTGGAACTGATGTCACTGCCCCCAGAGCATAGATTCCTGGGGTATATGGGACTGCCCATCCAGCCAGCCCATCCAGGTTTCTATGCTCCAGTCACCATCAAGGGAGCAAAAAGAACTTGATTGGTGGGATAAATGGGACTGCCTATCCAACCTGATTGTCCAGGTCTCTATTATCTGGGGTGGTGACCTGGGTTCAGCTCCCGGATGGTAAGCCAGGGAGAGGTTCTGAAGTGTGATTTGGTGGGTTAAGCTGCATTTCCATTGGTATTTCTGAGTTGCATTTGCAAATCCACAGACACCTGCTTGTGTTTTTTCCACTTAACTGGTGAACCACAAGGCAAACTGTTTGCTAATCAGATTCTCCTTATGAACCGCATCACAGTAGGCTCGCCCAAGACTACCTGTCATATTCTAGGGCCAAATTTTGGAGAGATCCAATTAGCTTAGCGGTATATTTTTGGGAGAAAACACACACAAACATGGGGACAACATACTAACTTCATGTCGATAGTGCACTGTACTGGGCATGTACTGTATTTTCTTGCTTACTAGCAAGACATTTTCTTGATAAGGTGCAAAATATAACATATCAGAAACCCTAAGGGAAAAAAGTGAAATGAATAAGGACCAATGTTCCAGGTGATAAGTAGCTTGCAGATGCGGTCTACTTATCACCTTGCCATCGCACGAGGATTACCAGCAAATCCTACTGCCAGTTTCACTCGTGCGATGGCCGATCGTTAGGGAGCATTACTCAGGCGAAAGCCTGAGCGATGCTCCCTATTACCGGGCGATGGGGAGCGAGGTTTACCCTGTAGTGCTGTCCATCAGCACCACGGCCTCGCTCCCCACACATGCGCACAACCCGCCGAACATCCGCCGCCATCTTCCGCCGCTGCATCTGGGGGTCTCCTTTAATAAGGAGACCCCCAGAGCTCCCCGCCGGCCGCCACTCGTCTCCGCAACCCCCCACAAAGCTACAAAGTTAATTGCTTAAATTTCTTACTGCCGCTTTACACCCGTCGGCCGCCGCATCTCGCCGCAAGTCCCTGCTGTGTAATTACAGTGTACGAGTTACTGTAATTACACTCACCAATAACAGAGTCCCGGCAAAGCATCTTTGAATCAGCCGCCGAGGCTCCCCATTGGTTCACAGGCTTATTAAAGGAGACCCCCAGATGCAGCGGCGATGTCGTGCGTTAGCATGTTTAGACATGCTTTTTGCAGGTCTAAGCTAACGCTCATATCTGCCGAGAAGCATCGCTTCCCGGAGGCATGCAAAGTGTAATAGGATAGGGTGTAAGGAACTTGCTGGGCGATAATATTGCCCAAGCGAGTTCTTTTAGCACCCTGCTTAGGGCTAAATGCAATTGGATCAGGTGACTTTATAGTCGCCTGATTATCGGACTTACCAGCGTTTAACACTGGCGAGTCTGACAATTGCATCAGGCCCAATGTCTCTCATAGTACCACAAAGACCAGTATGCTCAAATCAAGATGCATTAAAATCTTCTTGCTTTTATAGCAAAAGATCTCCACATAGTGTAGTAGATAAATCATGTGACTAACCCATACAAGCCACTGGCAATAAATAGGAAACAAAAGATCCCACAGCCCATCAAAACATCTGCTTGTTACTGGCCATGTAGGCTGTAAACTAGCAGTTTAGGGCTAGAGTCCCAGTCCAAGATTCACAGAATCTTCACAGGGATATTGATGGACTGTGGGATCTTTTGTTTCCTATCTATTGCCAGTGGCTTGCACTGGTTAGTCAAGTTATGTATCTACTACACTGTGTGGAGCTCTTTTGCAATAAAAGCAAGACGATTTGATTGCAACTTATTTTGAACATGCTGGTCTTTGTGGTGCTACGTATGGTTGTCCTGCCTGGTGCTCTGGTGGACTGACAATTGTGCATCTCATATTAGAAGAGGGGTGTGTGGCCAAGAACTTTCTACATATTAAGCCATTGTCTCTCTTGTGAGCATGGGTCACAGTCTAACACCTGTAATTTTTGTGGAGAAATTAAGCATTTATAGTATTTGACAGGAATCTAACACCAGTTTCTCCATCTGCAAGACAAGAGTGCTAACCATTTGGTCATTAGGCTGACCTCTGTATTGGTAACCGCTGGTAAAGAAGTGCTCAAGTCACCTAGGGGCAGCTTAGAGTCTGTGGCTCTTAAAGAGAATCTGTACTCTAACATTTTTACAGCAAAAAGCATACCATTCTATTCCTTATGTTCTCCTGGGCCCCTCTGTGCTGTTTCTGCCACTCTCTGCTGTAAACCTGGATTGTAATTAACAGTTTTAGGAAGTGTTTACAAACAAACTAACCAGCTTGTGATAGGCTCACATAAGCAGAGTGTGTGAGTCATACAGAGCCTGCAGGGGGCCTGGAGGGGGTGTGTATAGCTTCTACCAATCACAAGCAGCCATGCACATTCTACACATTCCATCCTTAGCCCGACTGTGCCGACAGAAGAAAACAGATTAGATCATATAACAGAGATAACACAGCCACTGTGCAATTAGGAAAGGCTGCAGTAAGCCAGAGCACATTAGAACAGGCAAAGGAACTTATGGGATAGAAGAACTAAGGCTGAAAAGTTTGTTACAGAGTCTCTTTAATAACAGTGTAAAGCTTCATATGCATGCCCTTAAATATTAAACTCTGGAGATTTTATTGAGTTCAGTTTATTTGAAATATGCTTTCCATCCCAGCTGAAATGCAGCCTTTGATTAGAGCGCATTGATATCATTTGACTATTCGTCGAATTCCGACTGAGGCTAAACATGTTTTCCTTAAAACAAACCAGAGACTGATGCTGGCCCAGACGTTTTTACTACACTGATTGCAAACAGGAATTGCATGAATTTCAAAAGCGTCTGCCACTTCTTCCGGTATCCAAAGGGTTATCATCCCTCTCCAAGTTGACACAGCTGTGGGGAGCACAATTAAAATTAATTGCTCTGTGCTAAAGTTCCATTTTCCTCTGAGTTGATACATGGACATCAGAACTTTGCTGCAAATTCTAATTGCAACATTATACTCGCTGAATCCCATCTATTCCCAAAACATCTCTTTCCTGAAGGCTTTGGAAGCCATTACAGCATTCCATGTGGTCTCCAGCTCATTGTTTTGCATGAGGCAGAATGCCATGTTTTTATCATTAAACTTATACACAGGGGAAATTCAATGCTGATCCGACAGGTGTCCCAGGAAAGTATTTCTCCAGCACAGCTATGAAGTCAGATGGATTTAGGGGAAATTGGCTGGAGTCCTCCATACCTCTCAGCATTCATTCACATCTGCAGCAATTCTGTTCTCAGGTAAGTCCGCTTCTCACTGTGGAGGCACAAAGAATACAATTGTAATTACCAGACAATGGAGCTCTTGTGTGAGAAGAAAATGTGCAGCTTCAGTAGAGAACTGCTTTCCCTGGATGTCATTTCTCTATCTTTTAGGTTGCATGGACAATGTGAGAATAGTACAACAAGAATAGAACATCAGAGCGTCTGGCACAACAAAGGCAGCTGGATAGCCACACAGCGCAATGTTCTTGGAGTTATTCTTCCTGGAATAAAGCGATTTTCGCAGCATTACTCCCCTACAGATTTTCCATTTGGTTGCCTGCATGTTACTTTTTTCTTTACTGGTGGCAATGAAACAATGAAAAAGTATAAAGCAACTCAACTGCTGTACTCTTGACATAACTGAAGAGCAGATTTGTAGGTGTGAAATTTACTAGTAAAAGCAAGGGACTTTCTGAGCGGGGAATATGTGCTAATGCTGATGCGGAAACAGAATGCCACATAAGGATAATTCCATAGTGATCACTATGGCAGCCATAGCAGCTGCTATGGGGCCCCTAGCCAAGGGGGGGGGGGGGCAGTGGCAATGGCCAGCAGCGATGATAGGGTCCTCAGTGGGCCACCTGCAGAGGTATGCAAGCAGAGCATAGAGAGAAGTTCTCGATACTGGGGCTACCTAATAATGAGGGCCCCTCTGGCTACCTATACTGGGGGACTATTACTAGAAGACCCTCTAACTACCCATACTGCGGGGTACCTAATACTGGGAGCCTCTCTGACTACCTATACAACAGGGCTATTTATTACAAGAGGCCATTCTGACTATCCATACTGGGGAGCTATCTAATACTGGGGGTATCTTTGGCTACCTTTAGTGTGGAGCACTGCTGGCAACCTATGCTAGAGGGCTACCTAATACTGGGGGCACCTCTGGCTACCTAAAACTGGTGTGTGTGGGAGGGGGGATGGCACAAAGGTGTCTTATTTTTTGCTATGGGGTCCCATGGTTTTTATCTACACCCCGATTCGTGGTAGTGTTCTTGTGCTAAGGATGATCCTCGTGACCACATATAACTGTGGATTATAGAGATGCCCCAAAAGTGATCTGGTGAAGGTGAGTTTACCTTCAAAATGGAAGCCACTATGTAAAGCAAATCTAATATAACTAGAGGTGCTTGGCAATCGCAACACCTTATTTCTAACACAGATCTCCCCTGATGAAGCCAGAGTTAGCCGGCAATATGCGTTGTGATTAATTAAAAATGCAACTTACATAGTGGTTTGTCACTTTTTCACAGGTAAGCTTACCTTCATCACCTCACGTTTGGGACTACATACCACTGCAATCCACAGTAAACGCTCCTTTCCCCTATTCATAGGAGTCCCCCCACATGCAACTGACTTTCTCCATACCCTTTGAGAATGATTTTTTGGGCAGTGTCAAAAAAGTGACCCATGTCCTTAGTCAATAGCTGAACCAGTAGGGGAGATCTCATCTCTTCCCCCAAACCTACACGGATGGCTGCATATCACTGGTAACCATTGATGTGACAACTTACTGAGTAATAAACTGGATTTCTTATCTATGAGAGTAAAGGCTCGTACACACGCCAGACTGCAGCTAACGACGGGTCTGTCAGCACCTCCTGCTGTGCGGGTTTTTAGCAGACAGTACAGCGTGTGTACAGTCTGTTGGCGGACTGATAAGGCTGTTTCTGAGCGTTCCACCTGGTGGATCGTTCAGAAACAGCCTTATCAGTCCGCCGACAGACTGTACACACGCTGTACTGTCTGCTGAAAACCCGCTCAGCGGGAGGTGCCGACGGACCCGTCGTTGGCTTCAGTCAGGCGTGTGTACGAGCCTTAATGCACTCGGTCTGTCTCCCCTGGCTTGTCTCTTTGACTTCTCAGATAAGTTGGAGTAATTGGGCTGAACCAATGTGGGGGTCTTTTATACAGTCCTTTGTGTCATGTAATCAGTGACAATGTGCAATGAAAATACCACAAACAATGTGCTTGGTATAGGTTTTTTGGCACCCTCTTATCAAATGATACCTTAGGAAACTGCCTAAGTAGTCTGTACCTACCTACGGTACTTCAACATTTAATGAAAAAAGCAGTATCTAGTGCATTGACAGTGGAACTTTAAACCTCCAGGTCTCTGGGTTTCATTGTCAGCATGTTTTTGTGTCAATCACATGTACATTTTTTCAGTGACACGTGCCCTGGATCTATTTTGGAGTGCCCCAGATGTCCCCCAGGCAATCACATGTTGTGCCTCAATGGCAGGCATGCTGGGAGCTGTGTTGCATCAATTTTGGGGTATGATGGGTGCTGTGGTGCCTCTAGGTGGACATACTGGGTGCTGAGGTGCCATGCTGGGTGCTGTGATGTCTTTATGTGAGGATACAGGGAGCTGTTCGTCTTCTATGGGGACATGCTGGGAGTTGTGGTGCCTCAATGGGAGGGAACATGGGAGGGGGTCATCTAGAAGGCTAGGGAATGCAACGGGGGGACTGCCAGACAACCTGGCAGCAGATCAGCCCGCCCAGCAGAAAGCCTGACCAGCCAGCACAGAAGCCAGGTAGCTCTGCCTATTTATGTGATTTGCTGCATTTATTTATTTTGTATTAATGAAGAGGGGTCTTCATCCAACATTTTCGTGGGCAGGCCTATTTAGAACCTTAAGTCAAAAATAAAAAATGAATTTTACTCAGCTGGGGCTTCTCTCACCCCTCCTTGCCACAATAGCAGTATAGGGGGTGCTATTGTGGCTGGGAACGCGAAGAATCACTCGCGTTCCCAGCCTGACGGCCAGTGATGGTGAAACCGGAAGTAGCCGCCGGCTGGTCCAGGAGCATCCGAGCGACTCTACGTGGGCACCGATCAGCTGCAGGGGGCTGAGGGAAGCCCCAGGTGAGTAAACTCATTTTTTATTTTTGGCTTAAGGTTAGCTTTAAGTTTATGTAAATTTGGCCCCACCCATGACCACACTCAATTTATGGTGTGTGGGCACACCCATTTTCTGGCTGGAGTGCCCAAAAGTGCCCCAGATCTCTTAAAGAGGAACTTCAGCCTAAACAAACATACTGTCATTAAGTTGCATTAGTTATGTTAATTAACCACTTTACCCCCAGCGGTACGGATTTCTCCATCCCTTTTTCCACCCTGTTAACACCAAGGGATGGAGAAATCCGTACCTGACACCGCTCCCGCCGCTGTCCGCGCTCCCGTTAGCCCGTGCGCCCCCGCGCTCGTGCATGCCGCCACCCGGAGATCACTGAACGGGAAAAACCTTTCCCGTTCGTTGATCTCTGCCCCCCGCAATAATCAGCTGCTTCTACGAGAAGCAGCGATCATTGTGAGAAAAAAACAGTGTCCCAGCCTCCTAACCATTCCTGCAAGCGTACTTCCTGTACGCTTGCAGGTCGCATAAACAAAAAGTTACTGTGGCCATCTTGTGGCCAAATAGTAAAACTACACCCTAAAGCATTTTTCATATACAAATACATTACTTTTACACTAAAAACTAACTCATTACCTCCTACACTCCCCAATTTATTTATTTTTTGTAATAAAAAATAAATTGGGGAGTAAAAAAAAACATAAATAGTTACTTTAGGGACTGAACTTTTTAAATATTTATGTCAAGAGGGTATAACACTGTTACTTTATAAACTATGGGCTTGTAATTAGGGATGGACGTAATACTTAAAAAAATGCACCTTTATTTCCAAATAAAATATTGGCGCCAAACATTGTGATAGGGACATAATTTAAACTGTTTTATAACCGGGACAAAAGGGCAAATACATTTCATGGGTTTTAATTACAGTAGCATGCATTATTTAAAAACTATAAAGACCGAAAACTGAAAAATAATATATTTTTTCCCACATTTTTTCCTATTTTCCCATTAAAACACATTTAGAATAAAATAATTCTTGGCATAATGTCCCACCTAAAGAAAGCATAATTGGTGGCGAAAAGAACAAGATATAGTTCATTTCATTGAGATAAGTAATGATAAAGTTATAGACGAATGAATGGAAGGAGCGCTGAAAGGTGAAAAATGCTCTGGTGCTCAAGGGGTAAAACCCCTCAGAGTCCAAAGAAATCCCGCTACACCAGATGGTGGGATGTATCAAAACGACCTTTATTTGTAATCCAACAATGTTGCAATAAAAGCTCACGCGTATCGGAGCAACGGCTCCTTAATCATAGCTATGATTAAGGAGCCGTTGCTCCGATACGCGTGAGCTTTTATTGCAACATTGTTGGATTACAAATAAAGGTCGTTTTGATACATCCCACCATCTGGTGTAGCGGGATTTCTTTGGACTCTCTGGACACTTTGGCTTCAACTTCCCTGCTCCCATATGGGTCACATACGTGAGTGCAGCAGCCTGTCTACTAGCCCTGTAAAACCCCTCAGTTGTGAAGTGGTTAAAATAGATAGGTAATATAATTTCTTACCCACCCTGTTTTAAAAGAATCGGCAAAGGTTTGTGGTTTCATAAGGGCAGCCATCTTTTTGGTTGAAAGGAGGTGACATGTAGCATAAGACACAGTTCCAACTGTCCTGTGTCCTGTCCTTGCTAGGCAACGTGAATAACAACATAGGAAATCCCATCATGCTTTGCACAGCATCAAGGGAAAAAAGCCTGGGCAGTTTTCTTTGATGGGGCGGAGCTTAGCTTAAAATGTAGCTAAAAATGAGAATTCTATAAGAAAAACAAAGGTCTGATGCTGTGAAACTGTTAAAGAAACACCAAGCCTTTTCAGTTCTGCTGAGTAGATTTTTAGTCTGGAGGTTCACTTTAAAGTCAAACTTGTTGATTTTAGTTTATGTGCATGGACATGCCACATAGGCACAATTCACCCACATTTGATAATATTGCTGAAAAATAAAGTTTACAGGCATAACCTTCTGTGCAAGAAGCGTATCTGGAGTTTTATTTTTAAATGGAAATCATCACTAATGGTGGAAACCCATCACTAACGCAGATTCGCATTTACTAGCACCTTTCCCCAGTGAAAGCTAAAGAAGCTGGTGGTGGGCCATCCATGCACAACAGAACGGTACATTCTAAGGTTAATGGCCTGTCTCAGCAGCAATTGTACAGAATGGCTGTTTAGTGGAGCACTAAATGCTCATCTTCATTTGATGATATCTTGGAATTGGTACATACTTTGTTATTAAAGGGAAACTGATTGCCATAAAAATGATGCACTGCATGCAGCCGCTTGTAATTCAATGCAATCTGCATATCCAGGCTTCATAATTCTATCTGCTCTCAGTGAAAGTTACAGACGTCCTGCTGCTACAACAGGCGGCCATAGTCTGCATTCACAGACTCAAAGCACCACATAAATAAGATTTAGACAACAATGAGAAAGGACAATGACATTTTATATTCCCTGGCACACAGGATTACTGAAGCCTTTATCAAAGTTTACTACAGAGAGGCAAACGCCTAAAGCTCCTTCCAAACTACTATCTAAATGATATCAAAGCATCAACCGTCTCCTGTGGCTACAGAACTCCTGGGAGCCTCTCCCACTTTTTCTGAAAAACAAATAATTCTCTGACTTCAGCGGAATGGAGATGTTACTATGCAATAATTGTACTTATACTATGCAATATTGAACTGTTTTTATTGCAAAGTGCATTAAAGATGTATATATTTTGTACTTTGATTGTTGGATGTTCCCAATAAACTATGCATAGACTGTGAAAGCATTTTTTGTTACATACTATTAATGTTGCCGTGCAAATCAGATTTCTCATGAAGATTAGATGCTAAAGGATACCCGAAGTGACATATGATATCATGAGATAGACATGGGTATGTACAGTGCCTAGCACACAAATAACTATGCTGTGTTCCTTTTTTTCTTTCTCTGCCCGAAAGAGTTAAACATCAGGTGTGTATGTGGTTGACTCAAACAGGAAGTGACTACAGTGTGACCCACACTGATAAAAAATTACAACTATAAAACACTTTCCAAGCAGAAAATGGCTTCTGAGAGCAGGAAAGAGCTAAAAATGGTCAATAGTTCATAGCTTTTATCTCTGGCATACTTTAATGAATGTGTCATTGAGCAAAAACAATAAAACTGTAAAAATTTAAAAAGTAGATTTAAACATAAACTAAAACTGTGGAATGTCTTTAAAAATCATTTTTAGGAGAAGGAAGATAGATACAATTGTTTATTTCATTCGTTTATTTTCGCCTCGGGTTTCCTTTAAGTTCAGATCAAGTAAAGACAAAACCAACTGATATTCATATAAAGAATCTGACAAAAGTGTAGGGCATGAAGCTCCAGGCACTGTGAACACAGGACCTTGCCCTTCGCTCTCCTTGGACCAGTCCTCTCATTACCAGGATGCTCACGCTGCAGGCCACAGAAAGAATTGACTTCTACTGCAATCCTAAAACAGTGGGGACTTGTATAGACCAACAATTGCAGGATACAACAGCTTAGTGCAGGCAAGATTAGTAGCAGCCAGGCAGGCAGAAACAATTGTGTGAGTGTATACTACCATCGTCACCATGATGGCAGTGAGGCTTGACCTTATGATCATTTCAGGTGAAAGTCTAGAGTCAGTACTGGTGTCCCACAGCATCATTTAGTGAACCACCATGCTGGATTACTAAATGATGGACATGAACGACCACTATTGGTTCGGCCTAATGCCCATCCTCTGCTTGTTACCCACTCTCCATAGAAATGAACAGGATGTTTGGCAGACAGCCAAAAATATTTTCTGTACAACGAAATATGTTTAAAACTGTCAACCAAAACTTCCTCTAATGACCATTTTGGAGACAATTATTGAGCGTCTGTACTCTGTGCACAGTTTAAGCCTTTGCTGTCTGCTTTCTTTTGGTGAAATGTATACAATTATATAAATCAAGCTATTAAAGTGCAACCTGTACACATACATTAAAGTGGACCTGAACTCTTGCACAGGACAGAAGGAAAACATAGAGAAATGCACCATGTATGTATTTAGAGAGTTTAGCCTGTCTAATTCCCCCTCATCTGTGACTAATCAATTCCATAATTTGATCTCTCAGCTGTGTCAGCTCAGGAATCTCTTTTGCCATGGCAGAGCAGCTAATTTGTAAATACAGGATGTTAACAATAAGGCCTCGATTCACTAAAGGGTGCTAAGTGTTAACACGCTAGTGAAAAGGCACTTAGGACGTGAAAACGACCGCTTCACATGCTAATATGCGTGAAAGCATTTTTGCACGCGCAAAGGTTAGCGGTGCTCGCGAAACATCGCACAGTTCGCGCGCAAAATAGCCTGAAAAGCTATTTTACACACGCACCGATGCGCCGTTTCGGGTGCACCAACTTAACGCGCGATCAGTAACAGCTTTGGACGTGCAAACTACTTAGCACCCTAGTTTGCATGTCCAAAGGTTTTAAGCGTGCTCACTATGTTAGCACCCTTTTGTGAATCAAGCCCACAGTCTGCTTCTATGAAAGCAATAAGTAGACACACTGCAGATTTGAGCAGAATTTGCATCAGCTGTAACAAAGAAATGTTTTTC